>NC_044386.1:66938377-67238377 GCF_006542625.1 Nomascus leucogenys
TAGGTTTTAATGGGCTGGTAAGGGGAGTGTGATCGGTTGCCAGGGAGGGGATAAAGGTATCCCATACTTGTGGATTGAGGTGGGGAGATAACAAGGGGAGGACATCAAGGAGGCTTTGAACTGGGGAAAAGGGCAGCAATGAGGTGTGGCTGTAGCCTAGGAATAGTCAGGGAAGCAGATAATTTAATTAAAGTGTCTTGACCTAATAAGGGAGCTGGGCAGGTGGGGATAACTAAAATGAGTGCATAAAAGAATGTTGTCCAAGTTGACACCAGAGTTGGGGAGTTATAAGAGGTTTAAAAGCCTGGCCGTCAATACCCACAACAGTTATGGAGGCAAGGGAAACAGGCCTTTAAAAAGAAGGTAATATGGAGTTGGTAGCCTCTGTATTGATTAAGAAGGGGACGGACTTATCCTCCACTGTAAGAGTTATCCAAAGCATCTGTGATGGTCCAGGGGGCTTCCAAGGCAATTGGGCAGTGTCAGTCTTCAGCTGCTAAGCCAAGAAGATATGAGAAGGAGTCAGAGAGCCTTCTGCCAGAGTTCCAGGGGCTCTGGGAGTGGCTGCCAGGTGAGTTGGACAGTCCGATTTCCAGTGGGGTCCCGCACAGATAGGACACGGCTTAGGAGGAATCCCGGGCTGTGGGCATTCCTTGGCCCAGTGGCCAGATTTCCAGCACTTGAAGCAAGATCCTGAGGGAGGAGGTCCTGGAGGAACACCTGGCCGCTGCACTTCAGGTGTTTTCAAGTTCTTGTGTGCTGGAGATGTGGCTGGGGTTTCTCTCACAGTTGAGGCAAGTAATTGCAACTCAGAAATATGTTGCCTCTACTCTATTATTGTACACCTTGAAGGCGAGGTTAATTGAGTGCTGTTGTGGGGTTTGAGGGCCAGAATCCAATTTTTGGAGCTTTTTCTAATGCCAGGAGGGGATTGGGTAATAAAATGCATACAGAATAAGACAGCCTTCTGGCCCCTCTGGATCTAGGGTGGTAAAGCGTCTAAGGGTTGTTGCCAAACGGGCCATGAACTGGGCTGGGTTTTCATATTTGATGAAAAAGAGCCCAAATGGCAGCTGGTTTGGGAGAGGTCGGATAAAGAAAAAAGGAGCATTAACCTTGACTATGCCTTTAGCTCCAGCCATCTCTTTAAGAGGGAATTGTTGGGCAGGTGGGGGAGGGCTAGTCGCGGAACAAAACTGTAAGCCAGACCGGGTGTGAGGAGGGGAGATGATAGAAGGATTATAGGGTGGGGGAACAGAGGCTGAGGAAAAATTAGGACCTGGCTTGGCCTGGTGAGGAGCAGCCTGGGGAGAAGGGGAGAGGTCAGATGAGTCCGTAAAAAAGAAGGATTCAAGGGACTCAGAACTTGGGGTGGAGACTGAAAGAACAGACAGGAGAGAAAGAAGAAAGATTTGGGATGAGTTGCACTGGGAGCAGAGACTAGGGAGTGACCGATGTGTAAAAGAATGCCTGGACGTCAGGCACCTCAGACCATTTGCCCATGTTTCAAGAAAAATTATCTAGATCTAGTAAGATGGAGAAATCAAAAGTGCCATTTTCTGGCCATTTAGAACCATTGTTGAGTTTGTACTGGGGCCAAGCAGTGTTGTAGAAGAAAATAAGATGCTTAGATTTTAGGTCAGGCGAGAGTTGAGGAGGTTTTAAGTTCTTGAGAACACAGGCTAAGGGAGAAGAAGGAGAAATGGAGGGTGGAAGTTTGCCCATAGTGAAGGAGGCAAGTTTAAAGAGAAGGGTAGAGAAATGGAGAAGGGGGTTGGGGAGTAGCCAAAGCAGGTGTTCTGGCAGTTGACTTGCCACCAAGGGAATGTGGGTGAATGACCAAGGCAGGCATCCATCCCCACGAAGATCAGACACCAATGGAACGTGGGTGAATAATCAGAGAGGCATCCCCGTAATGATTAAACACCAAGGGAAGGCTGCCTTCCCAAGTCTGTGACCACCGATGGAGTTTTGGGTCCACGTATAAAATGTGTCTCCTTTGTCTCTACCAGAAAATGAAAGGAATTGAAATTAAAAGAAGGGAGAGATTGAAGGGTGACGCCAAGATTGAAAGGAGAAAGAGGTTGAGGGAGAGTGAGAGAGGTTGGAGAAGAGAGTAAAAAGAGGCTGCTTATCCGATTTAAAATCGGTCAGATGTTCCTTGGGCTGGTTGGTCTGAGGACCCGAGGTCATAGGTGGATCTCTTCACGGAGTGAGGGTGAGGACAGGGGACTGGTCTCCCGAAGGAGTCCTGCTGACCTGGGTCTTCAGCACCAAATGTCTCACAATGTCCATGTGAAGAGACCACCAAACAGGCTTTGTGTGAGCAACAAGGCTGTTTATTTCACCTGGGTGCAGGCGGGCTGAGTCTGAAAAAGGAGTCAGCAAAGGGTCGTGGATTATCATTAGTTCTTATAGGTTTTGGGATAGGCAGTGGAGTTAGGAGCAATGTTTTGCAGGCAGGTGGTGGATCTCACAAAGTACATTCTCAAGGGTGGGGAGAATTACAAAGAACCTTCTCAGGGGTGGGGGAGATTACAAACAACATTGATCAGTTAGGTTGGGGCAGCAATAAATCGCTATGGGAATGTCGTCAGTTAAGGCTATTTTCACTTCTTTTGTGGATCTTCAGTTGCTTCAGGCCATCTGGATGTATACATACAGGTCACTGCGGATATGATGGCTTAGCTTGGGCTCACAGGCCTGACACTTATCAGACCTAAAAAGGTGTCAGATTCAGTTAATTCCTTCCTGGATCAGGAAAGAATCAAGGATTCTCTGTAGAATATAGATTTTCCCAATGAGAGAAAGATTTGCAGGACCATCTCAAAATATATCAAAGAAGGCTGGGCATGGTGACTCTTGCCTGCAATCCCAGCATTTTGGGAGGCCAAGGTAGGTGGATCACTTGAGGCCAGGAGTTCAAGACCAGCCTCGCAAACAGGGCGAAACCTCATCTCTACTAAAAATACAAAAATTAGTCGGGCATGGTGATGCACGCCTGTAATCCCAGCTACTTGGGAAGCTAAAGCACTAGAATTGCTTGAACTCGGGAGGCACAGGTGGTAATGAGCCAAGATCACATCACTGCACTCCAGCCTGGGTAACACTCTATCAAAAAAAAAATATATATATATATGTATATATATATATACACACACACACATAATATATATGTATATATGTGTATATATATGTATATATATGTATATATGTATATATGTGTATATATGTATATGTGTGTATATATGTATATATGTGTATATATGTATGTATATATGTGTATATATGTATATATGTGTATATATATGTATATATGTGTGTATATATGTATATGTGTGTATATATGTATGTATATATGTGTATATATGTATATATGTGTATATATGTGTGTGTGTGTGTGTATATATATATATATATATATATATATATCTGAAAGAAATATATTTTGGGGCTGGACACGGTGGCTCATGCCTGTAATCCCAGCACTTTGGGAGGCCAAATTGGGCAGATCATGAGGTCAGGAGATCGAGGCCATCCTGGCCAACATGGTGAAACCCTATCTCTACTAAAAATACAAAAATTAGCTGGGTGTGGTGGTGTGTGCTTGTAATCCCAGCTACTCGGGAGGCTGAGGCAGGAAAATAGCTTGAACCATGGAGTCAGAGGTTGCAGTGAGCTGAGATGGCGCCACTGCACTCCGAACTGGCGACAGAGTAAGACTTCGTCTCAAAAAAATAACAAAATATATATAATAATAATATATATGTAAGAAATCAAAGTGTTTTACCCATATATAAATATATATATTCAATTTCTTTTAGTCAGACTGGAATTTGGTGTCTTATTGCTACAGGAAGTCTGTTTTATTCTTAAGATCTCTATTTTAATGTTAATGCTGGTCACCTGTGCCTGCATTCCAAAGACAGGAGAGTGTAAATAAGGCATGCCCCATCCCCTGCATCTCATCATGGTCTGAACTAGTTTTTCAGGTTAATTTTGGAATGCCCTTGGCTGAGAGGATGGGTCTATTCAGTTGATTGGGAAGCTTAGAATATTATTTTTGGTTTACAAAATCCCACACCAGGCACACTGCCTAAGAATTTTTCATCAGCTTCATAGAGATAAAGAATTGAAAATTAGTATCAAAACTTTCTCTGTATATCATTGAGGGTTAGTTGTATGTGATTGTGTTTAATTTAATTATAGTATTAAATTATTACTCCATAGGTTTGAGTCCTAAGTTTAATAACTCTTTCTGATATGGTTAATTTATGTTAAAATATTAGACCAAGACTGTATCCGCCCCAAGCACAGACCCTCACGCTCGACACTCCTCCACCAGTCCAAATTTGCTTCCAGCTCCCCATGAATGATGGTATCTCCACACTTGCAGTGACAATGCCCCCCAGGGTATCTTGCCTTCCATCACGGGATGCCCACGGAACCAGTACATGACAGCAGGCATGGGTCAGAAGGACTCCTATGTGGGTGACAAGGCCCAGAGCAAGAGAGGCATCCTGATCCTGAAATACCACATCCAGCACAGCATCATCACCAACTAGGACGACATGGAGATCTGGAACCACACCTTCTACAACAAGCTGCACACGGCTCCTGAGGAACATCCCATGCTGCTGAATGAGGCTCTTCTGAACTCCAAGGCCAACTGCGAGAAGATGACCCAGATCATGTTTGAGACCTTCAACACCCCCACCATATATGTGCCATCCATGCTGTGCTGTTCCTGTATGCCTCTGGTTGTACCACTGGCATTGTGATGGACTCCAGTGATGGGGTCACTCACACTACCCAGCTATGAGGGGTACACCCTCCCCAGTGCCAACCTATGTCTGGACCTGGCTGGCTGGGACCTGACCGACTACCTCACAAAGATCCTTACTGAGCGTGGCTACAGCTTCACCACCACGGCCCAGCAGGAAATCATGTATGCCATCAAGAAGAAGCTGTGCTACATTGCCCTGGACTTCAAGTAGGAGATGGCCACCATGGCCTCCAGCTTCTCCCTGGAGAAGAGCTACAAGCTGCTCCAGAGCCAGGTCATCACCATCTGCAACGAGTAGTTCCACTGCCCTGGCCTCTCCTCCAGCCTTCCTTCCTGGGCATGGAACCCGTGACATCCATGAAACTACCTTCAACTCCATCATGAAGTATGATGTGGACATCCATAAAGGCCTGTACGCCAATGCAGTGCTGTCCAGCGGCACCACCATGTACCCTGGCATTGCCCAACAGGATGCAAAAGGAGATCACTGCCCTGGCTCCCAGCATGATGAAGATCAAGATTATTGCTCCTGCTGAGTGCAGATACTCCCTGTGTATCACTGGCTCCATCCTGGCCTCGCTGTCCACCTTCCAGCAGGTGTGGATCAGCAGGCAGGAATACAAGTCCCACTTCTCTCACCCCCATCTTCTACTGCAAATGCTTCTAAGCAGACTGTTACTTAGTTGCGTTATACCCTTTCTTAACAAAAACCTAACTTGCATAGAAAACAAGATGAGATTAGCATGGCTTTATTTGTTTTTTTGGGGGGTGTTTGATTGGTTTGGGGTTCTGTTTTGATTTTGGGTTTTTTTTTTTTTTTTTTGGCTTGATGATTCAGGATTTACAAACTGGAACAGTGAAAGTGACAACAGTCTGTTGGAGTGAGCATCCCCCAAAGTTCTACAATGTGGCTGAGAACTTGGATTGTACATAGTTATTTTTAATTTTAATTTTATTTATTTATTTTGAGACAGGGCCTCACTCTGAGGGTCTCACTCTATCACCGAGGCTGTAGTGCAGTGGCCCAATCACAGCTCACCGCAACCTCAACCTCCAGGGCTCAGGTGATCCTCCCACCTCAGCTTCCCAAATAACGGACTACAGTGCACACCACCGTGCCTTGCTAATTTTTCTATCTTTTGTAGAATAGGGGTCTCACTATGTTGCCCAGGCTGGTCTCAAACTCCTGGGCTCAGGTGATGTGTCTGCCTCAGCCTTACAAAATGCTAGGATTACATGCATGAGCCACCACGCCAGGCCTGTTCTTTTTTTTTAAATAGTCATTGCAAATATCATGAAATGTATTGTTACAGGAAGTTCCTTTGCCCTCCCAAAAGCCACTCCACTTCCCTCTAAGGAAAATGGCCCAGTCCTCTCCCAGGTCCACACAGGGGAGGTGATAACATTGCTTTCATGTAAATTATGTAATGCAAAATGTTTTAAATCTTAGCCTTAATAACTTTGTTTTTGCTTTATTTTTACTATTTTTTGAGACGGGGTCTCACTCTGTCACCCAGGCTGGAATGCAGTGAGGCGATCTTAGCTCACTGCAACCTCTGCCTCCCAGGCTCAAGTAATCCTCCCACCTTAGCATCCCGAGTAGCTGGGACCACAGAAGCATACCACCCTGCCTGGCTAATTTTTTGTATTTTTGATAAAGACGGGTTTTCACCATATTGCCTAGGCTGGTCTCAAATTCCTGAGCTCAAGTGATCAGCCCGCCTTGACCTCCCAAAGTGCTGGGATTACAGACATGAGCCACTGCGTCTGGCCTGTTTTGTTTTATTTTGAATGAGCCATTGTGGCCACACTTTTTGTCCCTAAACTTGAGGTGTATGAAGGCTTTTGGTCTCCCTGGGATTGGGTGGAAGTGTGAAAGTAGCAAGGGGTTACCTGTACACTGACTTGAGACCAGTTCAATAAAAGTGCACATTTAAAAAAATACAATATTAAAGGCATAAAAGTAAAATTATGTGTAACTATGCATGTATGAATTGCCTTAATTGAAAAAAATATAAAATTATTGGAACTATCTTGGAAAACACAAGATGTACAGAAACCTGCCCTCCTTTAAATAATAGATAAAAGAAAGCTATGGAGTCATCTCTAAGAACCTTTAAGAAATTGTCTTAACCTTCTCAGACTGCTGTAATAAGATGCCATCGACTGGGTGGCTTAAACAACAGAAATTTATTTATCACAGTTCTAGGGGCTGGGAAGTCCAAGATCAAGGCGCCTGCAGATTCGGTGTCTGGTGAGAGCCGACTTTCTGATATGTAGAGAGCTGTCTTCTCACTGTGTGCTCACATGTCCTTTCTTCCATATGTACTCATGGAAAGAAAGATCTCTCTCTCTCTCTTTCTCTTCTTATAAGGGCACTAATCCCATCATGAGAGTCCTACCTTCATGACCTAATCTAGACCCAATTATCTCCCAAAGACTGCACCTTCAAATAGCCATCACGTTGGGGTCTAGGGCTTCAACATATGAACTGGGGGGAAGGGAGACACAAACATTCAGTTCATAACAGAAATAAATCTTGTCCTAGTGTGGTGGCTCATGCCTGTAATCCTAGCACTTTGGGAGGCTGAGGCAGGAGGATTGCTTGAGACCAGGAGTTCCAGACCAGTCTGGTCAACATAGTGAGACCCTATCTCTATTATAAAGAAATGAAAATAAGATTAATAAAATTAAAAATTTAAAAAGGATGGGCCACCAGTAGTGGCTCACGCCTGTAATCCCAGCACTTTGGGAGGCTGAGGCAGAATGATCGCTTGAGCCCAGGAGTTTAAGACGAACAAAGCAAGACTCTGCCTCTATTTAAAAGAAGAAGAAGGAGGTGGGAGAGGGAGGAGTGGGGGAGAAGGAGAAGGAACAGGAGGAGACGGGGAAAGAGGAGTAGGAGAGGTAGGAAGTGGGGGAAGAGAAGGAGGAGGAAGGGAAGGGGAGAAGAGGAAGAGGAGGAGGGGAGGAGAGGGAGGATGAGGAGGAGAAGAGGAAGAGGAGGGGAGGAGAGGGAGGATGAGGAGAAGAAAAAGGAGGAGGAGAAGAAGATGGAGGGGAGGAGGAGAAGGGAAGAGAGGAGGAAGAAGGAAGGGAGGAGAGGGAGGTGGGAGGAGAGGGAGGAGAGGAGGAGGATGAGGAGGAGAAGAGGAGGAGGGAGGAGAGGGAGGATGAGGAGAAAAAGCAGGAGGAGAAGAAGATGGGGAGGAGGAGAAGGGAAGAGAGGAGGAAGAAGGAAGAGGAGGAGAAGAGGAGGAGAGGGAGGATGAGGAGAAGAAAAAGGAGAAGAAAAGACGGAAGAAGGAAAAAGAGGGGGGAGGAGAAGGGAAGAGAGGAGGAAGGAGGAGGAGGAGAGGGAGGGAGGATGAGAAGAGGAGGGAAAGGAGGAGGGAGGGGATGAAGAGGAGGAGAAGGAAGAAGAGGAGGGGGAAGGGGAGGAGGAGAAGGGAAAGGAGGAAGAAGGGGAGGAGGAGGTGAAGGAGGAAGAGAAGAAAAAGAAAATGCTGAGAATGCTGACTGCCTTCTTTGAGGCTATAAAACATGGGAGGTTGGGAGGGAGTCTAGACAGGAGTAACTTCTGGCTTCTGTCTGGTTCCCCCTTCCAACAGAAGATTAATGGTATCCAGTAATCCAGAATTCCATTGATATGTCATTGTCTCCGTTACTCCCAGGTAATGGTGACTGATACAGATACAGGGGTCAGGTGGAGGAGAAACCTGTCTAGCCTGGTGGATATTTTCAAGAGAGTGACAGATGCTACCAGAGATGATCAATTTCCCAACGTTACTACTTACAACTGGGTTGCCCCTTCTCAGATTGCCTGCAGAAAGGCCATCATAATAGTTTGGTGAGGGGCTAGAAAAAGGGGAAATGTGGATGCTTTCATGACTCATTCATAGAAATGAACTTTTCCGTTCATCCTGGATGACTGACACTGGCAAATATTTGATTATCAAAACTCTACCCCTGTAGTTGGGTTTTCGTAGTATTTATTGCTCTTGAAGAGCACCAAAAAATTTCATTCCGAATTTGATGTATTTTGAGATGACTGTTCAGAAAGCCTGCAAAGCTGTCTTTTGTGGGGGAGATTTGCATCTGCAGAGAATCTGCATCGATGCAGACAGGCTTTCTCTGGTGCTCTCCCTTGTCCAGATCTAGGAAAGATTAACTGAGAGTCTGACATCTTAAAAGATCTGACAGAAACCTTTACCATCTATTCCTTCTAAAGGCTACTCTCTGTGAGATTTCATTTGTTCACGAAGACCGTCTTTGCTAGCCAGGCCTCCTCTTCTCCCCCTCCCATAACCTGTCTTGCCACCATAACCTGTTTTGCCCAGATGCAAGCTCCCGTTCTTTCTGTATCCTCAAGATGGTATAAAAGCAACCATTTGGCCATTTCTTTGAGTTTTTATATTTTGTATGACTCCCACACACATGCATGCATCCAATAAAATTTGTAGGAGACCGGACCCAGTGGCTCACACCTGTAATCCCAGCACTTTGGGAGGCCGAGGCGGGCAGATCACCTGAGGTTGGGAGTTCGAGACCAGCCTGCCTAACATGGCGAAACTCCGTCTCTACTAGAAATACAAAAAAAAAAAAAAAAAAATTAGCCAGGCATGGCGGCGTGCACCTGTAGTCCCAGCTACTCAGGAGGCTGAGGCAGGAGAATCGCTTGAACCCGGGAGGTGGAGGTTGCAGTGAGCTGAGATCCGTGCCACTGCACTCCAGCCTGAGCAACAGAGCGAGACTCCGTCTCAAAAAAAAAAAAAATGCGTAGGGCTCTTTTCCCTTTAATCTATGCAGTTTGTTTTTATAGACTCAAATTATCAAACATTCAAGGGAAAAATTTAAACTTCCCTACACTCTCATCTTTCCCTGTCTCCCACCTTATGAACATTATCTTAGTCCTTAAACCTCCTTCTAGGCTGGGCATGGTGGCTCACACCTGTAATCCCAGCACTTTGGCAGAGGCAAGTGGATCACCTGAGGTCATGAGTTCAAAACCAGCCTGGCCAATATGGTGAAACCCCATCTCTACTAAAAATACAAAAAAAAAAAAAATTAGCTGGGCATAGTGGCAGGCACCTGTAATCCCAGCTGCTCGGGTGGCTGAGGCAGGAGACTCGTTTGAACCGGGAGGCAGAGGATACAGTGAACCGAGATTGTGCCATTGCACTCCAGCCTGGGCAACAAAAGTGAAACTCCGTCTCAAAAAAAAAAAAAAGCCACGTGCGGTGGCTCACGCCTGTAATCCCAGCACTTTGGGAGGCTGAGGCAAGTGGATCATGAGGTCAGGAGTTCGAGACCAGCCTAACCAGTATGATGAAACCCCGTCTCTACTAAAAATACAAAAATTAGCCAGGTGTGGTGGTGCCCGCCTGTAATCCCAGCTACTCAGGAGGCTGAGGCAGGAGAATTGCTTGGAGCCGGGAGACGGCGGTTGCAGTGACCTGAGATCACGCCATTGCACTCCAGCCTGGGCAACAGAGCAAGAGCAAGACTCCGTCCCATCCCAAAACAACAACAACAAAAGACACACACACACGCATACACACACACACAAAACTCTTCCCCAAAGGCAAGGCAAGGGAGACTAATACATGCAGTTGTACTTTCTCGGTTCTGGTGAGAAAGCTGAAATCATCTGCTTTTTTTATTTTTTTTTGAGACAGAGTCTCGCTCTGTCACCCAGGTTGGAGTGCTGGAGTGCAGTGGCGCGATCTCAGCTCACTGCAGGCTCCGCCTCCCGGGTTCACGCCATTCTCCTGCCTCAGCCTCTCCGAGTAGCTGGGATTACAGGCGCCTGCCACCACGCCCGGCTATTTTTTTTAATATTTTTAGTAGAGATGGGGTTTCACCGTGGTCTCGATCTCCTAACCTCGTGATCCGCCCGCCTCGGCCTCCCAAAGTGCTGGGATTACAAGCGTGAGCCACGGTGCCCAGCCATCATCTGCTTAAAAAAAACAAAAAGGTTTGAGCTGTACGCGGTGGCTCACTACCTGTAGTCCCAACGGTTTGGAAGGCCGAGGTGGGAGGATCACTTGAGGCTAGGAGTTCAAGACCAGCCTGGAAAATATAGCGAGACCCTACCTATACAAAAATAAAATTTAGAAATGATATATTTGTGTTGGGACCTCTGTGTTATATACAAAAATATCCCAGTGCAGCTCCTTGGTCTCAGTAGGATGCATGAGCCTTCAACCCTCTCAGCCTGAGCTCAGAAAATTTCCTGGAGCAGATTAATTTGGAGTTTGGTTTAAAGGAGAAGCCAGTGGCGGCAAACACTCTTGGTTATGAGAGGTCTCTTTTTCTTTCACTTTCTTCCTTCAGCTCCCCTAACTGCCATGCACTGGGCAGAAGACATAAAACAAGGTGAACTTATGGCATATTCTTTGCTCAAGCAATGAGACTCTTACCCCCTTTGTCATGGCAATGGATCTCAGAGTCCACCTAATTCCCTGGTCCCTGATCTCAAACGATGGCCTGAGGCTAAACAGTTTGTTTTCTAGGGTAGCTTGGAGCATGTGGGTGAGGGGAATTACCACTGTGTCCTCTGCGTTCACCCAGAGAGAGACAGAGATCAGGAACCACTGCCTCTCCCCTGCCAGACCTTGTCGGGCTCATGGGAAGCACATGCGTCAGTGTACTAGGGATTCCTGGCGCCTCAAGGTTTCAAGCAACCCTCACACCAGTAAAGGCGGCCCTGCCTAGCAGAGGCAGGAAGCGGAGGTGGAGAGTTGCGGCGCGCCAGGCAGCCGCCAGAGGACGCAAGTGCCCCAAATCCCCGCGCGATGGCGCCCCCCGGACCGGGAAGGAAAGGTGGTCCGCCTGCAAGGAGGCGCGGACTGGGCCAAGGAGCCCATAGGGAGGGCGGGGCGCCGCCTCACCCGCGAGCTGCCGGCCCCTGCATCCGGCCCACCTGTCCCTCCCTGCCTACCAACCCAAGAGCCTGACCCCGATCTGCGCTCGCTGGGTGACCTCGACGCCCGGGCGGGGACCGAGGGCGCTCTGAGCTAAGCGCCCAGCTCCCAGACCCACGCCCGCTCCGAGGCGGAGGCTAGGTCTTCAGAGAGGAACGACAGAGGGGCAGAAGCCTGGGGCAGCCTGCTCCAGCCCTTGCAGCCGCGGAACAATGGCCCGAGGGGCTGCAGGCGCCGCAGCGGGCGCGGAGGAGCAGGGGCGCCAGGGCGCTGGAAGCCCCGCCCCCGGGCGGCGCCCTGACAACGCGGGCGGGCTGGGCTGCGCCGCCTGCTCCCCGCCCCTCGGCCGCCTGCACCGGGCGGGGCCCGGGCCAGAGCGCCGCCGCCGCCGCTGCTGCAGCAGCAGCTGCTCTGCAAAGTGGTGGCTGGGGCCGGGGCCGGGGTGCCCTCCTTCCCACCTTCTCCCGCCATGAGCCAGGGAAGTCCGGGGGACTGGGCCCCCCTCGATCCCACCCCCGGACCCCCAGCATCCCCCAACCCCTTCGTGCATGAGTTACATCTCTCTCGCCTCCAGAGAGTTAAGGTAATGTGTGGGGAGCGGGCGTCGGAGGGACCCGTGGGGATAGGAAAATGGGGCCATTTGACCCTGGCAAAGGTGGGCTTGGGGATCCATGAGAAGGAGATGGCTGAGAGGCTTGCGGAGCGGGAGTCCGGGGGTGCGCACGTGGGGGCGGCCGCGGGTGGGCAAGGAGTCCTGGAGAGGACGCTGCGGGCTTGGGCGATAGACAAGCTCGCAGGTGTGGAAGAACTGAGTAGGTGGGGATGGAGGGCTGCAGGGGACCCTGGGGTTGGAGAGATGAAGGACGCTGGGGAATGCGGATTTACATTCTGCAGAGCCTGGTGGCTAGGATGGAGTTAGAGGCTACGGGAAGCCGGTGGTGGGGGCGGGGGCGTGCCGAGTATTCCTCCGAGGCATGACTTAGAGGGAAGACGTTTCTGGGCCGGGAGCCTGCGACCCTGTGCCCTTCCTACACTCCCTCTTCCCACTCCCTCCAACCCCCCTCCACCCCGCACTGCAGCACCTCCCGGTGGGGGCAGGAAGGCTGAGAGGGAGGTTAGCTACAGGAAGTGGAGGGCCGCGCCAGCCTAGAGAAACTGGGAGGTGGTGTGGGGAGGGAGTGTCCAATGTTTCTGCTGTCATCACCTCCCCGGAGGCAGGCTCCAGGGGCTAGGTTTGTTTACCTGCTTCTTCCCCAAGGCAGCCTATGGAGTCACCCTGGCTCCTGGCAACCTCTCTCCCATGCGGAGTGAGGCCGAGCTCTTGTCTCCCGTATCCCCCAGTACTATAGGATTGCTGTTGAGCAGTGTTAGAAACTGACCTCGGGCGTGAAAACTGGACCTCTCGCTGTTTACAACCCTCTGCCTCCTAGGCCCAAAGTGGAAAGATCTGTGCACCTGGTTTCTGTTGGGCATAGGAGCTATTTATGGAATAAGATGTGGGGGAGGAGGACCTATCTCTAACCTACTGTACATCAAGCACAGCACCCTGCACTTTTGCATGCATTCTTATTAAATCCTCTAAGTGCTAGATGCTTTTTATGACTTTCGGTTTTATAAATGGGGTAGAGACCAACTGAAAGACAGGAAAATAAGGCCCTTGATGCCATTAATCTTTTATCCTCTTGCCCTCATTGGTATCTTCATCCCACCTTGGGTCCCAGTCCCCTCTCCTGTTCGCACACCACCTGTCACATGCAAGGGATGATGGCTGTCTGCTCCTGGGTCTATCCTTTGTGGGAGAGGGATGCTGTGGAGGGAACATATCCAAGCTCTAAAGTGGCATTCTCTCCCACCCTTTGCAGTTCTGCCTCCTGGGGGCATTGCTGGCCCCCATCCGAGTGCTTCTGGCCTTTATCGTCCTCTTTCTCCTCTGGCCCTTTGCCTGGCTGCAAGTGGCCGGTCTTAGTGAGGAGCAGCTTCAGGAGCCAATTACAGGATGGAGGAAGTAAGTGAGGGATCAGCCCCCAGAGACCCTACTTCTCTTCCCTGCTGTCTATTCGGCCCCCTCTTTGAGAAGAAGAAAAGGGAGCATTCTGAAACTATTCTGTCTAGCTTGGGTAGATGAGATGAGTCAGCCAAGCTCAGAAGTGGTTCCCAGACCTCACCTCTAAGTAATGTGCCCTGATAAGTCCCAAAGTGGCCAGAGACCTTGGCCCCTTGGTCACATCCTATTTAAGGGTAAAAGAGGGGTGCCCTACTTCCCCGGTGTCTGAACCTAGGGGCGGGTGAGGGTTAGAACCACTGCTTCCGCTGATACCCAGCCTTGCCCTGGCAGGACTGTGTGCCACAACGGGGTGCTAGGCCTGAGCCGCCTGCTGTTTTTCCTGCTGGGCTTCCTCCGGATTCGTGTTCGCGGCCAGCGAGCCTCTCGCCTTCAAGCCCCTGTCCTTGTTGCTGCCCCACACTCCACTTTCTTTGACCCCATTGTTCTGCTGCCCTGTGACCTGCCCAAAGTTGTGTCCCGAGCTGAGAACCTTTCCGTTCCTGTCATTGGAGGTGAGAGAGTTCAAAGCGGGTGAAGGGCAGGGTGACAACTCTGGGCAAAAAAAGTCAGGAATGGAGACACTGGAGAGAATTGGCCTCAAAGTGGGGAGGGACTGTTGGCAAGTGACATATAAATTAACACCAGTAGTCAACCAGTCTTAGATTCTGAGGGCTGGGACAGAGAGAAGGTGTTGGAGGCAGTTCTGGTCAGTTCTCTAAAAGGACAACTACTATAAAGGGATTGTCCCAGGGCAAAGAGATAACAGGCCAGGCACGGTGGCTCACGCCTATAATCCCAGCACGTTGGGAGGCCAAGGCAGGTGGATCACCTGAGGTCGAGAATTCAAGACCAGCCTGACCAATATGGAGAAACCCTGTCTCTACTAAAAATACAAAAAAATTAGCTGGGCTTAAAAGAAAAAAAAATTAGCCGGGCGTGGTGGCCCATGCTTGTAATCCCAGCTACTGGGGAGGCTGAGGCAGGAGAATTGCTTGAACCCAGGAGGTGGAGGTTGCGGTGAGCTGAGATCCAGCCATTGCACTCCAGCCTGGGCAACAAAAGCGAAACTCTGTCTCAAACAACAACAAAAGAGATAACAGAAACTTCTCATGCTGTTGAGGAAGTGGAGGCTGCAGGTGTTACTGCCCCTGGGTTGGAATGAAGTGATTCCTCTTTGTATCCTTCCCAACCCCAGCCCTTCTTCGATTCAACCAAGCCATCCTAGTATCCCGGCATGACCCGGCTTCTCGACGCAGAGTGGTGGAGGAGGTCCGAAGGCGGGCCACCTCAGGAGGCAAGTGGCCGCAGGTGGGTAAGGGTCTCAAGACCATCTTCTCACTTCCCATGTGCGCCTGAAGAGGCTTCCCTTTCCTCTCTCCACAGCCTTCTTCAGCCTTCTTCACCTCATTCCACTCTTTTTTCCCCCAGGTGCTATTCTTTCCTGAGGGCACCTGTTCCAACAAGAAGGCTTTGCTTAAGTTCAAACCAGGTGAATAAAATGATAGTGGGTGGTGGGCTGTAGGAAAAGGAAGTTCCAGATTTGGGGAGGGACTCTGAAATAACCCAAGAAGTAGAAGGGTGGGAGGGATGGGAGAGGAAGGGAGACCGGGAACCTCCTAGCTAATGCTGACAAGTCGAGGAGTCAGAGAGAAAATTATCAATGAGTGGAGCAAAGCCATATCTCATTTGACTGCCATACCTCATGCCCTCTAGCTACTTCTGTGTACTAACCTCTGCCTTGTGGGGGTGGGGGGGGAAATGGGATTTAGGAGCCTTCATCGCAGGGGTGCCTGTGCAGCCTGTCCTCATCCGCTACCCCAACAGTCTGGTGAGTCTTAGTCCAAGAAAGAGTGGAAAGGGGGAGCACAAATCCACCCCAAATGGAAATAAGTGAAAACTGTTGGTGCTATGATGGGATGTGCACTGCGGGGTGTGACCAGAGGTGGGATCAGGCCCTCTGTTCAAAGGTGATTGGCCAGTTCCGGGGGGAAAAGTAATGCTCTTATGCCCTCACCTGTGTTTCTCCCATAGGACACCACCAGCTGGGCATGGAGGGGTCCTGGAGTGTGAGTTCTGGTATTCCTGGGGTGAGGGTGGGGAGCAGGGTCCATCAGAGAATTCCTGGCCCATCTTCCAATCTCCAGACAAGGTGAATGGCCCTTCTTCATCTGAGGACTGAGAGAACTCTAGAGGAGACACCACTTTCCCCCTGATGTCCCCATATAATCTGGCTGTGCTTAGATTAGCTATCCCACCTAAATTGTTCCTGCTGTGATTATGGCTCCTATGCATTTATTTTCCCATGTTTCTGTGATTTTCTCCCTCAATTATCCCTTCCTGAGAACCATCACCATCAGGCATGCCTCTTGCCTTTTTCTTCCATTACTCAAACCTCTTCTTGCCTCCTCTTGCCTACAGTTCTTCCTCTGGCACATCCATGCAGCTCTGCTCTCTTTCCCTACCGCGTTTCTGGCCCTTCCTTGTGTCTCCCAACTGCATATTCACCCACCTGACTGTATGGCTAGGAGTCTGTCCCTATATCAATGGGCAGAACTTTTCCCACTCCCCACCTGGGTTGGGGAAGGGGAGTGGGGTGTGGGAGCCGGGGAAGGAACCCATAGTTAGAGATTGGTGAGTATCGAAATCTCTCTTCTCTTAGACTCAAAGTCCTCTGGCTCACAGCCTCTCAGCCCTGCAGCATTGTGGATGTGGAGGTATGGCTCCCGTGGGTGCGGTGGGAGAATGTACATCTCAGACTCCTGAAACCTTGGGAAAAGAGGGTGGGAGTGGTCATACCTCACATTGAGGTTCTGATAAGAATTGTGTGTGTCTGTGTTTCAGTTCCTTCCTGTGTATCACCCCAGCCCTGAGGAGAGCAGGGACCCCACCCTCTATGCCAACAATGTTCAGAGGGTCATGGCACAGTGAGTGCCCCACAAACTATTTCCTGGAGCAGTTGCACAGGGCAAAGGAACCACAGGGGGGTGGAGGGGTCGAGGTTTTCAGGCAAAGATCGAGGAGCAGGCAGTGGGAAGGGCTCTTCAACAGCTGAGA
The DNA here is from genome assembly GCF_006542625.1 of Nomascus leucogenys. NCBI lineage: Eukaryota > Metazoa > Chordata > Mammalia > Primates > Hylobatidae > Nomascus > Nomascus leucogenys. The sequence goes on from NC_044386.1 coordinate 66,955,188, forward strand.
TAGAGGCGGGGAGATTTAAAGGGGCCTGATCTACTCCAGTCAGCGGGCCAGGGTCAGGAACCAACCCTCAGAAGTTTCTTCTGCTTCCTTCCCCTCCATCCCATCCCTCTTCATCCTGTAGGGCTCTGGGCATTCCAGCCACCGAATGTGAGTTTGTAGGGAGCTTACCTGTGATTGTGGTGGGCCGGCTGAAGGTGGCGTTGGAGCCACAGCTCTGGGAACTGGGAAAAGTGCTTCGGAAGGCTGGGTAAGTGGTCTTGAAAATGAGGGTGTGAGCAGTGTCACAGAGAGAGAAAGAGAGAGAGAGAGTGAGAGAATAAGAAGGGGAGAAATGAGAAGGAAGAAGGAAATCTTAAAAATGAAAAAAACTGGGAAGAAAGATAATGGAGTGAATAAAAGGAAGCAGGGAATAAATGGAAGGATATGTAATAACGCAGGTGAAAAAAGTAAGAAGGGGCCGGGTGCGGTGGCTCATGCCTGTAATCCCAGCACTTTGGGAGGCCGAGGCGGGTGGATCACCTGAGGTCAGGAGTTCAAGACCAGCCTGACCAACATGGCAAAACCCCATCTCTGCTAAAAATACAAAATTCGCCGGGTTTGGTGGCGCATGCCTGTAATCCCCACTACTTGGGAGGCTGAGGCAGGAGAATTGCTTGAACCTGGGAGGTGGAGGTTGCAGTGAGCCAAGATCGTGTCACTGCACTCCAGCCTGGGTGGCAGTGCAAGACTCTGTCAAAAACAAAAAAAAAAAAGGAAAAAGTAAGAAGGGCTCTCAAGGGACTGTGAGTCAGTACATCTTAGAAAAACAGCAGCTGAAGCTTTACTGGTAGAACTCTTGGTACTGGGGCCGAAGTCCTGCTGATGGTGTGTCCAGAAGGAAACTGAGACAGCTCTTTGCCTTCAACAATTCCATTGTAGGCTGTCACCTGGCTATGTGGACGCTGGGGCAGAGCCAGGCCGGAGTCGAATGATCAGCCAGGAAGAGTTTGCCAGGCAGCTACAGCTCTCTGATCCTCAGACGGTGGCTGGTGCCTTTGGCTACTTCCAGCAGGTAAAGGAGCTGGAACAAAGAACAGAGCAGAACCCAGGCTTCCCTCCAGGCTGACATGTTCCTAGTGGCCATATCAGTCACTCACAGTTTGGAGTCCTCAGTGGATGTTCTCACAGCTGTTGTTAGATGGCCATCCCCTGAGATCCACTGAAAATTCATTTTTTAATCAAGCATCCAGTGCATTGAAGAGCAATGTTATCATCATTATGAGGAGGAACAAGGGAGAAATAATCAGTGAGGACTATAAATTTCTGAAACCACTTTAGAGAGTGGCAGAGGTGGGGAATCATAAGACCTTGTGGGGCACTGGGTGAGGGTCTTTGAAGGAGAGTCATGAAGGTTACGTGGGAAGATGACATGTAGAAGAAATAATGCTGGACAGTTAGATGGTTGAGAGCTTGAGACCCAGATATATCTGTAGGACTTGGGCAGATTATTTTAAATATCCTATAGCTGGCCGGGCACGGTGGCTCACACTTGTAATCCTAGCACTTTGGGAGGCCGAGGCGGGCGGATCACGAGGTCAGGAGATCGAGACTACGGTGAAACCCCGTCTCTACTAAAAATACAAAAAATTAGCCGGGCGTGGTGGCGGGCGCCTGTAGTCCCAGCTACTCGGAGAGGCTGAGGCAGGAGAATGGCGTGAACCCGGGAGGCAGAGCTTGCAGTGAGCCGAGATTGCGCCACTGCACTCCAGCCTGGGCGACAGAGCGAGACTCCGTCTCAAAAAAAAAAAAAAAAAAAAAAAAAAAAAAAAAAAAAAAAAAAAAAAAATCCTATAGCTTCTCTAGAGGAATTTTCTCAAGATTCTTAGCAAGCCATGTATTTCTCAAGCTTTAACCAAGTTCCCCGGTCAACTTACAAAAGTCCTAAAAGATTCTTAATGCTTATGAACAACCAACAGTGGTCCCAAGGAGCTTTTTGATCTGAGATGCAGAATGTGACCCTCAACATCCTCTGAAGGGACAGAGTGACCAGGTGTCTGGATTCCTTAGATTGAGGCGGACTGTCCCTGAAAAGAGCTTCCCCCACTTGGCCTGTGGCAGAGCAGAAACAAAAATTCAAATGCCATGGTCTCCCATGGAGCTGGTACAGCAGGCATCCTCCTTGTGTATTTCATAAGAAATATGCCTATGGCCCCCTTTCAATCTGTTGGACCAGTTCTTCTACATAGGCTGAGTCAGAGAGAACCAGTTTGTCTAGCCTGGGGACCAGGACTGCCCTCCGCTGGCATGTCAGAAACTTCACAGTAGCTTCAGCATTCCTGAGGGATTCCCTTACATTCCTAGGAGATCCCTTTATGGCAGGGCTTTGTCACCAGGTGACCTGGTATAGCTTGAGAAAGCCTATGACCTGAGAGAAATTCCAGGGATCCTAAAGAGTTTGGGGCTCACAGTTCTGAGGGGAGCAGTCACAGGGATCACCCCCATTATTTGCTGAGAAGAGGGAGGAGTCAAAATCCAAAGAGCAGGAAGGGAGGTGCAGGGTCCCCGCATTGCCCTGGTTTCTTTTTCACACCAGGATACCAAGGGTTTGGTGGACTTCCGAGATGTGGCCCTTGCACTAGCAGCTCTGGATGGGGGCAGGAGCCTGGAAGAGCTGACTCGTCTGGCCTTCGAGGTAATGGGGGGTGGTGGTGGGGGGGGGGTGCTTAGTGGCTATGCTCACCCCACTCCAGGAGGCCTATTTTGATATGCTGTTTCCAGTAGTTTCTAGATATTAAGCACTTGGTATCCAATCTAGTGCCACAGTGCCTAAAACTGCAGACCACGGCCGGGCACGGTGGCTCATGCCTGTAATCCCAGCACTTTGGGAGGCCGAGGCGGGCAGATCACGAGGTCAGGAGATCGAGACCATCCTGGCTAACACAGTGAAACCCCGTCTCTACTAAAAATACAAAAAATTAGCCGGGCGTGGTGGCGGGCGACTGTAGTCCCAGCTACTCGGAGAGGCTGAGGCAGGAGAATGGCTTGAACCCGGGAGGCGGAGCTTGCAGTGAGCCGAGATCGCGCCACTGCACTCCAGCCTGGGCCACAGAGCGAGACTCCGTCTCAAAAAAAAAAAAAAAAAAAAAAAAAAATTAAACTGCAGACCCCCAGCCTCTATGTTGAGACCTAGCTGGGAACAAGAAGAAGGAAGAAGAAGGAAAAAGCTATAAAGTCTACAGTTCTGCAGAAAGGGCACTGGAGGGTCAGGGAAGGCTTGTGCACCACCCTTTTGGAAGAGGAGGAGCCTGTCAGGCCAGTCTGTGGGGCAGGGTGAGGCCGTGGCATGAGGAGAGAACTTGACTCGCATCCCTTTCTCACCCAAGCTCTTTGCTGAAGAGCAAGCAGAGGGGCCCAACCGCCTGCTGTACAAAGACGGCTTCAGCACCATCCTGCACCTGCTGCTGGGTTCACCCCACCCTGCTGCCACAGCTTTGCATGCTGAGCTGTGCCAGGCAGGATCCAGCCAAGGCCTCTCCCTCTGTGAGTCACTGCCTTCTCAGCCCCACACGGGCACTTGGGGCACCATCAGCATCCAGGAAAGCACTGGGCTGGGAGGGAACAAGGGTTAGTGGCCAGTGCTGGAGATCAGAACCTATGAGAAGTGAGGCTGGGAGGAACAGGCTAGAAAGGAAGAGAGGACCTAAACCTGGATTTGAGAAGTTAAACAGAGTAGAGGGACAAGATGTTTTAGTTCTGAGAAAAAAGCAGGGAGATTCTCTTCTCGTTCTTAGATCTTTTCACTTTTCTCCATCTCTTATTTGTCCAGGTCAGTTCCAGAACTTCTCCCTCCATGACCCACTCTATGGGAAACTCTTCAGCACCTACCTGCGCCCCCCACACACCTCTCGAGGCACCTCCCAGACACCAAATGCCTCATCCCCAGGCAGCCCCACTGCTCTGGCCAACGGGACTGTGCAAGCACCCAAGCAGAAGGGAGACTGAGTGCCTCAGCCTCTCGCCCCCTCCTCCTCAGGGCGGCGCTAGGGGCCTCCCCTATGCCTCAGCCCCATCTCTGCTCCTGTTTGAATTTTGTTATTGTTGTTTGTTTGTTTTTAAGTTGATTTTAATTTTTTGTTTGGTTGATTTTTTTGTAAAAAACTATTTTATATATAAATATAAATCTATATCTATATCTATTAAAAAAAATGAAGTCCAGTCACACTGATGTTACCATTACTTGGGAAGGAAAGGGATGAATGGTTGTAGGACGCCTGTTGGAAAATCCCAAAGGTTTCCAAGGTTCGTCCTCTTGGCCATAGCTGGATGAATCTTCCTCTTTGGACAGGGTTCTTTCCTGCACAGAAATCATACTGGGGTTCCATATCCTCCCTCCTGCTGTCATCTCCTATATGTACATTTTAACAGACTTCCTCGTGAACCTCTTTTCAGCCCATTCCCTCTTGCTCTGTCCTCATTAAAGATGAAAAAATAGCTTGCTACCATTCCATATTTAATAATCCTACTGAGACTTGATTCTATCACCCCTAGTGGAAGCAAGGAGCTGTGTCAGTAAGGAACCAGCCTCCTCCCTGCAGGTCAGACCAGCCGTGCAGGAGGGTTTCTCTGACACAAGATGAGTAAAGACACTGAAGTCCTTTCTGTTCAGCCTCTTTTCAAGGAAGAAAACAAGGCCCCCTAGAGACACAATTATGGACAATTAGAAAATTAGGCTGGGCATGGTAGCTCATGCCTGTAATCCCAGCACTTGGGGAGGTTGGGGCAGGCAGATGGCTTGAGTTCAGGAGTTCAAGACCAGCCTGGATGCTATGGTGAAACCCCGCCTCTACAAAAAAAAAAAAAATAGAAAAATTACCTGGACATGCTGGTGCACACCTGTAGTCCCAGCTACTTGGGAGGCTAAGCTGGGAGGATTGTCTAAGCCCGGGGGGTTGAGGCTGCAATGAGCCATTGTTAGGCTACTGCACTCTGTAGCTTAGGCTACAGAACAAGACCCTGTCTCAAAAAAAGAAGAAAGAAAATTAGATCTCTATCTCAGAGATCTAACAGGTAGAAAAGCATCTTTCTGTTCTATCTATAGACTTAAAGGGAGGCAGATAATTATAAGATGCCCAGATAAGCCTTCCTGACACCAAGTCCAGGCTTGTGAAGAGGGGATGTATAAAGTGATCATTGGAGATTCCTCAGTTTGGAGACTTATCACAGCCTGAGAGCCAGTCTGTTGCCAGGAGGAGGCTGCAGGGAGTCAAGGTAAGATTTATGGATTTGTAGAATCTAAGACTACCCCTACAGCCTTTCTTCATAGCATCTTACCCTATCTAGCAGCAAAGACACGAGTACAGAAAAAGGGCACTCTGAGAGCATTTTCCAACAAAAACACTTTATTCATTTTTTTTCTATATAGCTCCTTCCAAAGGTAATTCCCCCTGCAGCCTAGCCAGTCTGACCTCTCTTTCCATGCTTGCCACTTTTGCAGAACAACAAAACAACATTGGGATGAGATTCAACATCGGGATTCTCCACTGGTGGGCAGCAGGGGTGGAATCTACTCTGGGGTACCCACCTTTAGGGACTGGCAAGTGGGGTCAGATGGTCCGGCTGCTCCCTACTGGCTACGACGTCGTTTCTTCCTTCTGCCCGTAACAAAACTGTCACTCCGCCTTTTACGAGGCTGTGAGGGTCGAACTACTCCCAGAGCTAGGGGTTTCTCCCTGGGGACCCCAAGTTGAGCTCCTGAGTGGGGTCTCTTTTCAGTAGGGGCTGGACCTCCAGCTAGAGCTCGCTTCCCAGACTTGGCAACAGGATATGGAGGTTTGCTGGGGTCTTTTGCCCCAGCAGAGAGCAGGTGGGATGCTCTCTGGCTGCCCTGACCTCCTGAGGCATGGTGAGGACTGAGAGGATGCCCCCTTGGTGAGAGGCTAAGTTTAGAGGCCAAGAGGTAAGCAAAGTTGGAGAGTTCCTCATCTTCTTCCTCTGCTTCCTTCTTCTTTTTCTCCTTTCCTTTGGCCCTGTCTGCTGACCTGCGTGTTTTACTAACAGAAGTTTCTCTCAGAACTATGGTATCCCTTGTTCCCCATCTAGGGAAAGTGCTTCCAAGACCCTGGTGAGAAGATGTTGCTTTGGGAGTCCCAGTTGTGAAAGACTCCTGACTCTCTTGTAAAGGAGCAAGGTTTTTAGGCTTGGACAGATCAGGATCCACCCTGCCTTCTCCTTGGGGGTCATAAGAATTAACATTCAGTGGGCAGGTGTCCTCGCTGACCCTTAGTTGGAGGCCACAGTCATCTTTAACATCTAGTATGTTGACCGGTTCTATGGTTTCCAACAGAGGAGAAAAGGAATTGCCTCTGCTCCCTGCCTCTTGGCTGGCTTCAGGCAAGGAGGGGGCATCCTCAGTCCCCATGATAAGGAGATTGCCTTGGCATGTGGGCGGAAGGGTTTCTTTGGAAGACACTAGTGTGGAACCACCACTTTCCTGCAATGGGAAGCAACCTTCTGCCCACAGATCACTGGGATCCCCTATGGTTTTACGGCTCTGTTCTTGATTTTCTTTGGACCTCGAGGTTGGGCTGTTGGCCCTCAGAAGTCCTGGCAAGCTGCAATAGTTTCTCTTTTCTAGGGCAGCTGCCGCAACTGTGCCTCCACAGGGAATCACACTGCTCTCTGTATCCCCAGGTACTATGGTTTCTCCAGGACCCAAGGAAATGTTGCCCCTGGATCCCAGTCCCTGGCAGCCTTCCTGATACTCAGTTACACACTCCTCAACTTGAAAGCTCTCTATGACCTCCTCTATTTGTATGGGCAGTTCCAAGCCTACAGCATCCATCTCACTGCTCAGCCAAAGTCCTGGGCTGAGACAGACTTCGTCCCTCTCCCCAGCTGCTCTAGGGGAAGGATTCTGATCATAACTCTGAGCCATGGGGGTACCTCTGTCATCTCCCCACATGGCTCCTGAAGAGCCTTCCCGGGGCACTGCTAAAGGCTCCTTCCCTTGAGGAAGCACTCCATGACCCCCTGTTTGTTGTCCTTTCTGCAATCCCAGGACTTGCTTTTCTAACCCTTGTCCTTGCAGAGGAGCCAGCTCTGCAAGTCCACCATCCAAACTGGGAGTGCTCTCGGGCTGGAAGCCTTCCTGCCAACAAAGGGGCAGAGACTCTGAAGTCCTACCAGCTACCAGGCAGTGCCCAGGAGGCCCAGCGCCTCCTAGATGGCCATCCTGATGTAGAGATACCTGGTTTATAACCTTCCCAGACCCTCTCCTCTCCACACCCAAGGGTCCCGGAGTTCCCTGTGGAGCTGCAAGTTCTGGCTGCAGGTCCCATCTGCTGCGGGATGGCAGAGTGTTCCCATCCCTGTGCTTCCCTCTGGGGCTATCTAGGGCTTGCTCCTGCCCACCATGCACTTCTCTTGCCTGTTTTCCTGAGGAAGAAATCTTCCCAAGGCAAACGGCGCCCCCAGCCCCCTGAAGCCCAGGTGAAGGCCGAAGCCGCCCATCCCCATCTTCATCCTCATCAGAAACAGAAGGACTTGAGTCCAACTGAGCTCCACTGTAAGTTGGAGGCACCTCTGCATCTTCCTCATCTTCCAAGGCCAGGAGTCGCTTCTGGACCAGCTGGAAGAAATGGACAAATAATCAGTTCTATACATGGTTGTGAAAGAGGTGGCTGAATGGGTGGCACAAGATGGTATTTGGGCAGGGCAAGGAAGGCAAGCAAGTAGTTTAAGCGATGGTAGCAAAGACAGATACTGCAGCTCTTTCCCACCTTCTTGTGCCTTATTCCCATGCTTTGAGCCCTTACATTCTCATTTCCTGTGTTTTCATAGCCTTCTACCTACTCATTCTGCACCTGAAGCCCAATCCTGAAGCTGTTCATCTCTAGAGCCATATCACCCATGACAGTGTAGGGTTAGATAAAATCTTGCAAGCTTCTTCTTCTCATATTTCCTATACCCCAGTTTTACCTGGGCAAGAGTGAGTCCTTCTTCTTGCTCTAGCTCCTCAATTAAGGCCAAGGGATCTCTCTGTTTTTCTGGGGACAGCAGATCTGCCAGAAATTGAGGGTGAATGACAGCCTCCACCTGGATAACAGAAGGAAAAGCGATATGTCTGTAAGCAGGTAACCTGTGAAACAAGGGGCTTTACAGAAGAAACCATGAGCTCCCCAACTGTCCCCTCTTACCCCTCTGGTATTGTAAACTGACCACCACCGGCTACACACATTCTCATGATGATGGATGCACGCACATTACTCAGTTATAGAATAAAACCTAAGTCCTACTACACTGGACAAACCCCAGAGCATTAGTTCCCGGGAGTACCCACCCCAAGGATCTGCTAGAAACCAGATGTGCAGGCCCAGCTCACCTTGGAGACAAAGACCTTCTGAGAACACAGCTCATTGATGTAGCTCAGGAGACCTGGATCTGGATACATCCCTTCCTCCTCCTGCTGCTGCCCTTCTTCATCTTCTTTTCCATCTGACTCCCCAGTGGCCAAGTGAGTCCCCTCCAGCCCTTCCATGATGTCAATATACTCCTTCACAGCTTCTGGTGGGATTTCCTTGGGTGCCTGAGGAACAGGAGGTCTCTGGGCTTTACGCTGACGCCGGCGGGGGGCCCGTGTCTTGGAGGCTGCCTTCTTCGGAATGTACACTAAGGGAAGAGATGAACAGGAGAATGGGAAGTAGCACAGAAACTACAGCTTCTGCCTCCCAGCTCTGTAAGGTCAGCAATCTGGGTACATTGAAATGGTTCCAGGCTGGATTGGGCCAACCTGAAAAAGCACCAGCCATGGGAGATTTAGGACCTAGAGGGTCTAAGAATCACTGTATGAGGAATTTTGGAATCCCTGAAATTCCAAGAAACCCCCTGATCCAGCCCCCATTTCTTAGGCAGATGAGGTATTATGTGCTGAATTTAGAGTCTCGGTGAGAGTAGTTAGTTTACTTCACCAAGATCAATACCTAGTTCAGGGCAAAAGGAACCTGAGAACCCAGCCTCCTATGGGGTGGTCTGTTTGTAATATCAAATGCCACTCTCCAGAGGGAAAGTGGCAGAGCCTGGGCCATGCCTTCTCTAATCTGTGACCGGCTTCTGTACGCATCCCTTTGAGCCTTTGGCCCACGGCTCCTGTCAAAATTGTGTAGCCTCACCTGGCTGCTGGCAAACCTCAGAGGCCAGGGGCCCTAGAGGATCAAGTTTCAAAGGGGTTGCAGGAGACAGGCCCTGAGACCCATTCATCAGCTGTGTGTTCTGAATCTGCATCTCCTCAGCCTCAAACTCCATGAACCTGCAGAGGGTGAGAAAGGCATAGGCAATGCTAAGAAGGAGACCAGACCCATCAGAAATCCAGACGACAGCCAAGCATGGCTAAGAAAGGAAGTGCTCTTAAGCAGGCAAAGTCTGCCTAAGTCATGTCACCCAGGAGGGTGGTCACAGGTGGCTTAATTATATTTCCAGGGAAACTTCAGGAGCTCAGCACATAGTTCCTTCCCCTATAGTCATCACTTAGGAAGCTTAAGAAAATGAATGGCCAGGTGGGGTGGCTCATGCCTATAAACCCAACACTTTGGGAGGTTGAGGTGGGCAGATTGCTTGAGCCCAAGAGTTTGAGACCAACCTGGGTAACATGGCAAAAACCCATCTCTACAAAAGAAATTAGCCAACAGTGGTGACACGCGTCTAGTCACAGCTATTTTGGGGCTGAGGTGGGAGGATCGCTTGAGCTCAGGAGGTGAAGGCTGCAGTGAGCCATGACAGTGTCACTGCACTCCAGCCTGGGCAACAGAGTGAGATCCTGCCTCAAGAAAATTTTTAAAAAGTAAAGAATAAGGCCAGGCGCAGTGGCTCACGCCTGTAACCCCGGCACTTTGGGAGGCCGAGGCGGGTGGATCATGAAGTCAGGAGTTTGAGACCAGCCTGGCCAACATAGTGAAACCCCGTCTCTACTAAAAATACACAAAATTAGCCTCATGTGTTGGTGGGCGCCTATAATCCCAGCTACTCAGGAGGCTTAGGCAGGAGAATCACTTGAACCCAGGAGGCAGAGGTTGCAGTGAGCCGAGATCATGCCATTGCACTCCAGCCCTGGCAACAGTGTGAGACTTTGTCTCAAAAAAAAAAAAAAAAAAAGTTAAGAATGATCTAGAGCTTGTAAACTTCTCTTGGACAGAGCCAGGGCTTTCACTACTTGCTTTTGTTTTTGTTTTTGTTTTTGAGACAGAGTCTTACTCTGTCGCCCAGGATGAAGTGCAGTGGCCCAATCTCAGCTCACTGCAACCTCTGCCTCCCAGGTTCAAGTGATTCTCCTGCCTCAGTCTCCTGAGTAGCTGGGACTACAGGTGCGTGCCACCACGCCTGGCTGTTTTTTTTTTTTTTTTTTGGATTTTAGTAGAGAAGGGGTTTCACTGTGTTAGCCAGGATGGTCTCGATCTCTTGACTTCATGATCCGCCTGCCTCGCCCTCCCAAAATGCTGGGATTACAGGTGTGAGCCAATGTGCCCGGCCTCACTTCTTTTCCATACCTATCTCACCCAGCTTCATCGATTGTACACAGCAGTGCTTAATATAGGCTTGTTTAATTTAATCAGGCCTATGCAACAGCCTGGTGGGAATCTCACAGTGGGATCCTCCTCAAGACCTCATTTGCCCCTGCCTACAACCACAAAGAATTCAAGGCAGTTCCTACCAGGAAACAATGTGAGATCCCAGAGTCCTGAGACTGGGATGGGATTCTTGGAAAGGTAAATCTAGGAAGCATGGGTCCAAAAGGTTTTGGGAGAGAGTAAGTGGAAGCTAAGCTTGGAAAAATTCATTCATTTTTCTGAGTTTTTCCTTTCTTTTTTTTTTTTTTGAGACAGAGTTTCGCTCTTGTTGCCGAGGCTGGAGTGCAATGGCACAATTTCGGCTCACAGCAACCTCTGCTTCCTGAGTTCAAGCGATTCTCCTGCCTCAGCCTCCTGAGTAGCTGGGATTACAGGCATGCGCTACCATGCCTGGCTAATTTTGTATTTTTAGTAGAGATGGGGTTTCTCCATGTTAGTCAGCCTGGTCTCGAACTCCCGATCTCAGGTGATCCGCCTGCCTCAGCCTCCCAAAGTGCTCAGATTACAGGCGGCAGCCACCACGCCCAGCCTTTTTTTTTTTTTTAATCAAAGATATTATAGAGAAATAGAATAAGAGCCAGGAGATAACTTTGGGCATCCAGGACACTGGCTTTCCCCGGCCCTTCCAGAACCAGCCCCTCCCTGGGATAAAGGCAGAAAGGGATTTTCTGTGCCACTATTTCCAATGGAGGAGTGGTCCTGAAGTTCTGTATCAATAGCCACTTGCTACCAAGTCAGTGAGAAGAGAAAAGAACCTGCTGGTAGAGCATACCTCCTCATTGCTAGGTCCCTTCAGCATGAAATTTCTATACCTAATGGGGTCCAATCCCATCCTAAGACCTACAATATCCAGGTTCCTATACAGATTCAGGATCTGGTGAGGGGGGAGCTTTCAAGAAGAAATAGGATAGAAAAACCCAAGAGTCAAGGTGGTGGAGGAAGAAGCAAGGATCCAGGAAACTGCCATCCTAGTGTACACCCCTCCTCCCCTCGCTTTTCTTTCTTTTTTTTTTTTGAGATGAGGTCTCGCTATGTTGTCCAGGCTGGTCTTGAACTACTGGACCCAAACTATCCTCCCACCTTAGCCTCTGGAGTAGCTGGGACTACAAGCACACACCTAGCCTAACATCCCTTTTTTTTTTTTGAAACGGAGTTTTGCTCTATCACCCATGCTGGAGTGCAGTGGCGTGATCTCAGCTCACGGAAACCTCCACCTCCCTGGTTCAAGCGATTCTCCTGCCTCAGCCTCCCGAGTAGCTGGAACTACAGGCACGTGCCACCGTGCCTGGCTAATTTTTGTATTTTTTTTTTTTTTTTAGTAGAGACGGGGTTTCACCATGTTAGACAGGCTGTTCTCGAACTCCTGACCTCAGGTGATCCACCCGCCTCGGCCTCCCAAAGTGGTGGGATTACAGGCGTGAGCCACCGCGCCCCGTCCTAACATGGCTTTTGATAATCACCCCCACACGAGCCTCTCCGCTGCCCCTACTGCTCTCAGCCACACAGCCTCCCTCAGGAGAATGAGGGTTCATCGAACTCACCTTTCCGCCATCTCATAAAAGATCATCCGGTCAAAGTTGCTGGTGTGCTCCCACTCCTGCACAGCCAATGGCAGTCCCTCCTCCAGGGTCATAGTGGGCTTCAGCCGGGCCAGGGAACGAAGCACTGGGCTAAAACCCCCATTGGGTCAGTCACATTCTAAAAGTGTGCTCCCATCCACCTGCCCTGACACCTACCTCAATAACACATCCCCTGCCCCTCATCAAATCTATTGTGCCCCTCATCAAATCTATTGTGCCCCTCAGGCCCTGTCATGTCCCACTTCTGATTAGACTTACAGACGCTCAACCTCCCATCCATTCATTTACCATACTCGCCCCTCTTCCTGTTGAAATTTACAACTAATATAAAATCAAACAGACAATTCTTCTCCCCACCTTTTAAAACCAACGGCAACTACCACCCCTAATTCTCACAGTGCCATCCTCAATTAATTATTAGAAAGGGAGGACTCGTGTTATTAAATGAATGGGATTTGCTATAAAGTATGTTTAACCTTGTCCAAAGGCTCTTGCATTTTTTCTTTAAAGGCATTTGCTAACCCCAAAGGAATCTCTAATTAAAGGTCATGTGGTGTTTTTATTTATTGGTTTTTCAGTCTGTTTCCAGATACCCCCAACAGTCAAATGCCAATGCTAGACCCCCACTTCTAGAGGGCTCTTGAGCCCTTTCTAATCCAGAAGAAATCAACAGCCCAGCCTAAAGCAAGGGCTTCATTTTTGTCTCTCTGACTCCCTTGGAGTCCTCAGACATTATTGTGCATCAGAATCGCTTGGGGAAGCTCATTATAACCAAATTGCAGCTCCCCAGGATCCCACAGCTGAGCATTTTAGGAGCTTCCCATGTTGCAGTGGTCTGGACTGCCTTTTGTGGAAGACCCTGCCCAGAGCCCGTGAGTGTGAAGCACAAGCAGGCCAGGACCCAAAGCAAATGGATCCCATGCAAACCTTGAGAGCCCACAGTGGTTCAAGATTTCGAAATTTAGCCTGCTAGCCTCCAAGAGCAAACTCAGATCTGCCTTGAGAAAGCAGGGAGTCTGAAGATGCTGTACATCTAGGACTTTGGGGGAACATCTTGATTCATTTGCTCCAAGTTTGGGGTAGAGGGGGAGATTCCTTTAGGAGTTCAGCCACTGGAAGAGCACCATGTACATTTGTTTAAAGCAATAAAATGTGGTATATGTTATATAGCGGCTTACACAAAATGCTGAGGGCACAGGGCAGTTGAGAGGGACAGTGGGTCTGGGTGGGAAGGGAAGACTATTCCCCAGCTGAGGAATGACTGTTCTGTAAACAAAACAGCCTAGGACCCCGGGCTCCTTGGCTAAACACACACTCGCTCTTAAGCAAGGACGTTTTGACCTTTTGCGAGTTCTTTTCCTCTTCTAGATTGCCTTTTTATGATAATAATAAAATAGTTGACACTTAATGAAACATTCTCTGTGCCAAGGACTTCACGTATATTAACCCATTTAATCTTCTCAGCAACTCTGTGAATTAGGTATAGTTATCCCCCTTTTTAACTGAGAAAACTGAGGGCAAAGATGTTAAATGTCCTGCCCAGGATCACAAATCTAGTGAGTGGTAGAGCCCATGCCCTTGACCACTAAGCAAGCTCTACCCACCACCCTATTTCAACGTGAATTCTCCTGAATAAAATGAGTAGAGGGAGCAGCACACACTGTCCCCCATGCCACCCGGGGCCCTGAGTCAGGGTCCAGCACTCATCCTGGCTAGTTTGGATAGTTCTGACTCAATGTCAAAAGGTAGTAAAATAGAACAGGGGGAGGACTCTGGCACTTAGAGTGAGAGACCTAAGTTCCATCACTGGTCCTTGGTTTCAGTCTTCTTATCTGTAAATGAAGACTGCCAGAGGAAGGCTTGCCTGAACTCACAGTGTTGGGAGGATCACTTAAGATAAGACACCTGAAAGGTTGTTATAAACCAGGAAGTGGGTTAAGAGGCTGATTATTATTATTAATACGTTTTTCGTTCTCAGAGCATCTCCATTGCCCTCATGACCTTCCCTCGAGTATTCCTAAATAGCCTAAACTACTACGTTCACTCCAAAGTTCTCCTTATTTAAAAGCCCTAGAATAATTAATCTAAGGTCTCCCCACTTACATAAGAAAACAGGAAAGAGCTTCTGTGTCAGGACTCTGGGATAGGTGCCTCTGGGCCAAGGCTTTGTAACGCTGCCATCGACGGAAGTTCTCATAAACGTCCTTGGAAATTTTGGAGCGGTCACCTAGTGAAGGCTTGGATAGAGTGGCTGCAGGACCTCCTTCCCCGGTTGTTCCATGTAGCCCTGGCCAAGCTTTTTCCAGCGGCACAATGGGGACCAGTTGAGCAACTGGTGGTGGAGCCTGAGGCGGAAGGCCTGGAGGGCCCTCCTGGCTGACACCAACAACCTTAGAGGGCAGAATGGTCTTCACATTAGATGCTGTCACAAATGGAGGTGCAGGACCCTCAAGGCCCCCACAGGGAGTGCCCGGGGAAATCGAATTGAGGGCAGTCTGAGTAAGGATAAAGTTCTGAGTTTGAGAGGGCTCAGCTGATCCCCCTTCTGTCTTGACTTTGACAATGACCTTGCCAGCCCCAGCCCCACTGAGGCAAGGGCCCCCGTCCCCTGTCACCAACGGTGAGCTGGGGAAAGCAGAGAGCATCAGAGGGTTGTCTGCAGAGAATACTGAAGGCATGATGGGCTGTGGAGGTGGCTCCCCGGGTGGGTGGTCTGGTGAGCCAGAAGTTGGTGGGAGAAAGGGAAGTGCAGGGGATGGAGACGGGGTGGCACTAGGTTTCATGCTCATATCCGGTCCCGGCAATGCAGATGCTGTTGAGACAAAGAAAAAGAAGAAATAGAGTAGGAGAAAAGAAGACCAGAGTTAGCCATCTGAATTCCCCATTTTTTAATTAAAAAAATTTTTTTTTAATTTTTTTTTTTTTTTTTTTTGAGACGGAGTCTCGCTCTGTCGCCCAGGCTAGAGTGCAGTGGCGCAATCTCGGCTCACTGCAAGCTCCGCCTCCCGGGTTCACGCCATTCTCCTGCCTCAGCCTCTCCGAGTAGCTGGGACTACAGGCGCCCGCCACCCGCCCGGCTAATTTTTTTTGTATTTTTAGTAGAGACGGGGTTTCATCGTGGTCTCGATCTCCTGACCTCGTGATCCGTTTATTTTTATTTTTATTTTTTGCGATGGAGTCTCGCTCTGTCACCCAGGCTGGAGTACAGTGGCACAATCTCGGCTCGCTACAATCTCCGCCTCCTGGGTTCACACCATTCTCCTGCCTCAGCCTCCCGAGTAGCTGGGACTACAGACGCCAGCCACCACACCCGGCTAATTTTTTGTATTTTTAATAGAGACAGGGTTTCACCGTGTTAGCCAGGATGGTCTCGATCTCCTGACCTCGTGATCCGCCTGCCTCAGCCTCCCAAAGTGCTGGGATTACAGGCAAATTCCTCCTTTATTTTTGAAATTTTTTGTAGAGGCCAGGCACGGTGGCTCACGTCTGTAATCCCAGCAGTTTGGGAGGCCAAGGTGGAAGGATTGCTTGAGTCCAGGAGTTTGAGACCAGCCTGGACAACATGACAAAACCCTGTCTCTACTAAAAATACAAAAATAAGCCAGGTGCAGTGGCATGCACCTGTAGTCCCAACTACTTGGGGGGCCGGGGTGGGAGGATCTCTTGAGCCCAAGAAGTTGAGGCTGCAGTGAGCTGAGATTGTACCTCTGTACTCCAGCCTGGATGACAAAGGAAAACTCTGTTCAAAAAAAAAAAAAAAATTGTAGAGATGGGGTCTCGCTATGTTGCCTAGGCTAGGCTCAGACTCCTGGCCTCAAGTGATCCTCCTGCCTCAGCCTTCCAAAGTGCAGAGATAACAGGTGTGAGCCGCCACACCCTATCTGAGTTCCTCTTTAGACGCGAAGACTCAAAGCACTGATTCTCAACAGGTGAAAGAGGGGATATGGATGGGGAACTTGCGTAGTTTGCAAATGTCCCCCAAGTGATTTTGATCTTACTTCTCGTTGAGGACTGCATTAAAGAAGTTGCTTCTTTTTCAGCAAGACACACAGACCCCTATCTGCCAAGAAGAGACAAGCCCAGCCTCTACGTGCTGCTTTTTTTTTTTTTTTTTTAGATGGAGTCTTGCTCTGTGGCCCATTCTGGAGTGCAGTAGCACGATCTTAGCTCACTGCAACCTCCGCCTCCTGGGTCCAAGTGATTCTCCTGCCTCAGCCCCCCAAGTAGCTGGGATTACAGGTGCGAACCACCACATCCAGCTAATTTTTGTAGTTTTAGTAGATACAGGGTTTATGCCATGTTGGCCAGGCTGGTCTCGAAAACCTGACCTCAGGTAATCCACCCGCCTCGGCCTCCTAAAGTGTTGGGATTACAGGCGTGAGCCACTGCGCCCGGCCCCCTAAGTGCTTCTCTAAGAAAATTCCTGGCAGACCTCTCCAGCCTCTCCATAGGCTGTTTACTAAGATACAGAATTGGGTTGACACCTGATCTGCAGGGAAAACAGCCCACAGCAGGCTCAGTGCAGTAAGGGAACTAGTCCACAGTAAGTTCCAGCCCCTCTTGAGGCATCCACAAGGCCTTTGAGAAGGAGGCACTTTCAAAAATATTATTGGCTCATTCCCTCCTCCTTTTCCTTTTCCTGTTGCTTCTTATAAATCTCTCTTAACCTAAAACAACAGAAGAAAGATTCAATCTACAAGCAGGAGCAGTGACTCTAGGACCCATGAAGCTCAGATATCCCAAAACACATTCCACCCAGCATTACATGTACATCTCCTATGCTCACCTATTCCAAACAAAAGATTCAAACCACCTGAACCCTGCTTTCTCCCAGCTGTTCTGTGGCCTCTGCCACCACTCACAGAAGTACTGTTCCCAGGAGAGGATACGGGGATTGGATGTTTGGTTCCCAGAAATGTTGTTGTATAACAGCCAGTAATAATTAGAGAGGATTAGATAAGGACAAGGAAATGAGTGAGGGGAGGGCGGTGTGGGGAGAGAAGTTTCCAGATCTTTAAGTAACTGCTGGACATGTTTGGCGATGCAGACTATCTGTGGTCCTTCTACCTGGAGCTCCTAACATCAGAAATGTAGGGCTCACTAGAAACAAGGCACTGAGCTAGGTGCTAAGGAAAGGACAACATAGTCCTTCATTGTCACAGTTCCAGCTAAGGAGGGGCTATGTGGACTCTAGTCAAAAAGACCAAGGATAAGTATACAAATGTGTACTTAATTAATCAGAACCTGTGTCTCCTAGGACTTTTTTTTTTCTTTTTTCCGAGGCAGAGTCTCTGTCACCTAGGCTGGAGAGCAGTGGCACAATTTCAGCTAACTGCAACCTCTGCGGCCTCCTGGGTTCAAGCGATTCTCCTGCCTCAGCCTCCCGAGTAGCTGGGATTACAGGCGGGTGCCACCGTGCCCAGCTAAGTTTTGTATTTTTAGTAGAGATGGGGTTTCACCATGTTGGCCAGGCTGGTCTCGAACTCCTGACCTCAAGTGATCCACCTCCCTCGGCCTCCCAAAGTGCTGAGATTACAGGCGCTTGAGGTCAGGAGTTGGAGACCAGCCTGGCCAACATGGTGAAACCCCATCTCTACTAAAAATACAAAAATTAGCTGGGTGTGGTGGTGGGCGCCTGTATCCCAGCTGCTCAGGAGGCTGAGGAAAGAGAATCACTCGAACCCTGGAGGCAGAGGTTGCAGTGAGCTAACATCACACCACTGCACTCCAGTGTAAGCGACACAGTGAGACTCCATCTCAAAAAAAAAAAAAAGAAGTAGAATATGACCTGCTTAAATCTCCTCCCCCTTACAAAAAATATTCCACTGGCAAACTAACAACACTCAACTTCTGCATTCTGACCATGGAACATAAGCAAACTCAGATTCAAACTCATTTCAGCCACAGAGCAGAGGGCAGAGGGTATGCCACTGAGTACAGAACACAATGAAAGGGGCCTGAAGGCCTGAGATCCATAAAAGGAAGAAAAACTAAGAGCATCTCAGTGAAGCCCGAGCTCTCATCCTGGCTGTCAAGACCCACCTCCCAGGCCCAGATGAATCAGGAAAAACTGCTTCCTGAACTCAAAGCGAAGCCACCTCTAGGGCTGGAAGGAGCCGTGAGGCTCTGAGCAGAGGCAGTTGTTTTTTGTGTTTTGTTTTTTTGTGTTTTTTTTTGTTTTTTTTTGAGACTGAGTTTCGCTCTTGTTGCCCAGGCTGGAGTGCAATGGCGCGATCTTGGCTCACCACAACCTCCGCCTCGCAGATTCAAGCGATTCTCCTGCCTCAGCCTCCCGAGTAGCTGAGATTACAGGCATGCGCCACCATGCCCGGCTAATTTTTTTTTTTTTGTATTTTTAATAGAGATGGGGTTTCTCCATGTTGGTCAGGCTGGTCTCGAACTCCTGACCTCAGGTGATCCGCCCTCCTCAGCCTCTCAAAATGCTGGGATTACAGGCGTGAGCCACTGCGCCCAGCCCGAGCAGAGGCAGTTTATAATACATTCCAGCCTAGTTTTCAGGAAGGCATTTCTCTGCGACAGATAACTACAGATTATCTTTTCCCACTAAGGTCTTTCCCACCTTACCCTCCCATCCTCCATCCTCCACATCCCCTTCCCCTCATAAGCTCAAGCATGGCAAAATCCTAGAACGGGCTCCAGTTGCCTAAAAAAGACAGATGAACTTGGGCCTTCCCCCTTGAAACCTCTCTGTGCCAGTCCTAAGACACATACCTCTGATCCTCTCTCCCACCACAAAAACACATGCTGAAGTGTCCCCTGTTCAAGAGAATCAAGTTGCTAATTGCCATCCATTCTCTATACTCAGCATGTGTCCTCAGAGACACCTTGATCTGCCCTTAAGGAAGTCCTCTTCCTTCCCCAGCCCCTAGTCTTAATGGTACAATCTCCTTCCCCAGCCTCCCCAAGTGTGATACCCTTGATGGGGTGTAGCACCTCACATTCCTTTAGGTCAGCCCAAAGAGCTTGTTTCAAAGGATATGAGCAGGTACCAGAAATCCTCCTCACCACCTGCAGACTTACCTCCATCTGAAGCCATCCTCTCAGGTTTGGGCACTAACCGTGGCTGTCTGGAAGCCTCCAGAATGAGGCAGTCAGGTCCAGGACCCAGAGTAACCTGGTTCCAGTAGGTGCACAGGGATCCAAGGAAGGGAAGGTAAAAATCAGATCACACAGAACTAGAATATGGAACTCAAGGCATTCTGCTGTGGGGGAGGGGAGAGGGAAAAGTGGGGTGAGGGTGGGGACAGATATTCCATGAAGAGTCCTAGTAAGTATGCAAAAACCAGGAATTCCCTTCAAACTACAGTTTGGCAACACAATTGATGTTCGCCTCTTTAGGGCTATTTGTAAATTCTTTCTCAGATTCCCAACACATTACAGTTTTACCGTTTGGTTCACCAGACTTCGATTCTTCACCAACACATCTCATTTTGTGTCCCTCCATCCCAGCCAGTTCTGTAACTGATTTCCTATTAACAGCAGGTTGATGGTAGACCCCTGACTTAATTCAATGATGGCTATATTTTCTGAACTAAATTCAGAGTACATTGGTCTATACGCTTAAGGATCATGGGAACTAAAGTTTAAAATTAGAATTGTTAGATGATCCAAGGTGCTTGATTGCTGTGTGCACATCATTTCCTTGGAAAGCTGTCCAATCTACTAACATAGGCTCTGTACTCCACAGACACCTTACCCTTTGCTGAAAAGCCTCACTAAATAAAAAAGCTGCCATGCAGTTTAAAATTTCAAAAGTAGAAAGTCCTTCTTTTTGTTAAATTATTTTGGTTTAAATTTTAAAAATAAAATTTATCTGCTAAGGTTCCTGGCGACTATTTCAGGCCAGTAACTCCCAGACAATCCTTTACAGCCACAGCTTCATGCAAACGTGGATTTCCCCCAAAAGGCCTTTCCTGGGGTTCATGGCATCTTTCTTGCTTCCTCTGAGATATCTTTTCTCTTTTCTAAAGAGTATTTCATTAATAAGACCTGAAGGCTGAAATCATCATTTTCCTTTCTAACAAAATTAACTACTTAGATTTAAATTTTTTTTTTTTTAAACGGAGTCTCGCTCTGTCACCCAGGCTGGAGTGCAGTGGCGTGATCTCTTCTAACTGCAAGCTCCGCCTTCCGGGTTCATGCCATTGTCCTGCCTCACCCTCCTGAGTAGCTGGGACTACAGGCACCCACCACCACGCCCGGCTAATTTTTTGTATTTTTAGTAGAGACGGGGTTTCACTGTGTTAGCCAGGATAGTCTCGATCTCCTGACCTCATGATCTGCCTGCCTCAGCCTCCCAAAGTGCTGGGATTACTAGGCGTGAGCCACCGTGCCCGGCCGTTACAAAATTTTTAACAGGTAATACATTAGCAAGGTTCAAAAATCAAACTGCATAATAAAATACATAGCAATAAGTCTGCCTCCCACCCCTTACCCCTTTCTCCTGGAACTAAGTTCTCTATCCCAGAGGAAACCAGTATCATGTGTTTCTTGTGAATACTTGCAGAGATTTTTTAATGCAACTACAAGTAAATACAAACCATATTCTTTTTTTTTTTTTTTTTTGAGACAGGATCTTGCTCTGTCGCCCAGGCTGGAGTGCAGTGGCGTGATCTTGGCTCACTGCAACCTTCGCCTCCTGGGTTCAAGTGATTCTCTTGCCTCAGCCTCCCGAGTAGCTGGGACTACAGGTGCCCGCCACCACGCCCCACTAATTTTTGTATTTTTGGGGTTTTCACCATATTGGCCAGGCTGGTCTTGAACTCCTGACCTTGTGATCCACCCGTCTCAGCCTCCCAAAGTGCGGGGATTACAGGCGTGATCCACCGCGCCCAGCCACAAACCATATTTTTTTTTCTTTGAGACAGAGTGTCACTCTGTCACCCAGGCTAGAGTGTAGTGGTGCTATCTCAGCTCGCTGCAACCTCTGCCTCCCCGGCTCAAGTGATTCTCCTGCCTCAGCCTCTGAAGTAGCTGGGACTACAGGCGCCCACCACCACGCCCGGCTAATTTTTTTGTATTTTTAGTAGAGACGGGGTTTCGCCAGATTGGCCAGGCTGGTCTCGAACTCTTGACCTTGTAATCCGCCTGCCTCAGCCTCCCAGTGTTGGGATTACAGGCGTGAGCCACCGCGCCCCGCCAAACCATATTCTTAAAAAAAAACAGTGCAGGTTTTTCTGGTTACACAATTAATATATATTCCAATGCTTTTGTCATAAATAATGGCGTAATGATGATCTTTGTAATGATATTTTGGTTCTCATTTTCATTTCTTTAAACGAGAGTCTTATAAGGAGAACTTCTACATTCTTTTAAAAATTGTAAAAACTCCTAGAAGGTGCACTTTATTACGCTATTATTAGCTACTCACCACCATAAGAAAGAGCGCTGAATTTGCGGAAGGGACCTAACTTTAAATCTTGGTTCGACCGCTGAAACATGCTTCACCAGTTTCATAAAATAACTTTACGCTCTTTTCGCTTTAAGGAATATTGATACTCAGCATGCATTCTTTACCGCCAACGCTTTGAAATGGAGCAGGGGAACTGGATGTAAAAGAGGGGAGGGAAGAAAACCTCTTCTTTCTTCCTTAGGGTAAAGGGGCTCTGAATCCTGGCGCCCTTGTTTCTTCAGGCACTGAAAACTCACTGCTCCTGAAATGGGTGTGTATCTTGGACAAAGACAGGCTTCTATACGTCAATATTCTATCCACATCCATCCCTACCCCCCTCTAACGCCGTGTACCTAGCACACAGTAGGCACACTCCACGTGTTTTAGCCTGCAAAGTTGCAAGTGGGGCCCCAAGCCAAGCCCTGCTCTCGTGCGCCCCCTTCTGGCTAGCTGAAAATAAGGCAAAAATTGATTACATTTTCCGGAGAGCCCGGAGAGAGAGACTTCCGGTTATGCAGGAAGGAAATTGACGAACACGTGACGCGGTCGGGCGGACCACTGCAGACGGAGCGGTGGACCGAATTGGGACCGCTGGCTTATGAGCGATCATGTTTCTCCAGTATTACCTCAACGAGCAGGGAGATCGAGTCTATACGCTGAAGGTGAGGAGAGAAAACAGGGTGTAAATAGGCATGGCGAGAAATGTAGATGGGAGGAGTGGGTGAGGCCATACACGGAGTTACCTAGCTGGGTGCGGGAAACCAGAAAGTCCAAAACCGAGGTGGGGGAAGAACCGGGAGCGCGCGACTAATTTTTTAATTAAAAAAAAAAAAAAGTTTTGGCTGGGCGCAGTGGCTCACGCCTGTAATCCTAGTACTTCGGGAGGCCAAGGCGGGTGGATTGCCTTAGCTCAGGAGTTCGAGACCATTCTGGGCAACACGGTGAAACTCCGTTTCTACTAAAATACAAAAAATTAGCCAGGCATGGCGATGTGCGCCTGTTATCCCAGCTACTCGGGAGGCCGAGACAGGAGAATCGCTTAAACGCGGGAGGCAGAGGTTGCAGTGAGCCAGGATAGCGCCATTGCACTCACTTTTCCTTTTTTTTTTTTTTTTTTAAATGACGGGGACTCGCTTTGTTGCCTAGGCTGTAGTGCAGTGGCGCGGTCTCGGCTCACTGCAGCCGCCGCCTCCTGGGCTCAAACAATCCTCCTGTCTCAGCCTCCGGAGTAGCTGGGATTACAGGCGTGCGCCACCACACCCGGCTAATTTTTGGTTTTGGGGTTTTTTGTTTGGTTGGTTGGTTTTGTTTGTTTGTTTGTTGTAGAGACGAGGTTTCGCCATATTGCCCAGGCTGGTCTCAAACTTCTGACCTCAAGCCATCCTCCCGCCTCGAGCTCCCAAAATGCCGGGATTACAGGCGTGAGTCACTGTGCTCGGCCTTTTAAAATTTTATATTTCTCTATTTATTTGTACAATTTTTTGAGCTGACCATTGCGTCTTGTATTTTTATGTTTGCCCTTTTTCGCGCTGGCCCCATCCCATTTCATCACGTCTGTACTGACATACATTCTGTGTTCCTGGAGCAGAAATTTGACCCGATGGGACAACAGACCTGCTCAGCCCATCCTGCTCGGTTCTCCCCAGATGACAAATACTCTCGACACCGAATCACCATCAAAAAACGCTTCAAGGTGCTCATGACCCAGCAACCGCGCCCTGTCCTCTGAAGGTCCCTTAAACTGATGTATCTTCTGCCGCCTGTTACCCCTCGGACACTCCATAACCAAACTCTTCAGTCTGTGAGCCCTGATGCCTTTTTGCCAGCCATACTCTTTGGCATCCAGTCTCTCGTGGTGATTGATCATGCTTGTGTGAGGCAATCATGGTGGCATTACCCATAAAGGGAACACATTTGACTTTTTTTTGTCATATTTTAAAGTACTACAAGATTATTAAAGATAAAATGATTTGAAAAACTCTTATTTGGTGAGTTATTGGAGGAAAGGATTGGCAGTATTTTTTTAAAGGGAGGGAGATGATAAAGGAGAGTACCCCAGAGAGTTGCAACAATACCACTTGGAAGAAAAACTTCAGTCCTGCTGTTGCAAGAGTGGTCATGTGCTGTTAATGATAGGAGGGTATTGGGGAAGAAAGATTAAGACTTTCACAGCTGTCAGCATTCACTGAAAAATACCCCTGTTGTCACTTACGTAATTTCTTGTCCCTTGAAATAACATTTTCATTAAAAATGGAAGAGTACTTGAAAAAGTAGTAGGCATATTATAGAGAGAAGGCAGTGAATTGAAAGTCAGAAGACCAGTATTTGCTTTTTGTATAGCTTTGAGAAAGTTACTTAACCTGTTTAGTCTGATTTTTCTCTTGATTAACTTTTTTTTCCTTGATTAACTTATCTTTGAACTTAAATTGATTTAGTGGTGGGCCTTTTTTTTTTTTTTTTTTTTTTTTTTTGAGACAGAGTCTCAATCTGTTGTCCAGGCTGGAGTGCAGGGGTGCAGCTTTGGCTGACTACAGCCTCCATCTCCCAGGTTCAAGCAATTCTCCTGCCTCAGCTTCCCAAGTAACTGGGATTACAGGTGCACGCCACCACACCTGGCTAATTTTTGTATTTTTTTTTAGTAGTGACAGGGTTTCACCATGTCGGCCAAGCTGGTCTCAAACTCCTCACTTCAAGTGATCCACCCGCCTCGGCCTCAAAGTGCTGGGATTACAGGCGTGAGTCACCACACCTGGCCTGGGTCTTTCTTTCTTTCTTTCTTTTTTTATTTTTTTTTGAGATGGAGTTTTGCTCTTGTACCCCAGGCTGGAGTGCAGTGGCGGGATCTTGGCTCACTGCAACCTCCGCCTCCTGGGTTCAAGCTATTCTCCTACCTCAGCCTCCCAAGTAGCTGGGACTACAGGTGCACACCACCACACCTGGCTAATTTTTGTATTTTTAGTAGAAACAGGGTTTCACCTTGTTGGTCAGGCTGATCTCAAACTCCTGACCTCAAGTAATCCACCTGCCTCGGCCTCCCAAAGTGCTGGGATTACAGGCATGAGCCACCTTGGCCGGCCTAGTGCTGCAGATTTTAAAATTGCTTTGTGGAGTCTGTATTTTAATTCTGCAATTTTTATTTTCTATGATATTAAAAATTATAGATTCCAGAAGCAGATATAACTTAAATTAGCACAGATGTGATTTATGAAGACATGCCCTGGAAATACTTTTTTTTTTTTTTGAGTCAGGTCTCGCTCCTGTGGTCCAGGCAGGAGTGCAGTGATGTGATCACAACTCATTGCAGCCTCTACCTCCCCGTCTCGAGCGGTCCACCCCATTTTTAAATTTTTTATAGAAACGAGGTCTCACTACGTTGCCCAAGCTGGTGTTGCACTCCGGGACTCAAGCTGTCATCCTGCCTTGGCCTCCCAAAGTGTTGGGATTACAGGCGTGAGCCACGGTGCCCGGCCAGACTTTGCTTTTCTTGGATCTTGCTATTTGACCATCCCAGCAGAAAAGTTCAGGATAGTTGGGGGGTGCTGAAAAGAAAAGAAAAAAATCTCTCAACTGGGGTCATAATTAATAGAAGACAGATGATTTTCAAATACATTACTGAAACGTATAGGAATGGTGAAATGAGATACTTGTTTCCTGTCAAGGAATTTTATTTCTCCTGTTCACTTACTTGCAGGGTTCTTAACATTGGATATGAAGGATTTTAAAGAGTTAACTTAGAGAAATTGTGAAATGGGATACTTGTTTCCTGTCAAGCAATTTTATTTCTTAGCTTGTTCACTTACAGGATTGGATATAACATTGGATCTGAAAGATTTTTAAAAGTTATCGTATCCAGTTAAGGGGATAATGATTGGAGACATGTTTCTTAAGCACCAAAGTCAGTAAGTGAATTTTACTACCAGTTTTTTAATGTTGTCTGCAGTTCTGCCTTTATCTTACAAAAAAGAAAAAAAAAAAGAATTAGCATTGCTCCATGCTACCACCTGTGTAGACTGAAACGCTTTAACCTGGAAATATTCCTAATGAATATAGAGGAGAAAAAGCAAACTGGCATGAATATACCATTTCATTCATGCCAAACTGGCATGAATATACCATATACCAAGGACTTTTTCCATAAGAGATCCCCTGAGGAATGAGCCTTCATTTTGCACCAGAGGCTGTGTCTCCCTGAGAAAATGAAAAAGAGATCCCTGGGGTATTAACGTCTGAGATGTACATTTATAGGGCTTGATTAGTGCTCAGAAACAAGAAAAGTCTTAACAGGGATAGTATATTGGAATTAGGTGGTATATATAAGTAAATGCAGATACACTAGTAGGAAATTGGGTTTCATAAAAATTCTGTGTTTCTTTATAAAGGAAAGTCTGCAGTTTGAATGAACGGGAGGCCTGTCTGAGGAAAAAATTGATCCTGCAGAGGATGGGTGAAAGCTGTGGGCCTGAATCAAGAAACCCAGACTTTATAAAGAGTCAAACTTGAGGAGGTTTACACTTTACATTTGGATTTCTCATTTTGTTACCAGGATCTTTTTAACTTTTTGATCCTTTAATCCTTGAAAGGATTTGGACTTTGTGTGTCATTTGATAAAAGAGAATTTCCTGGAATACAGTTCCCATTGCTAGGAGTGCTGCTTAAACATAGCCACTTGTGAGGAGCCAAGACCCCAGGCAAAACCAGGGGCCAGTTTCTGGGCCCTGGTGATTGTTAAATTTAGAGGTCTTGATCACAGCTATAGGAAATAGCTTTTCTTTTTTTTTTTATTTTTTTATTTTTTATTATTATACTTTAGGTTTTAGGGTACATGTGCACAATGTGCAGGTTTGTTACATATGTATCCATGTGCCATGTTTTGCTGCACCCATTAACTCGTCATTTAGCATTAGGTATATCTCCTAATGCTGTCCCTCCCCCCTCCCCCCACCCCACAACAGTCCCTGGAGTGTGATGTTCCCCTTCCTGTGTCCATGAGTTCTCATTGTTCAATTCCCACCTATGAGTGAGAACATGCAGTGTTTGGTTTTTTGTCCTTGCGATAGTTTACTGAGAATGATGTTTTCCAGTTTCATCCATGTCCCTACAAAGGACATGAACTCATCGTTTTTTATGGCTGCATAGTATTCCATGGTGTATATGTGCCACATTTTCTTAATCCAGTCTATCGTTGTTGGACATTTGGGTTGGTTCCAACTCTTTGCTAGGAAATAGCTTTTCAAACAAAACATTGATGAGTCAAAATTTATCGAACACCTCCATTTATACATTAAGTAAACACTAAGAAAAAATATTCTAGCGACAATAAATGTAGTGGTGAAAACATGGAATGGATTTGAGAAAATACCTCAACATCTTCTCCAGGTATAAAAAACGTATTTAGTGGAACTTTCAGTCTGACTAGAAAGTGGACAGAGCATTTATTAAAAGGACAAGAACAACAAAAAAAATTAAAGTCGGACAAGTGTGTTTAAGGTACTTTATAGTTTTATTTTTATTTATTTATTCCTTTGAGACTGAGTTTTGCTGTTGTCCCCTCAGGCTGGAGTGCAATGGTGCGTTCTCGACTCACTGCAATCTCCGCCTCCCGAGTTCAAGCCATTCTCCTGCCTCAGCCTAAGGAATAGCTGGGATTACAGGCACACGCCACCACGCCGGGCTAATTTTTGTGTTTTTGGTAGAGAAGGGGTTTCGCCATGTTGGCCAGGCTGGTCTGGAACTCCTGACCTCAGGTGATAGCCCACCTCAGCCTCCCAAAGTGCTAGGATTACAGTCGTGAACCACCGCGCCAGGCCTACTTTATAGTTTTAATTTTTTTTTTTTACATAAAAATGCTTTATTTGTATGTAGACCTCTACATAAAAATTACAATGAGGGTTATTCCCAGGTATAGGAGCGGTGTTTCTGGTTTATAAAGAAATCATGAATGATGTTTTCAGAGACACTCATGAAAGAGAAATGGCTCCCCGAGTTCTGAGGGTGAGGAGCAGCGCCCGCCCTCTAAGATGCTTCCAGAGTGAGTGTGCAGCACAGCCAGACCAAGGAAAAGGATTATTCCCGTCTTCACGCGGGTCACGCCGTGCCCTGGACTACAGCTCCCGTCGTGCCCCTTGGCCACTCGTATTCGGCCCCGCCCCGCCTGCCCCATCTGCGGCGAGCGCAGGCGCGCTGCACTCTGTCACCGCGAGCTGCGGAGGCTGGGCGGTGCTTTCGGGCGCCCGCGGGACGGTTCCGCCCTCTCACGGCACCCCCGGGCTTCTCTTCGCAAGGTTTACCTCGAATGAAGAACAAGCGGGGAGGGAAGGGAAGGGCTGCGGCGGCGCGGGCGCAGCCCGTTGGGCCCGGGGCTGGGGGAGGCCAGGTCACGTAACTGCTGCTCTGGCGTCGGGCCGGGGAGGGGGCGCCAGCCGGGGCAGCGAGAATCTTGCGCGCGCCGCGGCTGTGAAACAGTTACAGGCTAGTAAACAACAGCTGCGCGCCCACCCGCATTAGCTGGCGCCGGGATACCGCACCTGCGACCTTCTTCTCCCTCACCCCGCTGCCCAGTCAGGCAAGCCTGCGTGGCCGTCTCCTCCTCTGCTGGGACCCGGAGGAAGAACGACGAGGGGGTGACCTGCGCCCGGGCGGGGATAGGGGAGAACGCGCCTCTGGCAAAGGGGGTGGCTCGTCCTGTCACACGCTGGAGAAACCTAGCGAGCGGACCGTGGCTCAGTGGACTAGCCACGACTTGCCACGACTCTGAGCTGCTGTCCGAGGTGTCTTGATCCGCTAACCTCCTCCCAGACCCCGAGGACCTTTCTGCTAGGAGAAGAGCGGACGCACCACCCCCACGGACCTCTCGGAGACAGGAATCCGCTCTGCCTCTGCATCCTCCTTTGCTCACCCTTCTCTCAGTAGTGTGGGTTATTTTTCCCGTTATGCATGCGCACCTTTCCCACCAGACCCAAGTGGATTGTCGACATCAAAAACACCGGGTGGCTTTGCATACACCTCCCCCCAGCCAGACCTGTGGGGTATTCACCTGATACACAACAGGTGGCCGGGTGTACACCATTTTGCAATCTGATCCACGCTATAGTCGCCTGATAAAGGTTTGCCTGCACGCACTTCGCCCAACTAGAACCGTGGGACACTCACCAGATAAAGGACTACCTCGACAGGAACCTGGGGGCTGAGGGGAGGGAGGCTTCATCTGCTGCCCTGAGACCATGGCACTGAGCCTTCAGCCCTGGACCAGAGGGGATAGCTAGGTAGCTCTTCATTCTGAAGGAAAGAAGTTACACAAGATTGGCATTGTTTTGTCTTTTTGCTTTTTGTTTTTTTCTCTCTTAAAAAATATATTCACCTATTGGTGATGCACTTTCTAGGACAGTCGGCTTGAATTCTGAGTAGAAGGATTCTTAGTTGGGGCTTTTTGTGTGGTGTGAATCAAGGTTATTGAAATGTGTTATTTTTCAAGTTATCTTTTGTATTGCAGTCAAAAGTAGCTAGCGTAAGAGGAAGATTTTGCGAGGTTCCCCCCACTTTTTTTGTTCTTAAAAAGAACAAAATGCATCCTCCAGAAACCACTACCAAGATGGCTTCAGTTCGGTTCATGGTGACACCGACAAAGATCGATGACATTCCAGGTTTGTCAGACACCAGTCCGGACCTCAGCTCTCGATCTAGTTCCCGAGTAAGATTTAGCTCCCGGGAAAGTGTGCCTGAAACAAGCCGGAGTGAGCCTATGAGTGAGATGTCTGGGGCCACCACTTCGCTGGCAACTGTTGCACTGGATCCACCCAGTGACCGGACTTCTCACCCCCAGGATGTCATCGAGGGTAAGTAGAAACACAGACCGCAGCATACTTTCATTACTGGCCTCTTTATCCAAGATGCCTATCTATGGATCTGGAAGATCATAATCATATAATTATGATTATAATAGTCATCAGGAACCAAGGCATCTCTGTGAGATGCTTAGAAACTCTTTGGAATAATAGCATAGTGGCTCTTTGCAGTAGTAATTTGGTATGTGGGAAGGTGTATGACAAGAAGGAAGGCAAATGTATATTTTAACTTCCTCATTTTTGTCTTCTTAGAAATGAAATGGGTATTTTGGTTAAAGGTGTATGTCAAAGAATGTAATCGTTTTCAGCACAGAGAATCCTAAATTTTAAAATTTAGTGAGTGGGGTATGTGTTCTGTAGCCATCATTGGCTATTTCAGTCTGCTTTAAGGCCGGTTACATGGAGTAGTTATTGGTCATATCTTAGTAGCTTTCCTCCAAGACTTCGGATGTGTATTGCAAAATTCTTTTTTGAAATCTATATGGAAGACTTCTGAAAAGGCTTTTAGGGCCTGATTCCCATGTAATTTCTTCTCTCTGAGCTTTAAATGGAAAGTCTGATGAGTCTTTAGAGTTAGCAGGTAGCAAACAAGCCACTCCTGGCTCATGTTGACTGCTGCAGACCTTTAGCTTCCTAAACCAGTTTGTGTGTGTCAGCTGGCTTGGTTTTATTTGATGTACTGGGAAGAGGTGATGGAAGAGAGAGAAGAGAGAAAATGGGGAGATCATAACATTTTTTGGACTCTGAAATTTAAAAGTTTGAGACCTGTACTGCTTTATATATTTAGTTTTATGCTGTGTTGTAACTAATATAATCTTTTAGTGATAAAAATTTCCCTTAAAGACTCTTAAAATAATATGCCACCCAAGTTTGAAAACAATAGCCTCACCCACTGACTTGTGAAAGCAAGGCTTACTCACCATTTTCCGGTGTCAGAAAATATTGTTCCTTTTAACCTAAAGGGTTCAGGAAACCAGAATGATTTTAGTTCCCTAATTCTGTTTGTGTTTTTAATATCTGGAGACAAGGTAGATTTGGTAAAGTTTACAGTCCTAGAATTCACTCATCCTTGACTAATCATTTTTTCTTTTATGGAGATATAGGTTGGTTCTCAGACTTTACTGTTTTCAGCTTTTTGACAAATTTTACAGTATGTCATACACTGTATTAAAATTACAGTATGGAATAAAAATTTATCATTTCCTGTTCCTCCAAATTAATTCCAAATTATCGTTTTAGTTTTTACCCATCATGCTGTATTTAGGTTGTAAACATTCCAGGTAAAGACTATACCAGTGTTAATTTTTTAATATTGTAATTATCATTAGGTAATTTATAGTTTAGTTTGTTAGACTTGTGACTTACATGTTATGGAATTGTATTTTTATTCTTTGGAAAAGTGGACTTATTTCAGTAATGTGTTAGACCAGCAGAACAGGATCCTTGTCCAGTCTGCAGTTCTTATGTTACCCTTAAGCATTCTTTACAGTCTAGAGTGGTATCCTTTTACACTATAGGGGTAAAAATGGGGACTACAGGGGTAAAAATGGGGACATATCTAAGTGAAATCTATGTTTGTTTACGTGGTTACAGATGTTAAAAGCTTGATTCTCTATATAACACATTCCTTACTTAATGTTTAAATATTCTCCGGTACCCAGATGAAAGGGAAATTAATAGTCCGGCCATTAGAGAGCACTTTGCCCTATTCTCGTGGAACTTTCTACTTTCTCAGTGACCTACCTTTTCTCTTTTTTTTCTTTCTATATTAAAAAAAATTCTTATGATGACTGTCATCATGTGATAAATTTTCCCCACCATTAGAAGAAACCACTTAGAAACATAATTATTTCACCCTTGGCTTCTCAGTATGTTAAAGCCCTTGTTAGATTTAGATGTAGATCTTTTTTTTTTTTTTTTTGAGACGGAGTCTCGCTCTGTCACCCAGGCTGGAGTGCAGTGGCGCGATCTCGACTCACTGCAAGCTCCGCCTCCCGGGTTCACGCCATTCTCCTGCCTCAGCCTCTCCGAGTAGCTGGGACTACAGGTGCCCGCCACCACGCCCGGCTAATTTTTTGTATTTTTAGTAGAGACAGGGTTTCACCGTGGTCTCGATCTCCTGACTTCGTGATCCGCCCGCCTCGGCCTCCCAAAGTGCTGGGATTACAAGCGTGAGCCACCGCGCCCGGCCTTAGATGTAGATCTTCAAAGGGTGCTGTGGTGAAGAAAAGGGCCTAATGTTAATATACATTTCCCTCTAGGCTGGCTTTAATATAGATAACAACTGCATCCTTTCTACAGTTGACTCCTTAAGCTCATAGTGCATTTCACAATTAGTTTGCTATTTTAGTATTTACAGTTCTCTGAATTTTTTCACCCTTTGTACATCCTTCTGTGGTTGTGACATTAGTATGATTCTCCTTTCCCCCATGCCTCCCACGTTTCTTCCTGTAGAGAAACTTCCCACCTGAAGTTTCTTGTCATATGTCTTTTACTCACATTATATCACACAAACAGGAGGTGACACATGAAGTTGTTTTTTTTTTTTTTTTTTTTTTTTTTTTTTTTTTTGAGATGGAGTTTCACACTTGTTGCCCAGGCTGGGGTGCAAGGGCGCAATCTCCACTCACTGCAACCTCTGTCTCCCGGGTTCCAGTGATTCTTTTGCCTCAGCCTCCCAAGTAGCTGAGATTACAGGCATGCGCCACCACACCTGGCTAATTTTTTGTATTTAGTAGAGATGGGGTTTCACCATGTTGGTCAACCTGGTCTCAAACTCCTGACCTCAGGTGATACACCCACCTTGGCCTCCCAAAGTGCTGGGATTACAGGCGTGAGCCACAGCACCGAGCCCTACATGAAGTTTTAAGTACTTATTTCAGTATATTTTAATTTTTTCTGCTGTTGGCTTTCTGAGTAGTTTTCTTTCTGCTATCGAAGTAATTTTTCTTTCATTTTGGCAAGTCTCCATTTGAATTTATAGGACTGTCCAGTTGGTAAAATCAAGAATCTTAGCAGTGTATTAGCTTATGGATCAGTGGCCTTAAAGATACAAAAGAAACTGTTGAGAGTGGATGCCTCTGGAAAGTGAGTTACAAAAATAAAGTGGAGCCAGGCACGGTGGCTCACGCCTGTAATCCTAGCACTTTGGGAGGCCGAGGCGGGTGGATTGCCTGAGCTCAGGAGTCCAAGACCAGCCTGGGGAGCATGGTGAAACCCTGTCTCTACTAAAAATACAAAAAATTAGCCAGGCGTGGCGGCGTGCGCCTGTAATCCCAGCTACTTGGGAGGCCTTGACAGGAGAATCGCTTGAATCCAGGAGGCGGAGGTTGCAGTGAGCTGAGATCATGCCACTGCACTCCAGCCTGGGTGACAGAGTGACACTCTGTCTCAAAAAAAGAAAAAAAAAATAGAGTGGAATTTTCTTTTACCAAAACAATTAAGGACATACATAATTTTTAAATATTTATAGTGTATCACTTTTATAGTAATTTTTTTGAAAAGCACCACGTTAGAGCTAATGATCTAGAATCTCATTCTGATCAAACCACATTTTAATAAGTGAGGAGACTTAAAACCCCAATAGATTAGACTAAAAAAATAACAAAATAAATGAGGAAACTAAGGCTTATAGAGATGGTTATTTGTAGATCACATAGTGGCAAAGCCAAGACTGAAGTTCAGGCCTCCTGACTTTTATCTAGTGCTCTTTCTTGCATCATTTTGCCTCTGCTATGATGAACATTTTTTACATGTGCTTTATAACCATGTGGCTGTAAAACATATTTTTATATGTCATTTGCGGTACCTAATACTTTTTTTTTTTGAGACGAAGTCTCGCGCTGTCGCCCAGGCTGGAGTGCAGTGGCGCTGTCTCGGCTCACTGCAACCTCCACCTCCCGGGTCCAAGTGATTCTCCAGCCTCAGCCTCCCAAGTAGCTGGGATTACAGGCATCTGCAGCCACACCCGCCTCAATTTTGTGTTTTTAGGAGAGATGGGGTTTCACCATGTTGGCCAGGCTGGTCTCAAACTCCTGACCTCAAATGATCCTCCTGCCTCGGCCTCCTAAAGCTCGGGGATTACAGGTGTGAACCATACACCCTACCTGCAGTCTCTAATACATTTCAACCTTTTATAATTCAACAGATACTCTGTGAGACGCTGGTATGTATGAGGCAGTCTGGTATTAATTGTAGGAAATATACAGATAACATATAGTTTCTACCTTTGCAGATCTCATGGTATAGTGGTGAAAATGACTAGAGCACTTTACTTATTCCTTCACCAAATGTTTATTACTCTGCACAATTATTAAGGATAAGGTACTGGCTGGCTGTTAAAGATGTTGGGTATTACAGAGAAAAAGAATCCGTTATCTGTTTTAAGGAAAGTTATGATCTAATAGATCATATGCAAACACATTTGTATACAAATTATAATGCTATATAAGTCCAACAATAGAAATATGCAAAAATACGGCAAAGGAAAATGATCAACTGAGATAAAATAGAGACACTTAAGAGACTGGAGGACTTGATAAGGTAAAGTGTGGTGAAAGGTGTAGAAAGATTAAAGACTGTGGTCAGATGGTTGAATGTTGTTGGAGTGAGCAATTTCAGAGGTAGAGCATTTCTCATGTAATGTGATCTAGTGTGTAGCCTTGGAGTAGGTTTCTGAAGTGGAGAGTTGAGGTCTAAGTGTAACAACTTTGAGACTGGCTGTTAACCAAGTTTTTGTGAGAGAGGTTAGAGACACAAAAGTAATTTAGATAAGTCCTTTCTTTAAGGAGTCAGGTTTCCTCTCTGAAACCTTTTCTGATTGAACCCCATATCCAGATATAATAAACCAGGCTCTTTTTGTCCCTATATTGCTATAATACCCATATCACTCTATTTTGTTTTTTATTTACATATTATCTTTCTCAACTATGCTGTAGGGTTCTTGAGGACAAGGATACAAAATCATTTACACCTAGTATAATATATGATATCCCATATAACTTGTATACCATAAATATACATTGAGTTGAAGATCTTGTAGACTTAAAAACAAGAGACAAATTAAAAACATACTCTGATAAAGGCATATTAATGTATGTACTAGAGCAGTGCTACTTCATCTGGCTGCATAATGAAATGATCTAGAGAGCTTTTCAAAAAATGCCTCTAGGCTGGGTGTGGTGGCTCATGCCTGTAATCTCAGCACTTTGGGAGGTGGAGGCAGGCGGATCACTTGAGGTCAGGAGTTCGAGACCAGCCTGGCCAACATGGTGAAACCCCGTCTCTACTAAAAATATGAAAACTTAGCCAGGTGTGGTGGTGCATGCTTATAATCTTAGCTACTCAGGTGGCTGAGGCATGAGAACCTGGGAGGCGGAAGTTGCACTCCAGCCTGGGTGACAGAGCGAGACTCTGTCTCAAATAAATAAATTAAATAAAAAATAAAAAATACCTCTACCCTGACAAACAAAACCCAACAAAAAACAAAATTATCATTTTTAGCCACACACCAAAATAAGTGAATTATATTGTATTGCTAATCATAGGTGACTATTAGTATTATTATTGTTATTATTATTTTTTGAGACAGAGTCTCACTCTGTCACCCAGGCTGGAGTGCAACGGTGCAGTCTCCACTCATTGCAACCTCCGCCTTCTGGGTTCAAGCGATTCTCCTGCCTCAGCCTCCCCAGTAGCTGGGACTACAGGCAGGTGCCACCACACCCAGTTAATTTTTGTATTTTTAGTGGAGACGGGGTTTCACTATGTTGGCCAGGATGGACTATTACCTTTCTCTTAAATATATCTTCTATATTATATAATTATTGAATACTATCCATGTTTTACCTTGGCATTCTGATAGCTAAAATATGTTGATTTGGTACCTTCCTAGCTTGTCTGAAAGCATCCTCTTTATAGTTTTTTTTTTTTTTTGAGACAGGGTCTCATTCTGTCCACCAGGCTGGATACAGTGGTGTGATCACGGCTCACTGCAGCCTTGAGTTTCTGAGCTTAAACAATCCTCCACCTCAGCCTCTTGAGTAGCTGGGAACACAGGTGCACACCACTATGACTAGCTAATTTTTTTTTTTTGTAGAGACGAGGTTTTACATGTTGCCCAGGCTGGTCTTGAACTCCTGTGTTCAAACAGTTAGCCCACCTCAGCCTCCCAAAGTGCTGCGATTACAGGCGTGAGCCACCATGCCTGGCCTTAGATTTTTTTTCTTTAAAAAAAGCTTTTCAGTATCACTTGTCCAAAACATTTTGGTTACAGACCTTTTTTTTGCTGTGTGGCCCAGGCTGGAGTGCAGTGGTGCCATCTCGGCTCACTGCAAGCTCTGCCTCCCAGGTTCACGCCATTCTCCTGCCTCAGCCTCCCTAGTAGCTGGGACTACAGGCGCCTGCCACCATGCCTGGCTAATTTTTTTTTGTATTTTTGGTAGAGACGGGGTTTCACCCTGTTAGCCAGGATGGTCTCGATCTCCTGACCTCGTGATCCGCCCTCCTCAGCCTCCCAAAGTGCTAGGATTGCAGGTGTGAGCCACTGCGCCCAGCTGGTTATAGACCTTAACTGTTTTTCCTCTCTTCTCTATACTCCGTAGCCAGATTAAACTTTATAATATACTGCTTTATACCACAAGAAGCAATCAGCCAAATCCAGAATATGGGAAGTTTTATTGAATAACTAGATTCTTCAACAAATAATTGGGATGGGGTGGAGGAGGAGGGATGGGAAGAGAGGGAAAGCTGTTACAGATAAAAAGAGCCATATCAGCCAAATGCAGTGTGTGAACTTGGTTTGGATTCTGATGTGCATAAAACAATTGAAAAAAGGTACTTTTGAGACAAGTGGGGGAAATTTGAACATGTACATGGTATTAAACAATATTAAGGAATTGTTAATTTTCTTAGAGATGTTTATGACATTGTGGTAACATAAAGCTGTTATCTATAAAGATATATATTGAAGTATTTACAGGTTAAATGAAATGTACTCCAGCTCCTTCCTCCCCACTCCTCCCCAAAAAAGTTGGGGAGAGATAGACAAAACAAGATTAGCAAATGTTTGTAATTTGTTGAAGTAGAGTAAAAGGTACATTTTACTATTTCTTAGCTTTTATCTTTGAAGATATCTGGGAACTCCTGAGCTCAAGTGATCCTCCCACTTGGGTATCTCAAAGTGCTAGGATTGCAGGCATGAGCCACCATGCCTGGCCAATTTTTAAAAAGGTTAAATTACAATTAAAGGATTTTCTTTTGAGTGTGTCCTAGAATACTGTAGATATTTGATTAAATATCAGTGATTGGTACGGTGATTACCTCAACTTCTTGTCTTTGATCTTCGGTGGTCTCTTCTGTGTCCTCACTAAGTCTTTCCATCATGAGCCCAAATTCTTTTCTTCTCAGTGACATGTTTCTAGATTCCAGATTCTCATAAATTTTGATATTACCTTTACTGAAATGGAAGGAAACGAAAGAAGGTACTCCTGCAAACCTGGGAACCTTATGAAAGTCATGCTTTCCCATTTTAAAGCTGTTAGAAGAAGGGGAATGTTTCTATTGCTGACATTTAAGGCAACTTATAATGCTGTAAGCTTTTGAATTATGGCTGCTGCTTCTTTTGCCCTTCATGTCTAACATATATTTCTGGACTACTAAGAACTTTGTGCAAATTCTAAAAAGGCACCCCTTTGTGCCCTGGGCCATCATGGCTTCACTGGAGAAGGGCAAGCTGGCTTTCAACCCCCTTCCCCTTGCCCT
Organism: Nomascus leucogenys; assembly: GCF_006542625.1. Classification (NCBI taxonomy): domain Eukaryota; kingdom Metazoa; phylum Chordata; class Mammalia; order Primates; family Hylobatidae; genus Nomascus; species Nomascus leucogenys. The sequence continues at coordinate 66,992,380 of NC_044386.1, forward strand.
TCTGGCTGAATGCCCTTGTGCACTGTCTACATAGCTGTAGCTGGTGAGCTTGTTGTTTCAGAATAATGAAGTTACATGTGTTTAAGTTTTTGGTGATGTTTGTTTCTGAGGAGTAGGTATGAAAGTTTGGAGAGCTATAGTGTAGGAATTATGTGAGCATTTCAATTTTGTGAATGTTAATGTATTCTTTTAATGAAGTTTTATAAGTTTTACAAGTATATAGAAAAACAAGAAGCTATTCTCTGTTAAAACCCTGTAATTAGTGCTTCAGTGTATATATTTTTTTATTTTTTGAGACAGGGTCTAGCTCTGTTACCCAGGCTGGACTTGGGTAGGCAGTGGCTATTCAGAGGCACAATTGTAGTACACTGCAGTCTTGAATTCCTGGGCTCAAGCGATCCTCCCACCTCACCCTCCCGAGTAGCTGGGACTATAGGCATGCACCACCACGCCCAGCTAACTTTTGTATTGGCTTTTGGTAGAGATGGGGTTTTGCCACGTTGCTCAGGTTGGTCTCGAACTCCTGGGCTCAAGCGATCTGCCCACCTCGGCCTCCCAAAGTGCTAGGATTACAGGTGTGACCCACTGCACCCGGCCCTGGTATACTTTTAAGAATCTCAACAATTACATTTGAAGGTACAAGCACAAAACTGCAGAACATACAACATAAAAACATGCATACAGCACCTTGCCTTAACGGCAGAAGTTCGATACCTGATTAGTAGGAAACACTATCACCATATTTGCTCAGCTCTAAGGTGTGTACGTTACCATATTTTAACATTGCTGATATTCTCAGGTGCGTTTTACTTTTGAAGAATTTTTAAGTTACTGTTAAAGTGGAATTTATACTTAACAAGATTTCAGAATCAAGTCAGTATTGTAAATAAGTCAGTCTGAGGGGCTTTGTGAAACCTGAAATTTTGAAGTTACCTTTGGATGTCTTAGCTGAAAAAAAATGTAAGAGCTGAAGTTTTTTTCTTCTTAAAATTTCAGTTTTTGTAGATGAAAACTGTAGAAATAGAAAACAAAAGCCACATTGTTAGGAAATGACAGATCTTAATTCTAATTTTAGTCTTTTTTTTTCTCTTTTTAAAATTTCCTGTTATCTTAGCTCAGAGCTGGGTTTCAGTCTCCAATTTTCTAGCTAAATTAACCAGTGGCAGCTTTTTGTTTGTGGTTTTATTACGGCATTGCAAATCTTCGTTATATTTGTCGTGGCCTTGAGCAAAAAACTCAACTGATGACATTAATCTGTTTATAGTCATAACCATTTGGTAAATAACTTTAATTTTTGGCAGAATAGCACCTGAATTTCTCTCATTTTTTCAGACAGGTCTACATTTACTTTGGGGTAAAGCTATTTATTTTTCATATTGCTAGTTTAAAAAAAGAGAGAAGAGAGAACACTAATAAGTTAAAAACTCTTATGTACACATGTACATTTTCACTTTGAGGAGCTATGAGAAATTGAATCTAACCAAAATTTACCTTTATTCTATTTTGAGAGCATTTGCATTTACCATATTTAATTTTTTTTTTTTTGAGGCGGAGTCTCGCTCTGTCGCCCAGGCTGTAGTGCAGTGGTGCAATCTTGGCTCACCGCAGCCTCCGCCTCCCAGGTGCAAGCAGTTCTCCCGCCTCAGCCTCCTGAGTAGCTGGGATTACAGGCGCATGCCACCACGCCCGGTTAATTTTTGTATTTTTAGTAGAAACAGGGTTTTACCATGTTTAGGTCTCAAACTCCTGACCTCGTGATCTGCCCCCCTTGGCCTCCCAAAGTGCTGGGATTACAGGCGTGAGTCACTGTGCCCGGCTAAAGTTGTTTGTTTGTTTGTTTGTTCGTTTGTTTTTTTAACAGCCTTTTTCACAGCTGGCTAATTTACATCCTAAGATGCATACAAAAGATTATGCTCGGTTTATTTATTTTTTTCTGGTTCAGCAGCATGCTACATTTCAAATGAAATTTTAAGAATTGATAGGAATAGAAAAATATTCTTCCCTATTAGATGAGGTCAGTTCTTTCCCCTTTTGAAAAACGATCAGTTTTGGTATTTTTTCATTTTTTAAAAAGTCATTTTATTCTGTACTAAGATGAAATTTTTCTTATCCAGGAGAAACCTGGGGTTGATAAGGTTAAGTAACTTGCCCAAAGTCATACAAATAATAAAGAATAATGATTGAACCTAGGCACATGTAATTCTAAGACCAGCATTTTTGTCATTACACTGCATTTTCTCTGGTATGCTAATAATAGTTGGCCCTATTGAAACATTTATTAAGACATAATTGCTAGCCTGGGCAACATAGTGAAACCTCGTCTCTACAAAAAAAAAAAAGAAAAGAAAAAGCAGCCAGGTGTGGTGGTGTGCACCTGTAGTCCCAGCTACTTGGGAGGCTGAGATGGAAGGATTGCTTGAGTCCGAGAGGTCAAGGCCATAGTGAGCCATGATCATGCCACTGTACTCCAGCCTGGGTGACAGAGCAAGACCCTGTATCCAAAAAAAAAAAAAAAAAAAAGTAATAAAATGACATATTCTCTGAATAACTTAGATTCTATGTTCATAAAAAGAAATCTGGCATAAGGATACGTATTTCATTGTCTTTTACACAAATTATGTGCCTAGAGCAGTGTAGTAGTGCTGAGTTACATCAACAGTTATTGATTTAGTTACATTAATCATTCTGTCGTAAAGCTAATGAAGATTTTGACCCAAGTCTCAGTAGATCTAAAAAATTTTGTTTTGGATTGTGTTTTCATTTTCCTTTTCTCACATTTTTAGGAATATGTCCTTAGTTTTAACAATGTGTTGCTTAATGTCAGGTTTATTTTCTATACACTTTTTTTGTGTGGACTAGGAGCCCATTTTTAATCTAGCAAGCATTTCATAATGGAAGAATGAAATATCTTAGATCAGAAATGAAACCCTGAGTAACTGAATGTCTATCTTCATAGCTGCCAGATTCCTCTTTGGAATCTGCTACCCTCTTTGGTTGGGATTCTCAGGTCCTATCTATCATACCTGGGCTATATTGACATTAGACTAAGGAAAAAGGTAGCAACATTTTATAAAGAGTTGTGATATGCTGAAAGAGGCAGCAGTGGCAACTGAGGACTCAGGGGCATTTGATAATGCCTGCTTTAGTATTTGGATTAGTGGCCGAAATGGCTGAAGTAGCTATCAAATTAGTTAGCCATCAACTATCCTACTCTATTCTTTCCTCTAGTGAAGACACAACTTTTAGGAAGTTGAAAAAGTCCTAGTTTTGTATTGCCTATAGTTAATTTGGATAATAAGACTGTGAGCTCCTTGGGCAGGAACAGTGTCTTGCTCTCCATTTCATTCCTATTTCTTGGCACTTAGTGGGCACTCAAATATTATTGAGTAAATGCATGATCCTTTCAGCCTCAGTTAAAGCATGAGATTTTCCTGAGGCTTTAACTTGGAGAACTCTTTGCCTTTCTTACTCTACAATATGTTGAATCCATCAGAAAATAATGTCTTTTATATATTTATAAATATATAAATCACCAACCAAAGAGGTAGCACTGGCAGCTATGAACACAGACATTCAGTTACTCAGGGTTTCATTTCTGATGTATGACATTTCATTCTTCTATTTTTAGTTTTAGCCCCCAAATTCATTATATATTCACCACTGATAACATTTCATAAAAATCCATTTTCATAGACAGTTTCAAGTCAAGATTTAAAAGACTTAAGCTGTAAGTCCTTACCATCCCATGATAGTTGGTCTTTACCAAAGTTATTGATGCATTCAATTCTTTTAATAATTTTATACATAGTAAGGCAAAATTTAGAATTTGTGATCATTTTTATATTTTTCACTAATATTTCCTGTCTCAGTTGCAGAGGGATAAGAGGGTTTGCTGAATATGATAAATAAGGAAAATGTGGGCCGGGCGCGGTGGCTCACGCTTGTAATCCCAGCACTTTGGGAGGCCGAGGCGGGCGGATCACGAGATCAGGAGATCGAGAACACAGTGAAACCCCGTCTCTACTAAAAACACAAAAAATTAGCCGGGCGTGGTGGCGGGCGCCTGTAGTCCCAGCTACTCGGAGAGGCTGAGGCAGGAGAATGGCGTGAACCCGGGAGGCGGAGCTTGCAGTGAGCCGAGATTGCGCCACTGCACTCCAGCCTGGGCGACAGAGTGAGACTCCGTCTCAAAAACAAAAAAAAAAAAAAAAAAAGGAAAATGTGTATACATCTTCTACTTAAGAATGAGACTGTACCTTTCAGGCTCCAGCTATAGTAGTAGCCCTAAATGTAAGTGGTGAACAGCTCATTCTCCTGTAAGATGTTTATAGCATTTTCTAACACGCAACTATTCAGAGTGTAGTACAAGACAGTGCTGGCCCATGAGCTGTTTATTTTCTGTGAGGAGATAAGTTCAGAAATTGAGTTTTTAGAAACCTGCATAGCAGTTTGATAGAACAAATTTATGTCTGTCAAATCTAATATTAACAAGTTGGGGCTTATATTTGATATATATTTATTTTATTTTTCTAGTAATTCATTTTTACTATTTTTTAACAAAATTATTGGCCCATAATGAATTGGAAATTCAAAGAAAAAAGGTTATTTACCAGAGATAATTTGCAAAGCAGTGTTCTAAAACAGTGGTTCACATCCTTTCATGTTCGCCTAACCTTCTAAATGATACCACACTCGAGAGGGTGCGGAGTGTGGGATATAGAGTGCTATTTCCCTACCGGTAGCCCTCTGATAGAGAATCCTTATATTGAAAATAATTTCCCGCTGACTTTCCCTTAATTGTTTCAATCTTTTCACTAATCTAACTTAAAAGTTTTTTTTAATAAATGGGTTTAATAAAACAAAACACTGGTTATTATGAGTTCTGAGCTGTGCTAGTGTAACATATTAAGTTGTAGTGTCAAAATACTACCCCAAAATAGACCCATTCCTCTGAAGAATGGGCATGCTAACTATTTTTAGCAGGTATAATATAGTCACAAATAATGTGTTTTACTGAAACTAATTAATAACATAAATACAATATGTATAAGATTTGGTCTAATATATAAAGCACTATGGGAGTAATACCATTATAAATGCCCTTTTTGCCCTGGCCTGACCTTTATATCTTATTACTTAAAAATACCGTAATTTCTTTAAAGTATACAAATGTAAATATTTCATACCTGTATGATTCCTGTTTATCATTGAATAATAATTCATTGTATGCCATATACTGCAGGTTGATTATTTTATTGATGGATACCTGGGCTGTTTCCTGCTTGGGTTATGAATAAAGCTGTTATATACATATTTGTTTGAATTTTTTGTGGACTTATGCCTTTATTTCTCTTAGGTAAAAATACTGAGAACAAGAATTGCTGGGTCTTAGGGTAGGCATATGTTTTTGATTTATAAAAAAATTACTGGAACTTTTTCCAAAATGATTTGTGCCATTTTACACTCCCCACCAATGTTTGTGCTACATCTTTACCAAAAGTCTCTCTCTTTTTTTTTTCTTTTTTGAGATAAGATCTCACTCTGTCACCTAGGCTGGCATGCAGTGGCACAACCTCCCAGGCTCAAGCAATCCTCCTGCCTCAGCTGGGACTACAGGTGTGCAGTAGCAAACCCTGGCTAAATTTTTCTGAATTTTGGTAGAGAAAGGATTTCGCCATGTTGCCCAGGCTAGTCTCAAACTCCTGAGCTCAAGCAATCCTTCCACTTTGGCCCCCAAAAGTGCTGGGATTACAGGCCTGAGCCACCATGCCTGGGTGCCAACAGTCTTTTAAATCAGCAGTCCCCAACCTTTTTGGCACCAGAGGCTGGTTTCATGGAAGACAATTTTTCCACAGAACTAAGGTCGGGTACAGGCATGGTTTTGGCATGAAACTGTTCCACCTCAGATCATCAGGCATTAGATTCTCATAAGGAGCACATAGTTTAGATCCCTCGGAATTGCTGTTCACAATAGGGTTGGCGCTCCTATGAGAATCTAATGCTGCTGCTGATCCGGCAGGAGGCGGTGCTCAGGCGGTAATGCTTGCCTGCCTCTCACCTCCTGCTGTGCGGCCCTGTTCCTAACAGGCCAGGGACCAGTACCAGTCCACGGCCCAGGGGTTGGGGACCCTTGTTTTAAATTGTGATTTTAATTTGCATTTCCCTGATGGCCAGGGATGAGCACTTTTTCAGCGGTTTTTAGTGGTTTGCCTATCTTCCTTTGTCAATTGTTTAAATCTTTTGCCCATTTTATTTGTCTTCATGTTATTGAGGCGTAGGGAATTTTTATGTCTTCTAGATACAGATCTCCTTTGTCAAATATATGTTTTGTGAATATTTTTCCCAGTCTGTGACTTGCCTATTTCATTTTCATAATGGTGTCCATTGTATTTTTTCAACATTTTATTAAGAAAATTTTCTTTTATTTTTTTCTTTCCTTTTTTTTTTTTTTTTTTTTTTTGAGACAGAGTTTCACTCTGTCGCCTAGGCTAGAGTGCAGTGGTGCAATCTCAGCTCACTGCAACTTCCACCCGCCCGGGTCCAAGCGATTCTCCTGGCTCAGCCTCCCGAGTAGCTGGGGTTACAGGCGCCCACCATCACGCCCAGCCAATTTTTGTGTTTTTAGTGGAGACGGGGTTTCACCATGTTGGCCCGTCTGGTCTCAAACTCCTGACCTCAAGTGATCCGCCTGCCTTGGCCTCCCAAAGTCCTGGGATTACGGGTGTGAGCCACCACGCCCAGCCTATTATGAAAATTTACAAGCACACAGGAAGTTGAAAGACTTTTATCGTGAATACCCATACACCCACCACCTAGATTCTATCATTAACATTTTATTATACTTGTCTTCTTACATATGTGTCCATCTATCCTATTGTATGCATTTTAAGGTAAATTGCAGAATCAGTTCACTTCCCATAAATACTTCACGATGCGGCCGGGCGTGGTGGCTCACGCCTGTAATCCCAGCACTTTGGGAGGCCGAGGCGGGCGGGTCACGAGGTCAGGAGATCGAGACCATCCTGGCTAACACAGTGAAACCCCGTCTCTACTAAAAATACAAAAAATTAGCTGGGCGAGGTGGCGGGCGCCTGTAGTCCCAGCTACTCGGGAGGCTGAGGCAGGAGAATGGCGTGAACCCCCGGGGAGCGGAGCCTGCAGTGAGCCGAGATCGCGCCACTGCACTCCAGCCTGGGCGACAGCGAGACTCTGTCTCAAAAAAAAAAAAAAAAAAAAAAAAACAAAACTTCACAGTGCATTATTATGAATTATAAATTAGAATTCATATAATTATGAATTAGAATTCAGTAACTGCAGCTTTTTTTCTTTTGAGCTAAACTTTTTGTACAGTGAAGGCACGAGTTTTTGTTTTTGTTTTTGTTTTTTTCGAGACAGAGTTTCACTCTTGTTGCCCAGGCTGGAGTGCAATGATCCCGGCTTACCGCAACCTCTACCTCCTGGGTTCAAGTGATTCTCCTGCCTTGGCCTCCCCAGTGGCTGGGATTACCGGGCATGCGTCACCACGCCCAGCGAATTTATATTTTTAGTAGAGACAACGTTTCTCCGTGTTGGTCAGGCTGGTCTCGAACTGACCTCGGGTGATCCGTCCACCTCGGCTTCCCAAAGTGCTGGGATTATAGGTGTGAGCCACCACGCCCAGCAAAGGCACGAGTTTTAAGTGAACATTGGCTGAGTTTTGACAAATGCATGCACCTGTGGAATCCTAAACCCCATTAGGATGTAGAATATTACCATCACTCTAGGAAGTTCTTTCAGGCCCAGTCCCAGTTAATTTGTATTTCCATTCTTCCAGATCCAACCATTGTCCTGCTTTTTCTGCATCATAGGTTAGTTTTGTCTGTTCTAAAACCTTATAAAAGTGGATTCACATATTATGTACTCTTCTGTTTAAAGCGTCTTTAACTTAGCCATAACGTTTTTGAGATTCATCCATGTTGTTGAATATATCAATAGTTTATTCCTTTTTATTGCTGAATAGTAATCCTTTGTATGACTATATCACACTTTATCCATTCTCTTGTGAATGTATACCTAAGATGTTTCCAGTTTTTGGATATTATGAATAAACTGTTGTGAACATTTTTGTACAAGTCCTTTTGTGGGAATATATTTTCATTTTTAAAGGTAAATACCTATGAGTGGAATTGCCAGATTATAGGGGAAAGTGTGAGACCCTTTTCCATAGTGGTTGTACTAATTTATACCCCCAACAACAGTGTATGAAAGTTCTTTTTGTTCCACAGTCTTGCCAAATTTGGTGTTTTTGGTCTTATGAATTTTAGCTATCTTGGTGAGTGTAGTGATACCTCATTGTGATAGTGTATTGTACTTTACATAGCTATTTCTCACATCCCACCTTCTTTAATCCCTCTCCATGCACATCACGCACCTCAGCTTTACTAGTTTTCTCTCAGCTTTTTCTGTACTGCTTTAACTTTGCCTTCAATTTTCTATGCCCCTGCACTTTTATATAGTTCACCGTAGGAGAGAACCTGTGCAGCCAAACCAGTGCTATTAAGAACCAATGAAATAAAATTTAGGTGAGTGTACCTGAGTTTTCTTTCTTTGAAACATACTCTATGTTGCCTACCTCAGGGCATTAGAGGTTTTAAAGTTGAGTTTCACCACTTACAATGGTGACTTAGGGCAAGTTTCTTAGTCTAATGTTTCTGTTTTTGTGCTGATTAAATGAGATCGTGATGTAAAGTTTCTAGTGCAATGCAGAGTACAAACTAGGTCTTTATTGCTTCCTTCTCTTTTAGAAGTGGTATATATTTGTAGGGTTTTCTTTTCCTTTATTTTATTTTATTTTATTTTTTTGAGATGAGTCTTGCTCTGTCACCCAGGCTGGAGTGCAGTGATGTGATCTTGGCTCACTGCAAGCTCCACCTTCCAGGTTCATGCCATTCTCCTGTCTCAGCCTCCTCAGTAGCTGGAACTACAGGTGCCCGCCACCACGCCTGGCTAAGATTTTTGTATTTTTAGTAGAGACGGGGTTTCACCATGTTAGCCAGGATGGTCTCGATCTCCTGACCACTTGATCCGCCCGCCTTGGCCTCCCAAAGTGCTGGGATTGCAGGCATGAGCCACCTCTCCCAGCCTAGCTTTTCCTTTTAAAAAAAAAAAAAATGTTTATTCCAAAACAGGCCAGTATTCTTGCTAGCATAAATCAATTATCAACGTGATTGTGCTTTTATATTTACCTTCTTTTTTTCTCTTTAATCCTCCTCCCTCCTACACTTCCTGGCCTCTAGTAACAACCATTCTACTTTCTATATTCATGAGATCCACATTTTTAGCTCCTACGTGTGAATGAAAATGTGATATTTGTCTCTCTATGCTTGGCTTATTTCACTTAACATAATGACCTCCAGTTCCATCCGTGTTGCTGCAAATGACGATTTCATTTTTACGGCTGAATAGTATTCCATTGTATATATATTCCACATTTTCTTTATATACTCATGCATTGATGGGCACTTAAGTTGATTCCATATTTTGGCTGTTGTGAATAGTGCTGCAAGAAGTGGTATATAACTGAATGAATAAGAATTCAAAGCATCATTGCTTCAGTTAAATTTAGCACAACCTTACTTGTCAGACGGAAGGCATTCCCAATAACAGAGGCCTTATACTACATCATCAATATGGACATTACACAGGGCTCAATTTACTGAACTCCTCTACTAAGTACAGAGGTAGAACCTCATACTCTAAAGTCGTCAGCTGAGAACTTGATACAGTTGTCTGATAAAATATATCAAGAATTAAGTATGTTATTTTAAGGGTATGCTAAAGGAACTGTACACACTTAAAAGGATTTTCTGGGACTTTTTTTTCCTTTGAAATAACCACTCTGTACAATACAAAAGTTCTGAACTCTTTAAACATATATATGTATATATTTTTTTTTTTACTTTTTTTCCGGACAAGAGTCTCTCTCTGTCGCTCAGGCTGCAGTGCAGTGGCGCAATCTTGGCTCACTGCAATCTCCGCCTCCTGGATTCTAGGGATTCTCCTGTCTCAGCCTCCTGAGCAGCTGGGACTGCAGGCATGTGCCACTACGCCCAGCTAATTTTTGTATTTTTAGTAGAGATAGGGTTTCCCCATGTTGGCCAGGCTGGTCTTGAACTCCTGACCTCAGGTGATCCGCCCACCTTGGCCTCCCAAAGTGTTAGGATTACAGGTGTGAGCCACCGCGCACAGCCATATCTTTCATATTTTAAGTTGATATAGTGCCAGTCTTTCTTTAAAGAGGACAGTATAAAAATGAACCGTTCCCGGCCGGGTGCGGTGGCTCACGCCTGTTAATCCTAGCACTGCGGGAGGCCAAGGTGGGCAGATCATCTGAGGTCAGGAGTTTGAGACCAGCCTGACCAACATGGTGAGACCCTGTCTCTACTAAAAATACAAAAAAGAAAAAAAAAAGAATTAGCTGGGCGTGGTGGCGCATGTCTGTAGTCCCAGCTACTTGGGAGGCTGAGGCAGGAGAATCGCTTGAACCCGGGAGGCGGAGGCTGCAGTGAGCTGAGATCGCACCACTGCACTCCAGGCTGGGCAACAGGGCGAGACCCTGTCTCAAAAAAAAAAAAAAAAAAAAAAAAAAAAGTGAACTATTCCTTAATCTTTCTTGTGTGAAATATGAGGGCGGAGGTTGAGATCATGACATGCAGATAAGAATGACAACTTCAGTGAAGGAAATAAAGGAGCAAGCGGTGGACAGTAGTTCACTGTGAATTCTGTCCAGTCTCCAGGTTTTGGCAGCTTTGGGAAAGCAGGCTAAACTGTTCTTGGGGTTCTTCAGGTTAACAACAATAAGCAAGGGTGGAGTGCTTAATCCTTTTAAGTGAATGATAAACACTGTGGAAGGCGTGTCTTCAAGCGCCCCACTCCCTCAGGGCTGTAGGTCACGTGAGCTTAAAGTACTTCCCGAATCCCAGCCACTGTCTCCTGTAGGCAGGGATCACTGTCTGAAAGGACAGCAAGGAAGAGGTAGGCAGGGAAAACTAACTGGCAGGAAGTTTAAATACAGAAAGAGCCAAGTATTATCTAACTATAACAATGCCACATTTTACTGTGACTAAGGTAGAGGACCCAGAGGAGGGGGCAGCGGCTTCGATCTCTCAAGAGCCTAGTTTAGCAGACATAAAAGCCCGGATTCAGGATTCAGATGAACCAGGTGAGTACGCAACTTGGGAGCTTTTGGAACCTATAAAATTTTTCATGAAAGAGGTAACTAGGATATCAAAATTCAAAATGCCTTCTTTAGGACAGAGAAAAGTGTTGTGGTTGAGGTGTTTTTCAGTTACTTGTTTTACTCCCCTGTATATCTGATAACTTCTCTTACTTTTCTCACACACTGGTTTGTTTTTCCCCACAGTGAGTTCTGTGTTCATTACCAACGGGTGAAACTGAATCAGTGGCAACGTTTGAAGAGTTTTCAAGCAAAAAGAAAGGCACATAAGTCAATTTATGTGGAATTTAGAATTCACTTTTTCCTCACAGTTTAGATTGTATCTGGAAAAGACTTTAAACCCAACGAGTGGATGACATTTAAACTTAGCAGTTTATATAATATTATATAAAGAAGGAGCACGGTTCAGTAGTTTTGTACTGTGGACTTTGACTGTACTTGTGATTTCTCAGGTTATTCAGTATTTTACCTCAATTTACCAGCTTAAACAATAATTCAATAGTGAGTGGTCTAAGAATTTTTTAATGGCAGAACAAAAGTACAATAGATGGTCATTGTGGTGACCAGCATAGATAGCATCAGGTTAAAAAAAGTATTTGATGAATGTGATTATCCCTTTTATTTTCTTTAAATGGTAACAGTTCACACTTGCTAGAGGAATTGTGGTTTTGAATTTTTAAACAAGCAATTAAATCTTTGTTAATATTATAGTATTAAATATAGTAATTTGAAGCCCCTTATTTTTCAAGTCTGTAAATTGTGAGCACCTTCTTTAGTTATATGAATTAAGAATAAGGAAATAAGCTTTCAAAATTACTTTTATTTTATTTATGTTTTTGGAGATGGAATCTTGCTCTGTCACCCAGGCTGGAATGCAGTAGGGTGATCTCGGCTTACTGCAACCTCCACCTCTCAGGTTCAAGCAATTCTTTTGCCTCAGCCTCCCGAGTAGCTGGGATTACAGGTGCCTGCCACCACGCCCGGCTAATTTTTGTATTTTTAGTAGAGACAAGGTTTCACCTTTTTGGCCAGGCTAGTCTCAAACTCCTGACCTCAAGCGATCCCCCGCTTCTGCCTCCCAAAGTGCTGGGATTACAGGTGTGAGCCACTGCATCTGGCCTCAGAGTTACTTTTAATCCCATGATTCTGTGATTCTCACTTTCCTTTATAGCATGTAACATTGCAATTCCTTGGTGTCAACAGTGGTTGGTTATCTTTTTCTTAAAACCATTCGAGGATTTTTATGAATCTTGTTTGAAGATACAAACTATTAAGGAAAATGTTCCTTTTGTTTTTTCCTTCTAGTGAGAGAATTTATTAGGGGAATATCAGAAAGAAGATTTTATGTAAACTCTTTGTCCCCAAGGTTATTTTCATTTTGCTGAATAGGATGATGAAAAGTGGAAAGCAAGTTTAATCTACTTTGAACTTGAATGTGATTCTCTACAACTCAACTGCAGCTCAATTAGGTTCTGTCTCAGGCCTGTGCATATTTATTTATTTACTTATTTTTTACTTAATCCCAAATGTGATAGTAAGGCTTATGTGTATTTGAAGCTGCACTTTCCTTGCTTATGTTTGCCACCCTTAGCGTTTAATCCCTTTAGGCTTTTGTCTTTGCTGTTGTCTTCGTTAATTTCATAAGCTGCAAACGAAGTCCATCTGTACCTCATTTCATTTGTTTTTTAAATTTGCTTTCTCCACCACCTCTACTGTTTTTTATTATTTCATCTTTACTAGTCCCATTATGTTTGCAGAAATTTGCTTTCTTCACATTATAAGAGAGTGTTAAAATCATTCAATCTGTTAGCAACTACCTGTAAAAAGCCATAAAATTTGATAGTACCCAACTTTGTAATGAGTGACATTATTAGGCTTAATTTATTTTCTTCCATAGTAATTGCTTTTAACAAGGAAGAAGTGACAGATATAATCGAAATTGAATTTAATAAGCATTTTTACTTTGGCGTTTTCCATAATAGCCCAGAAAATACCTACTTGAATAAACTATTGCTTAGCAAGTGAACAACTGCTGGTAGTATATTATCTAAATTGCACTTGCCTTTATGTAAGGTTAAATTCAAGGGTAGGAAGGAGGGAAATGTGTGTGAGAACAATCTAAAAGTTGTTTGTTTTTTTAAACCTAGGAGTAAAATGTTTTTGAAGCGACATGATTTTTTGGAGCAGTTGCTTTTCATGCAGTGAGTTTTATCCCCTTGTTCTCCTAAGTTAAAAAAAAAAAATCTTAAATTGATCATGATTTTTTCACAAGCACTTCCAACATTGGCCAGTTATATAACCAGTAGCCTTTTTCATTGTTTTTTTCTTCTGAATTTGTATGGAGAGAAAAATATGTAGTGTCATATAAATTGAACATATTTAGAATGTAAATCATCCTTTAAAATGTGTTTTTTAAATATGAGATTTATTTGAACAGGACAGATGAGGAATTTGAGATAAAATAGTGTGAATATAGATAATCTAATTTTTTGAAAAGGTACAGGTATACTTTGGAAATATTGTGGGCTCAGTTCCAGACCACTGCAATAAAATGAGTCACATGAAATTTTTTTTTTTTTTTTGAGATGGTGTTCACTCTGTTGCCAGGCTAGAGTACAGTGGTGTGATCTCTGCTCGCTGCAACCTCTGCCTCCTGGGACTACAGGCACATGCCACCACACCTGGCTAATTTTTTGTATTTTTAGTAGAGATGGGGTTTCACCGTGTTAGCCAGGATGGTTTCCTGACTTCGTGATCCGCCCGCCTCCGTCTCCAAAAGTGCTGGGATTACAGGCGTGAGCCACTGCACCCGACCTTCACATGAATTTTTGACTTCCCACTGCATATAAAAATGATATTTATTTATACTATACTGTAGTCTGTTAAGTGTGCAATAGCATTATGTCTTTAGAAAACAATGTACATACCTTAATTTAAAAATTATTTTTATTTTTTTAAAGACAGGGTTTTGCTATGTTACTCAGGCTGGACTCAAACTCTTGGGCTCAAGCAATCCTCCCCTCCTGCCTCAGCTTCCTAAGTAGCTTGGACTACAGGCATGTACTGCCATTCCTGGCTCTAAAAAATACTTTATTACCAAAAAATGCTAATGATCATCTGAGCCTTCAGTGAGTAATAATCTTTTTGCTGATGGAGGTGGAGAGTGTTGGCTCAATGGCTGCTGCAGGGTGGGCTGCTGAAGGTTGTGGTAACTGTGGCAATTTCTTAAAATAGAACAACAATGAAGTTTACTGCACGAATTGACTCTTTCTTTTATGAAAGATTTCTCTGTAGCATGCAGTGTTGTTTGATAGCATATTACCCATAGAACTTCTTTCAAAATTGGAGTCAATCATCCAAACCTTGCTGCTTAGTTTATGGAATATTCTAAAATCTTTTGTTGCCATTTCACCAGTGTTCACAGCATCTTCATCAGCAGATTTCATGTCAAGAAACTTTCTTTGCTCAACCATAAGAAGCAACTCCTTATCCATTCAAGTTTTACCATGAAATTGCAGCAATTCAGTCACATCTTCAGGCTCCACTTCTAATTCTCGTACTCTTGCTATTTCCACCATATCTGCATTATTTCCTCCACTCAAGTCTTGAACCCCTGAAAGTCATACATGAGGGCTAGGATCTACTTCTTCCCAATGTTAGTGTTGTTTTTTTTTTTTTTAAGGCTAGTCAAGTGAAGGAGTAGGAGTGAGAGAAGGAACAAAGAAATCTGTAACTGGTTATGATCAGTTAGTTGTAAACACCATTGCACTCACCAGCCTAATGTTGATATTTTTACTTTTTCCCATGAATCACAAATGTTCTTAATGCTGTCTAGAATGGTGAATCATTTTCACTGTACTTTGCCCAGATCCATCAGAGGAAGCACTATCTATGGCAGCTACAGCTTTAGAAAATGTAGTTCATAAGTAATAAGACTTGGAAGTTGAAATAATTCCTTGATCCATAAGCTGCAGATGGATCAAAGATGCTATTGTTGATGTTATCCTGGCAGGCATGAAAACAACATTGATCTCTTTGTACATCTCCATCGGAGCTCTTGAGTGACCAGTGCATTGTTGAAGAGCAGTAATATTTTTGAAAGAAATCTTTTTTTCCTGGGCAGTAGGTCTCAGCAGTGGGCTTAAAATACTCAGTAAACTGGCTGGGTGCAGTGGCTCACACCTGTATTCCCAGCACTTTGGGAGGCCGAGGTGGGTGGATCACCTGAGGTCAGGAGTTTGAGACCAGCTTGGCCAACATAACGAAACCCCGTCTCTACTAAAAATGCAAAAATTAACTGGGCGTGGTGGCACATGCCTGTAAATCCCAGCTACTTGTGAGGCTGAGACAGGAGGATCGCTTGAACCCAGGAGGCGGAGGTTGCAGTGAGCCGAGATCGGGCCACTGCACTCCGGCCTGAGCAACAGAGCAAGACTACGTCTCAAAAAAAAAAAAAAAAAATCAGTAAACCATGCTGTAAACAGATTAGCTGCTCTCCAGGCTTTTTTGTTCCACTGAGCATAGGCAGAGTAGATTTAGCATAAACCTGTTTTTTTTTTTTTTTTTTTTTTCGTTTTTAAGAGACAGGAGTCTCACTATGTTGCCCAGCCAGCCTTGAACTCTTATGCTCAAGTGATTGTCCCATCTCAGCCTCCTAGTAGCTGAGACTGCAGATGTGCACCATTACACCTGGCTTGTTGTATAGTTCTTAAGGGTCTTAGGATTTTCAGAACAGTAAATGAGCATTGACTTTAACTTAAAGTCACCAGCTGCATTAGCCACTAACAAGAGAGGCAACCTGTCCTTTGAAGCGAGGCATTGTCTTGTCCTTTCTAGCTATGAAAGTCCTAGGTGGCATCTTCTTCCAACATAAGACTGCTTCCTCTCCAGTGAAAGTTTGTTGTTTAGTGAAGCCACCTTCATCATTGATCATAGCTCAATCTTCTGGATAACTTGCTATAGCTTCTGTAAAAGCACTTGCTGCTTTACCTTGCATTTTTATGTTTTGGAGATGGCTTCTTTCCTTAAACCTCATGAACCAACTTCTGTTAGCTTCAAACTTTTATTTTGCACCCTCATCAACTCTCTTGGCCTTCATAGAATTGAAGAGAGTTAGGGTCTTGTTCTGGATTAGGTTTTTGCTTATTGGAATGTTGTGGCAGGTTTGATCTTCTATCCAGACCACTAAAACCTTCTCCATATCAGCAATAAGGTTGTTCAGCTTTTTTAACATTTATATGTTCACTGGAATAGCACTTTTAATTTCCTTCAAGAACTGTTCCTTTGCATTCACAACTTGCTGTTTAGTGCAAGAGACCTAGGTTTTGGCCTGGCAGCTTTTAACATGCCTTTCTCACTGAGCTTAATCATTTCAAGCTTTTGACTGGAAGTGAGAGATGTCCAACATCTTTTCACTTGAAAACTTAGAGGTCATTGTGGGGTTATTAACTGGCCTAATTTCAGTATTGTTGTGTCTCAGTGAACAGGGAGGCCAGAGGAGAGGGAGAGAGAAAAGGAAGCAGCTGGTTGGTGGAGTGGTCAGAACACACACAACATTTATGGATTAAGTCTTCTGTGGGCACAGTTCATGGTACCCCAAAACAATTTCAATAGTAACAGCAATTTCAGTAGCACAGATCATCATAAACAAGTATAGTAATAATGAAAAAGTTAGAAATATTGCAACAATTACCAAAATGTGACAGACATGAAGTGAGCACATGCTATTGGAAAAACAGCACTAAAAAGACTTGCTTGACATAGGGTTGCCACAGACTTTCAATTTGTAAACAAACAAAAAACCCCAAAGTATCTGTGAAGCACCATAAAGCACAGCACAATAAAACAAGGTATGCCTGTATATTAGAACCCTGCTTAATTTCAAAACTCTGGGTTTCGAAGGGAAAAGCAGAAACTCGGACTTTCCTTACATCTTTCTTGACTGTTTTCTTCCTACCCATTCTGTTTTCTCAGCAGCCTGTGCTCAGAAACAGTACTTAACCACACACTGTATTATAATAATCTGTTTACTTGATTCTCTCCCCTGGTACACTGATTATAAGCTCCTTGAGGACCTCATCAGATCATTTTCATATCTCCAGGTCCTAAGGTAAAAATCTGGCGCATAATAAGCAACTCAGTGAATAAGACATACTCCCTGCCTTTTTTATTCACCAAACACATGTTCAGTATAAATATGTCAGGTATTGTACTTACTTTTTTCCTAAGGCTACAGAAGTATAAGATGTACGGGAGGATCCCCACCAAAGGCAGCAGAATGAGAGTCAGAGACTTCACTAAATCCCAGTCCTACTAATTATTACTAATTATTAGTGATAATTTGTTATTAATTATTACTTGAGTGACTTTTGCCAAGCTGTTTAACTTCTCGAGGCCTACTTTCCTTCACTGATAAAACAGAGAATAGCAGCACCTGCTTTACAGGGTGGTTGTGAGGATTACATGGGATTATGTACCATCTATAAAGCACTTAATACATATGTGGCAGCACTCAAAAATAAGAACTATCTTTAGTGGTTTAATAAGAAAAACAGATTTGGATAACAGATGATAGACAGAATAATAATAATAACTGGACGGGACCCTGGACAGGTATTTCAGAGGAAGGGACACAATTCTTTTTTATTTTTTATTTATTTTTTTATTTTACAATATTTTAATGGTTCATCTGGTCAATTATTTTGAATTGGGCCAGCTCAGCTCATCTCTCTAAAGCTTGTTCTTGCATTCAGGTTGGCAAGTAGATGGGCTGGTGACTGGATGTTCCAGCATGGTCTCCCTCACATGTATAGTTTGCAGACTGTCAGCCAGGTTGATGGGGTGACTAGGTCATGTGTCTGCCATCATCTGATAAGCTAACCTGGGCTTCTCAGAGCAGCAGTGGCAGAAGACCCAGAGCTGCAAGGGAGGACAAGCCCTCTGCAAGAGCAATTCAGGCCTGTACTTACATCCCATTAGCTGACATGGCATTGTTGAAAGCAAATCACAAGGCCAGGCCTAGATTCAGTGAGAAGGGACACAATTCTTGCAGGAAGGTTTAGAGGCAATGATAAACAAAAGGAACAATACAAAGGAATGAGAGCAGGGTATAGCACATGGGAAATAAAAGTTTAGGGCAGTTAGCACATTGGGCATGTGGTAAAGAGATAAGACATGAGGGAGAGAGGTAGATTGAGGCCATTTATGGAAGTGTTATTAATTTCATCCTTTCCCCACTCTGTGGGACAGTGGGTGGTTATTGCCTTTTTAGTGATAATCTGAGGCTAGTGAGTAAGTGACTTGCCTCAGGCCACATGGTGAGTAGCAGAGCCAATGTTCAACTTCTAAGTTCTTTGTGCTCTCCACTATACCATGATGCCAAATCCTAGCTTTTTACTAATAAGAAGAGATTACTTTATATCTTAATGTGCCTGAGCCACAGATTTTGATGTGAGCATTGTCAAAACTGTGATTTTTAAAAATAGGACCAATATAACAAAGTTTTACTGATTATTGCATTTACTTAATCAGATATGAATTTCCATTCATTCATTTATTTAAATATTTTTCCACTGCTTCACTTGGCTAGCCTAAAAATATATGTATTAAAAAATAAAAATAAACATTATGGTTAGTATTTTGGTGAAATAATTGTTTGAGATTTTCTCCCCTGTTCCTCAAATCTTATATTGCCTATGGATTAGGCAGATTTGAATTGATAAACTTGCCTTCACTGGACACAGATTGCCGTTTAGCTTTTCTCTCCTTTAAAATAAGGTTCTAAGGAAATTTTTGGAAATGGACCTATAGCACAATAGAGAGAGGAACCCGTACTGGTATTGAAGAGCATCACCAAACAGTAACTCACAAGTAATACAAATGGTAGGAGAGCAAACTATGAGACAAATTTCTATTAAATGGGGTTTAAATTTTATTGAGAATCCACAGGATGTTAGACTATTAACTAAATAATTTTTACCCATGAAAGCTTATGTTCTAAAAAAGGTGATTTGGCTGGGCTCGGTGGCTCATACCTGTAATGCCAGCACTGTGGGTGGCCAAGGTGGGCAGATCACTTGAGCCCAGGAGTTCAACACCAGCCTGGACACACACACACACACACACACACACACACACACACACACACATTAGCTGGGCATGGTGGTGTGTGCCTGTAGTCCCAGCTACTCGGAAGGCTGAGGTGGGAGGATTGCTTGAACCCAGGAGGTGGAGGCTGCAGTAATCCGTAATCATGCCACTGCACTCTATCCTGGGCAACAAAGTGAGAAAGTGAGACCCTGTCTCAAAAAAAAAAAAAAATTATCTCTTTTTATTCACTAACATTAAAATAGATTGAAATAGACAACTAAAGAGCTTCTCTGTGTCAATAAAAATCTTTTCTATAGTGACTGTTGAAAAACCTTTTATTTTCTAGTCCTTTTAACAATTCACAGGAGGCTTTTACCAGCCTAACGGAAATTTAGATCTGCACACTTTAAAATCTCAGGGTCAAAACTTTATCCTTTTTTTAAGTTGGCTCTGTAAGGCATGTTTTCCTGCCTCCTTCCCCAACCTGCAGTGTCCAGCCATTGTCAGAAAGACTAATACTTCTCTGAACTATCTTCCCAGTTCTTTTTACTATATCTAAGACCTTAATATAAGAATACAAATTTGATTCCTTTCAGATTTTTACATCTTAAAACTTTGTTTAGATTGTGACCCTTCTTTCTCATACTACAATCTCAGACACTTTAATTTCTTATTTGAGCGCTGTTATCACCGGCTTTTTAGAATCGCTCACTTCCAAAATTTTTCTAGCTTAGTATACCAACCTTCTGTGAACTGTCTGCTACTTTTGCCCCACAAGAGATACACCAGATTTCAACTGATTTAATTCTATAAAGATAAAAATTTCTATAAAATATGCATATTGCTTAATTTTTAAATTCTATAGTCAAAGCAATATTTAGTTTAGGAATATAAAAATATATTAAGTGCAATTTTAGTGTATTATAAAATATTCAAAAGATTTTTAAATTTCGGGCTGAATTTAGACATACGGCATAGGTTAACAAATTGATTATAAGCTGGTAAATTTAAAGAATCGAGAATTTCTTGCTTTGGCCAGGCTGAAAGAGGAAACAATTTTACCCAGAAAATGTCATCAACATTGCAATAAAAATACCAACTACCATTGTTGAGCATGGTGAGTAGCAGAGCCAGTGTTCAAACCAGGCACTGGTTTGTGGCTTATTTAATCCTCACAACAATCAGGACAGGTAACCATTATCACCATGTTAAAAATGAGGAAAGTGAGGTGCCAAAAAATTAAGCAGATTATTTAAGTGACAGGTTTAGAATTCAAAATAAGGGCTATGTAACTCTAAAGCCATTATTTTTCACTGCACCACACTGTTTCTACTTTAAACATATATGTAATTATTTGTGTTTTCTGAACTAGGCTGCTCTGTTTTTTCAGTAGTTACTAGTTCTTCTTAAGCTCTATTATCTTCATGGATTTAACAAAATTAATTGAAAGTTAACTGCTTCTTCTACCGTTTTGTTGTGGATTTCTTTTTTATTTGGCATAGAGTATTTACAAATGTAGAATATTCTTTCGAATGGCACTAAAAATTGAGAAATCCGAACGTAATCCAACAATCTGGTTTTTTTTTTTTTTTTGGTCGGGGGGACAGTGTCTGGCTTCTTTGCTCAGGCTGAAGTGCAGTGGGGTGGTCTCGGATCACTGCAGTCTCCGCCTCCGAGGTTCAAGCAATTCTCCTGTCTCAGACTCCAGAGCAGCTGGGATTACAGACATGCACCACCATGCCCGGCTAATTTTCATATTCTTAGTAGAGACAGGGTTTCACCATGTTGGCCAGGCTGGTCTTGAACTCCTGACCTCAAGTGATCCACCCACCTCAGTCTCCCAAAGTGCTGGGATTACAGGCATGAGCCACCATGCCCAACCTTTAATCCAACAATCTTAGTAGCTCTCAACTCCTCACATTTCTAGGAAGATGCAGTTATCAGCGAGATAGAAATAAGAGACTTAACAATTCACAGGAGACTTGTACCAGTCTAACTAATGGAAATTTAGATCTGCATGCTTAAAGACTAAGGGTTAGTGATGGAAAAAAATGGGCATATGGAGCAAGTGAAATAATTGAATTTTAATATCACTGAAGGTATGTAAGATATTTTTAATATATTAAGAAAAATTATAATTCATTTTCATGGAAATGAAGCTGAGTAAAAACTAAATTCTTTCTAGAGAAAAATACTAATATAGGTAGAATATAGACATGGCAAAGATTAAATACGGTGCATAAATAACAAATGACTTTAATAAATTCTAAAGCCTCATATGGTAAATTAGATCTCATTTATTTTCCTGTATTCTTTCCATCAACATGTAACTTTTTGTGACAAAAGATTCTGATGGTTATATTAGAAATAGTGAACCTATAGTAAAAGCCCTAAAAGTTGTCTCCATCTTCCCTTTCATTGCCTTCATTCATATTTTTTTCTTCATCTCAACTTTCTTCTCTTCTATTTCCTGCCTAGAGTAAAAAAAGTTACATACACCCACATTCAGTTTCATTACTTCAAGACCAAGTTCATACTTATTTCCTCCAAGATGACTTGCCTAATCTTCTACTCCAACTTTGATTATATCATTAATTGGTATTAATGGCTGGACATGGTGACTCATGCCTATAATCCCGACACTTTGGGAGATGGAAGCTGTAGACCAGGAGTTTGAGACCAGCCTGAGAACATAGTGAGACCTCATCTTCAATTTTAAAAATAAAAGAAAAATGTAAAAACAAAGAAAAATAATTGGTATTTATCAGCAGTCAAATATTCTTGCAGTAACACTGTAATTATGTTTTTATCTCTTCACCTGTATTAAGGGTGAGACATAGTGTTTTAATATTTTTCTGAAAATTACGGCCGGACACAGTGGCTCACGTCTGTAATCCCAGCACTTTGGAAGGCTGAGGCGGGTGGATCACGAGGTCAGGAGATCAAGACCATCCTGGCTAACACGGTGAAATCCCGTCTCTACTAAAAATACAAAAAATTAGCCGAGCATGGCGGCATGCGCCTGTAGTCCCAGCTACTCGGGAGGCTGAGGCAGGAGAATGGCATGAACCCGGGAGGCGGAGCTTGCGGTGAGCCGAGATTACGCCACTGCACTCAGGCCTAGGGGACAGAGGGAGACTCCATCTCAAAAAAAAAAAAAAAAAAGAAAATTACATATTTTATTTTTTATTGTGGAAATTTCAAATTCAGAAAAGTTTAGTGAACTTCCTGTTCATGTCTGTTACCTGTAGGTATTCTTATTTTTTAGATATTCTTTATATTTAGGGATGTCAATCCCTTTGGGAAATAAATTCCAAATGTTTTTCCCCATCAGTATTTCTTTATTGAGGTGCAGTTGACATAAAGTTAACTGTACATCTTTAAGGTGTATATTTTATTGATGAATTTTGACATTTATATGCCCATGAAATAATTGTAATGAAGATAGTGAACATTTTCGTCACCCCCAGAAGTTTCTTTGTGCCCTTTATGCCCCACTCACCTAATTCCTTGGTCCCTAGGCAACCACTGTTCTGTTTTTCTGTCACTAAATTAGTTTGAATTTCCTAGAATTTTATATAAATGTAATCATACAGTATGTACTCTTTTTGGTCTGACTGCTTTTATATAACATAATTATTTTCAGAGTCCATCTAATCAGTTTCCTTTAATTTTGACTTCCATTAAGATCTTCCTTATTTCTTAAATTTTTTCTTCAAAACTTCCATACTTAGGGCAGTAGTTGAAAACAATGCAGTCCACAGATGTTTGGACTTTACAGTGGCACTTTAAATTTTTGACTTATATGCCAAGATTTTAATGCTTTTAGGATTAGTCTGTAAACAGGACTGACTTTTCAGAGTGAGTTCTGGGAAGGTGGCTACTTGAATATCTCACTATCCCTCCGTTCCTACTTCCAGCCTGTATCTGTCAGTCTTGAGTGAAGTGGCTCCTGGATCTGATGAACAGTTGGATGCAAGTGAGGCCATGGGCTCTGTGAGAACTCTGTCAGGGAGAGTTGGTACAGGAGTTTTCCTCTAGACAAGAGCCTGGAAAATCTCAGGATGAGGATAAGAATGGCAAATCCAGGAAATAACTTGGTCTGGTAGATATCCATGGATTCCTGGAGGGAAGGAGAAAAGGAAAGAGCCAGGGGTCTGAGATCTTCCCATCCCTGTGACTGGCATATGTAAGGAGACCTGAGAGCAGGGAGGCTTCCTCCTGGGCCTCCACAAGAGCTGGTGGCTTGCCTGCTGCAGCACTGCCTACCCACTGGAAATGGAAAGACTGCTTTGCCTTTCCATTTTCTTGAGGCTGCTACCACTTGTGGTCCTCCAACAACTAAATCTAATCCCCCATGAGGTGACAAAGACAAACAACCCATCTGGGGAAGCCAGGCAACCTGAAAGAGAAAAACCACTTAGAATAAACAATATATTGAGTTAGCTAAATAGAAATGCCGGAGGAGGCCGGGCACGGTGGCTCACGCCTGTAATCCCAGCACTTTGGGAGGCCGAGGTGGGCGGATCATGCGGTCAGGAGATCGAGACCATCCTGGCTAACATGGTGAAACCCCATCTCTACTAAAAAATTACAAAAAATTAGCCGGGCACGATGGTGGGCGCCTGTAGTCCCAGTTACTTGGGAGGCTGAAGCAGGAGAATCACTTGAACCCGGGAGGCAGAGGTTGCAGTGAGCCGAGATCACGCCACTCCCTTCAGCCTGGGCGACAGAGCGAGACTCCATCTTAAAAAAAAAAAAAAAAGAAAAAGAAATGCTGGAGGAGAGAGAAACTTGACCATGAAAATAATAATGGGCACATTTAAGACTTTATGGAACAAAAAATGTGATTTTCCACCTAAATACTTATTATCACCTGACTCCATTTATCCTTACACACTTATTTTTTTTAAAACTATCTGTACTAGAGTGTAAGCACCAGGAGAACAGGAACTTTTTTTGTCTTGTATTCACTGCTAATCTGTTGTCAACTCTAATACCTAGAACACTGTCTTACGCATAGTAGGCACCCGATACATAATTATTGAATAAAGGAATGAATGAGTATGAACAATTATTGACCTGGAAGATCAAGTAAAAGAAATATTTTAAAGCATGGAGCCAAAAAAAATACAAAAAAAAACTTTTCAAAAAGAGACCTATTGGATCAATTCAGGACACCTAACATGGCTAATACAAGTTCCAGAAGAAGAAAAAGGAACAAATGGAGAAGGAATAATTAAACAACATAAAATCATTTCCTGAGCTAAAGACTTCAGTGTGCAGAATGAAGTTCTGGGGGAGATCAGTGATGAAAAACACATACCTAGGGATATCCTTGTAAAATTTTTGAGTTCCAAGGATTCACCTTGGAGGCTTCCAGATAGAACAGGTTGCACCTATCAAGTATCAGACTGGAATCAGAATTCTAATTCACAACACTGGAAACTAGGAGATGGTAGAAGAGTATTTACAGATTTGGGATTTCACAATCCCAAATCCCTATTTGCCTTGAAGATACTTCTCCCCTGTGAGGGGGAAACATGTTACAACTATACAAAAATTTCAGGAATATAATACCCACTTAACTCCTCTGAGAAAATTCAAGAAGGGGTTTTAGCCAAATAACAAGTGACCTAGAACAGAGATCACATGATGAAAGGGATAGAAATAATGGGAAATGACAGACTCTTTGGGAATGTATTATGTAAATGCTAAGTAAGGTTTTTAACCAAAGGATGCATAGTTCAGAGAACAATAATATTTACAATGTGATAAGTAAGTCAGGGCAGAACCTCAAAACTGTGGGAACAAAAGGAAGTAACAGCTTTCCAATTAAGGTGAGGAGAGGAAAAAGCACCAATATGCACATGAAAAGATGCTCAACATCTTTAGTCATTAAAGAAATGCACATCAAAACCAAAATGAGATACAGCTTTTTCACACTCACTGGGATGGCTATAATCAAAAAGACAGATATCAAGTGTTGGAAAGGATGTGAAGTATTGAAACTCTCATCCACTATTAGTGACAATGTAAAATAGTACAACGACTTTGGAAAATAATTTGACAGTTTCTTAAAAAGTTAAACATAATTACCATATGTCCCAGTAATTAAGTGTATTTCCACACAAAAACTTGTACAGGAATGTTCATATCAGCGTTATACATAATAGCTAATAAAGAAGTAACAGCCCAAATGTCCTCCAGCTGACAAGTGAATGGATAAACTGTGATATAGCCATATAATGGAATATTATTTGGCAATAAAAACAAAGTACTGATTCCTGCTATAACATGTATGAAGCTTGAAAATGCAAGTTAAGGAATCTAGTTGCAAAAAAAACCCAAACACATACTGTATGATTCCATTCGTAGGAAATGTCCAGAATAGGTAAATTTATAGAGACAGAAGTTAGATTAATGGTTGTTTGGTCTGGATAGGGTGGGGGAGAGTGAGATGGGGATTAGCCTGCTGATGGGTAGAGGGTTTCTTTTTTTTTTTTTTTTTTTTTTTTTTGAGACAGAGTCTCGCTGTTGCCCAGGCTGGAGTGCAGTGGCAGGATCTCGGCTCACTGCAGGCTCCTCCCCCTGGGGTTCATGCCATTCTCCTGCCTCAGCCTCCCGAGTAGCTGGGACTACAGGCGCCCACCACCTCGCCTGGCCAATTTTTTGTATTTTTAGTAGAGACGGGGTTTCACCATGTTAGCCAGGATGGTCTCGATCTTGTGATCCGCCCACCTCAGCCTCCCAAAGTGCTGGGATTACAGGCGTGAGCCACCGCGCCCGGCCTTGGGTAGAGGGTTTCTTTTAGTGGGGAGACAAAAATGTAAAATTAGATTGTGGTGACAGCTACACAACAGTGTGACTATATTAAGAAACATTGAACACTTTGAGTGAATTATATGGTGTTGTCTTAGTATGTTTCATGCTGCTATAACAATACCACAGACTGGGTAATTTATAATGAATTGAAATTTATTGACTCGTGGTTCTGGAGGCTGGAAAGTCCAAGACCAAGGTGCCAGCATCTGCTGAGGGCCTTCTTGCCGCATCTTCCCATGGCAGAAGGGCAGAGAGGGTAAGAGGGAGTGAGAGAGAAGGGGACCAAACTCCCTATTTTGTTACAAACACTCTTGATAATGACATTAATCCATTGATGAGGGTGGCCTAATTACCTAATGGCCTAATTACCTCTAATTAGTCCCCCACCTCCCAGTGATGTTGCGTTGGGGATTAAGTTTCCAACAGATGCTTTTTGGGAGGATGTATTCAAACCATGGCAGATCTGTAGTTTATGTTTCAAAACGTATTTTTTTAAAAAGGAACTAGTGTTGATAATACACAGCAGCTTGCATGAATCTCCAACGCATTAGGCTCAATGAAAAAAAGGCAGTCTCAAAAGTTTATATATTATATGATTCCATTTATATTTTCTAAATTATTGAAGATCATGACACATTTACTATTCAAAGTATACACACTAAAAACAATGTTTTTAAAAAATTCCAGAATACAGTATATATAATAATAGTTTCTAGTTTAATGCCTGGGTTTAAAACTTTAGGAAATGTTATATTCAGCCTACATTAAGCAGTTAACCTTTGACTGTAACATGAAATCAATATAGGCTCTTAAAATATTGGAAATGTTCACAGTAGTCTCTTAGTCCCCCTAATTCCCCCTTTAACTCTTTAGTTCCTAATCTGTTGTTTAGGCCAATTTTCTCCCCTTCTTGTTAAGAAGATAGTCTCTTACGCTCATGTTTATTTTTCCAAAACCATCTTTAAAATGAACATGTGAAATATGTTTCCACAGTGCATGAAAAATAATTTGGATCATCCACAAAACCAAAGAATGACATAATTTTTTTTTTTTTTTTTTTTGAGACAGGGTCTCCCTTCTCCCCTCTGTCACCCAGGCTGAAGTGCAGTGTCATGATTATGGCTCATTGCAGCCTCAGCCTCCTGGGCTCAAGCAATCCTCCCACCTCAGCTTCCCAAGTAGCTGGGACTATAGACATCCATACCACACCAGGCTAATTTTTAATTTTTTTGTAGAGACGAATCTCCCTATGTTGCCCAGGCTGGTCTTGAACTCCTAGGCCCAAGCAATCATCCCACCTCCACCTCCGGAAGTGCTGAGATTATAGGCATGAGCCACTGTGTCACCCAGGCTGGAGTGCAGTGGCACAATCTCAGCTTACTGCAACCTCCGCCTCCTGGGTTCAAGCAATTCTCCTACTTCAGCCTCCCGAGTAGCTGGGATTACAGGCTCCCACCACCACACCTGGCTAATTTTTGTATTTTTGGTAGAAATGGGGTTTCACCATGTTGGACAGGCTGGTCTCAAACTCCTGACCTCAAGTGATCCACCCGCCTCGGCCTCCCAAAGTGTCAGGATTGCAGGCATGAGCCACCACACCTGCCTAGCCCATAATCTTCTTCATTTATAAATGTCTACACCAGTAGCCTCCGCTACCACCATCATCCCCACCATCATCCCCCAGCCTGAGATTTCAAAGTAGGAACAAAGGTAGAGCTTACAAAGGCAGCCCTTCCCCTTTGCTCTGAGGGACTCAGATTAGTACCCCACACATGATGTGGATTACAGATAAACAAGTGAAAATGATCTTCACGAAATGGTTGGGGTCTCCTGGCAGTGTCACTTGGAAAGCTTTCAAAGTATTTATTTTTTTGTTTAAGCAATGATGCAAACTGATAAAGACAGAATTTTAGGATTATTAGTATGGAGGAAAATGTAGGATTGTTTGAAGATGGGAGAATTGGTGGCAGTTGAACTGTTTTAATGGTCTAAGCTGAAAAGGATGCGAATCTAAATGATGGCAGTGCAATGGAATAGATTGGTGTGGAAGCATACTGAAGCCACAGTTAACTGGATTTGGTGACTAAATTTTGAGACTGAGGGAGGAAGGGGGAAGAATCAGGTTGGAAGTACATGTGCTCACTGCTTCTGTGTACCCACTTTCTCTGTGAATGACAGGATTCTTTTCTTCTTTTTTATGTTATGTATATTAAATCCTGCTATTTTATCTCTGGAATGTCTCTCCTCCATTTCCCCCCACCCATTTTTCTACTTTTTCATGAACTAATTATCCTTCAAGATTTAGCTCGGTTATCCCCTTGACAACATCCCTGACCATTGCTTTATTTTTATTTTATTTATTTATTTTGAGACAGAGTCTCACTCTGTCACCGAGGCTGGAGTGCAGAGGCGCCATCTTAGCTCACTGCAACCTCCGCCTCCCAGGTTGAAGCAGTTCTCCTGCCTCTGCCTCCCGAGTAGCTGGGATTGCAGATACCCACCACCATGCCTGGCTAATTTTTGTATTTTTAGGCTGGTCTCGAACTCCTGACCTTGTGATCCACCCTCCTCAGCCTCCCAAAGTGCTGGGATTACAGGTGCGAGCCACTGCGCCCGATTTTTGTTCTTTCCTTCTTGAGTCCCACAGTATTTGTACTTACACTGTAATAATTTTATTGTTTCATAATTGTGTATTTTTCCCCTCTGAACTTCTTGAGAGCAAATGGTCCCTGTTTTTGATATCCATAGTGCCTAGCATGTACCTGACATATAGTAGGCATTCGGAGTCTTGGTTGAATTAATAATAATAACTATTACTGCTATCCTAGACAGCCTTAGAGATGTTTGCACATGGACAGACTGCAGCGATCTATTGATGAGTCTGCCTGCCTGTCTCTTAATATATCTAGCATTTATTTCTTTTTGCATTTTGTACTCATGTTTCCTTGCCTAAAATACTGCTTTCATTTTTAGACCTCTACATAGATAATTTCAGTTGTTTTCCATCTCCTTTAGACTCCCCTATTTGCCTTCCAAGATTTTCCTAATATGACCC
The DNA here is from genome assembly GCF_006542625.1 of Nomascus leucogenys. Lineage (NCBI taxonomy): Eukaryota > Metazoa > Chordata > Mammalia > Primates > Hylobatidae > Nomascus > Nomascus leucogenys. The sequence continues at coordinate 67,021,563 of NC_044386.1, forward strand.
AATCCTCCCAAGCAAATCTTTCCAGACATGTGCTGTATTTATTCCTTCTCTGTGATTTTGAGCCCTCCATGATTTTTAAGGTTTTCAAAAATCCTCCTTCAAGTTCACACTGCCTTGATCAATGTTTCGCATCTCCTTTGGACCCTCACACTACTTCTTGCTAGTGAGATGATCCAGGACCACAGCTGAGGCCGGGCTTTGCCGTGGTTCCCTTGGCTTTATTGGCTACACCACCTTGGGCAAATAATTTCGGCTTTCTCTGAGTTAGTTTCTTTATGAATATAGGAATAATTCTTCCTCACACGGTTGCTGTGCAGTTTTTATGTGATGATAGGAAATTTTCCCTAAATTCAGTCTTTTAGAGACTACCTTTGTAATCTTTCCATTTTTATAGATCATTTTTGTGTTTATTTAATTTTTTTCTTAAATTGAGTCACTGCTTTTATGGTTTCCTTTTAAAAAGGAACGTTGTCACTAAATGAAATACCAGCATGCTTGCCATAAATAGAGTATAAATTAAAAATAGATACAATAAAGCAACTAATCTTGTTAGATACTGTTGCCAAGCTTAGGCTCTGACTAAGCCTGTTAAAAAAGAGATTAGCAACGTTTGAAGAGATTTTAAAGATATTCTAGCACAAACATTTTTAAAAATGGTATTTGGCAAAGTGCTTCCAACTTTCAGTTAGCTGGGTTAATGGCAGGATGAGGGGAGAAGGTAGAATCACAGTTAAAACTTATCAAGATGTTTAGTAGAAAATGAACTTAAACATTTGTAGTTAAATTTTCAAAAATTTGATTCTTATGGAGTAATCAGAAGTATACAAATAACACAAGTAAAATAGTTTGGTTAATAAAATTTTTTTTCAAATATCAAAGTAGAAGCATATCTACTTTTCTATGTGGATGTTCTTTATCTCTTCTTAATTTCTCTACCTTCAGTCCTGACTGTGTTGGATTCCATAACCACATGAGCTTTCCTTTACCTTCTCTGTGTTCTGCCATGCTCTTGGCAAAAAGGGATAGGGGCAGTCTTACCTGGGTCGGCAATGTTTGTGAACTCTGCTGCATTAGCAACGCATCGATGTGGCAATCTGTGGTCACTGTGTAGTTCCATGCACCGGATACCTACTTTGACTGTAATTACTTCATACATGCCTTGTTGTGATCTTGTGCCTTAGATAATTATCTTCCCTGGATAACTAAAAGTTACGTATATTGCCATTATTCATTCTTGTACCTAAATTTTAGGAACAACCAGTATAATATAGTAGACAAATCAGAATCCAAGTTCAAGCGAGTCTTTCTTTGAAATTTACACTCAGTTTGCCTTGGATGAACCATTGAGCCTAATCTTGCTTTAGCTTTTTAATATTTCCTATCTGTATCACAGAGTTATCATGAGAACCAAAAGAAATATATGAAAATATTTTAAAAACTGTAAAATGTTACTGTGTGTAAGATACTATTATTACCATCATTCTTTCTTAGTTTCTTAAGTTGAAGTTGACTTTTCAACTAGATTATGAGCTGCTTAATGTCAGGAAATATCTTATGCTCACTCTTGTTCCCCACAGCATCCAACACAGCTTTAGGCATGTTTAAAACTTATGGAATTAAATTATCATTGTTTATTTGAATTGGAGTCATTAATAAAATTGTACTGGGAAATGTAGTACAGACAGTCCTTAACAATTACTATTATAATTAATTGTATCACAACATTCCAAACTGTGTTCGTTTGTTTGTTTTTGAGACAGAGTTTTGCTCTTGTCATCCAGGCTGGAGTACAATGGCGCGATCTTGGCTCACTACAGCCTCCGACTCCCGGGTTCAAGCGATTCTCCTGCCTCAGCCTCCCAAGTAGCTGGGATTACAGGCATGCGCCACCATGCCTGGCTAATTTTTTGTATTTTTAGTACAGATAGGGTTTCTCTATGTTGGTCAGGCTAGTCTTGAACTCCTGACCTCAGGTGATCCGCCTACCTTGGCCTCTCAAAGTGCTGGGATTACAGGCATAAGCCACCACACCCAGCCTCCAAACTGTATGTTAATGTGTATTTGGTCCACACTATAAATGTATCAAATTTTTTGATACAAGAATAGTGACTCAAACTATTATCACATGACTGTATCGTTATAAATCAATGTGTATATTAGTGCTAAGAATTCAACCACATTACTTTGATATTTTCCGCAGTACTATTGTACTACAAAATGTTTAGAATTCCAAGAAATATGCCCAGCTACCTGAATTCTAATTTGTCACCATGACTCTTTGTAGCATATAATTGTTATTATGTCTGTTGAGGATCATTCTGTGGCTTATCTCGATTTTCTGTGATATAGTATTATTCCTATTGCATAGATGATAAATTAAGGCTAAGAAGTATTGACTCATTTTCCCAAGGTTACACTAATAACATGTGGTAGAGCTAGTATCTCACCTGAGCTTTACCTGCTTCCCAATCCTGTGTTGTCTTTTCTCTCTGCCTCATGTCTGCTCTCTGGGATAGTTGCACAGCTGTCATAGTGGATTCTGTCTTCAGCATCATCCTGGAGGTTCCCTTTGCCTTTCCTGTAAAATGGAACAATCATGATAGTACTTACAGCATAGGATAAGATTGCTGTAAATGAGATAATACAGGTAAAACGTTTAGGTGTCTATCACATACGTACCCTAGTAAGTGCTAACTGTTGATAATTCTTTTTATTGTTGTTGTGTCTACTAGGAGACTTTTATTGGTCCCAAAATTATTCATGCCACTTGTATTTATTATAAATCCATAATTTAACCAAATATTACACAAATTGATGTAATATGAATAGGGAAAGAGTAATATGAATAGAGAAAGTAGAGTCGTGTCTATAAAAGCTAACGTGGATTATTTAGCAGGTCATTAAACACTTATTTAAGGCTGGGTGTGGTGGCTCATGCCTGTAATCCTAGCACTTTGGGAGGGGAAGCAAAAGGATCTCTTGAGGCCACAAGTTAGAGACCAGCCTGGGTGATATATTTTTGTCTCTACCAAATAAATTAGCCAGGTATAGTGGTGCACACCAGTAAACCTAGCTACTCAGAAGACTGAGGTGGGAGGATTGATTGAGCCCAGGAGTTAAAGATTATGGTAACCTAAGATTATGTCATTGAACTCAATCATGAGCAACAGAACAAGACCCTGTCTCTTTAAAAAAAAAAAAAAAGGTATTTAGGGCCGGGTGCGGTGGCTCACAACTGTAATCCCATTACTTTGGGAGGCCAAGGTGGGTGGATCACGAGGTCAAGAGTTCGAGATCAGCCTGGCCAACATGGTGAAACCCCGTCTCTACTAAGAATACAAAAATTAGCCTGGCGTGGTGGTGGGTGCCTCTAATCCCACCTACTCAGGAGGCTGAGGCAGGATAATTGCTTGAACCAGGGAGGTGGAGGTTGCAGTAAGCCGTGATCACACCACTGCACTCCAGCCTGGGTGACAGAGCAAGACTCCGTCTCAGGGTGGGGGTGGAGGGAAGTATTTAAATTAGCAGTGGACAAGAGACCTGTAAAAGAGTTGGGAGTGGGGCAATGACAGAGCTTTGAAAAGAGTATAGATATTGCTTCATAAGTATCTTTAAGCCGAAGTTGGAAATCACAGACTTATGCCTTATGTGTGTAATTTACACAAGAAAGAAAATGAATAAATTCAATCTGCATAGTTGTATCGCTTTCACGAAATGGTGAGTTAATATATATTTGCAAGTTTATATACTTTTATGTTGAAATATTAATGTATGAGCCATTTTTGTGTGTGTGTGATTCTCTATTTCAACGAACTTTTAAAATTACCTATCAGCCCTGGCTGGGCATGGTGGTTCACACCTCTAATCCCAACACTTTGGAGGCTGAGGCAGGAAGATCACTTGAGAACAGGAGTTTATGGCCAGCCTGGGCAACATAGGGAGACCTTGTCTCTACAAAAAAACATTTTTTTTAATTAGCAAGGTGTGACGGCACATGCCTGTAGTCCCAGCTACTGAGAAGGCTTAGGCCAGAGGATTACTTGGGCCCAGGAGGTTTAGGCTGCAGTGAACTGAGATTGTGCCATTGTACTCCTGCCTGGGCCCCAGAGCGAGACTTTGTCTCAAAAAAATAAAATAGGCCAGGTGCGGTGGCTCATTCCTGTAATCGCAGCACTTTGGGAGGCCGAGGCAGACAGATCATCTGAGGTCAGGATTTCGAGACCAGCCTAGCCAACATGGTGAAACCCCGTCTCTACTAAAAATACAAAAATTAGCTTGATGTGGCAGTGGGCACCTGTAATCTCAGCTACTCGGGAGGGTGAGGCAGGAGAATTGCTTGAACCCAGGAGGTGGAGGTTGCAGTGATCTGAGATTGCGCCACTGCACTCCAGCCTGGGCAACAGAGTGAGACATTGTCTCAAAAATAAATTAATTAATTAAACAAAATAAAAACCTATCAGTCCTGACAGCAATGGATAGAATTACTTTTACTACATTTTACTAATTTCCGTGTTTTACCTAATTGTTGTATCCTTAAAGCCATATCAAAACTCAATTAAGATTTTTTAAAAAACACGTATCTTAAGGAGTTGCTTCCAAGATGGCTGAATAGGAACAGCTCCAGTCTACAGCTCCCAGCAAGATCAACACAGAAGACGGCGGATTTCTGCATTTCCAACTGAGGTACCTGGTTCATCTCATTGGGACTGGTTGGACAGTGGGTGCATCCTACGGAGGGCGAGCCGAAGCAGGGTGAGGTGTCGCTTCACCCAGGAAGCACAAGGGGTTGGGGGATTTCCCTTTCCTAGCCAAGGAAAGCCATGAGTGACTGTGCTTGGAGGAGTGGTACACTCCTGCCCAAATACTGCACTTTTCCCACAGTCTTCACAACCGTCAGACCAGGAGATCCCCTCCCATGCCTAGCTCAGCAGGTCCCACACCCACGGAGCCTTGCTTGCTGCTAGCACAGCAGTCTGAGATCGACCTGGGACGCAGGAGCTTGGCGGAGTAAGGGGCGTCTGCCATTGGTGAGGCTTGAGTAGGCAGTTCTGTGCTCACAGTGTAAACAAAGTGGCAGGGAACCTCGAACTGGACAGAGCACACCACAGCTCAGCGAGGCCTACTGCTTCTCTAGATTCCGCCTCTGGGGGCAGGGCATATCTGAACAAAAGGCAGCAGACAGCTTCTCCAGACTTAAACGTCCCTCCTGGACAGCTCTGAAGAGAGCAGTGGTTCTCTCAGCATGACGTTTGAGCTCTAAGTACGGACAGACTGCCTCCTCAAGTGGTTCCCTGACCCCTGTGTAGCCTGACTGGGAGACACCTCCCAGTAGGGGCCGACAGACACCTCATACAGGCAGGTTCCCCTCTGAGATGAAGCTTCCAGATGAAGGATCAGGCAGCAATATTTGCTGTTCTGCAGCCTCCGCTGGTGATACCCAGGCAAACAGGGTCTATAGTGGACCTCCAGTAAACTCCAACAGACCTGCAGCTGAGGGGCCTGTCTGTTAGAAGGAAAACTAACAAACAGAAAGGAATAGCATCAACATCAACAAAAAGGACATCCACACCAAAACCCCATCCATAAGTCACCAACATCAAAGACTAAAGGTAGATAAAACCACAAAGATGGGGAGAAACCAGAGCATAAAGGCCAAAATATTCCAAAAACCAGAATGCCTCTTCTTCTCCAAAGGAACACAACTCCTCACCAGCAAGGGAACAAAACTGCATGGAGAATGAGTTTGACAGGTTGACAGAAGTAGGCTTCAGAAGGTCGGTAATAACAAAACTTCTCCAAGCTAAAGAAGCATGTTCTCACCCATTGCAAGGCAGCTAAAATCTTTGGAAAAAGGTAGGACAAATGGTTAACTAGAATAGCCAGTGTAGAGAAGAGCTTAAATGACACGATGGGTCTGAAAACCACAGTACAAGAACTTCGTGAAGCATACACAAGCTTCAATAGCCGATTCCATCAAGCGGAAAAAAGGATATCAGTGATTAAAGATCAAATTAATGAAATAAAGTGAGAAGACAAGATTAGAGAAAAAAGAGTGAAAAGAAATGAACAGAGCCTCCAAGAAATATGGGACTATGTGAAAAGACCAAATCTACGTTTGACTGGTGTACCTGAAAGTGACGGGGAGAATGAAACCAAGTTAGAAAACACTCTTCAGGATATTATTCAGGATAACTTCCCCAACCTAGCAAGGCAGGCCAACATTCAAATTCAGGAAATACAGAGAACACCACAAAGATACTCCTCAAAAAGAGTAACCCCAAGACACTTAATTGTCAGATTCACCAAGGTTGAAATGAAGGGAAAAATGTTAAGGGCTGCCAGAGAGAAAGGTCAGGTTACCCACAAAGGGAAGCCCATCAGACTAACAGCGCATCTCTCAGCAGAAACCCTACAAGCCAGAAGAGAGTGGGGGCCAACATTCAACATTCTGAAAGAAAAGAATTTTCAACCCAGAATTTCATATCCAGCCAAACTAAGCTTCATAAGTGAAGGAGAAATAAAATCCTTTACAGACAAGCAAATGCTGAGAGATTTTGTCACCACCAAGTCTGTCTTAGAAGGGCTCCTGAAGGAAGCACTAAACATGGATAGGAACAACCGGTACCAGCCACTGCAACAACATACCAAATTGTAAAGGCCATTGATGCTATGAAGAAACTACATCAATTAACAGATGAAATAACGAGCTAGCATCATATTGACAAGATCAAATTCACACATAACAATTATTAACCTTAAATGTAAATAGGCTAAGTGCCCCAATTAAAAGACACAGACTGGCAAATTGGATAAAGAGTCAAGACCTATCAGTGTGCTGTATTCAGGAGACCCATCTCACATGCAAAGACACACATAGGCTCAAATAAAGGGATGGAGGAAGATCTACCAAGGAAATGGAAAGCAAAAATAAATAAATAAATAAAGCAGGGCTTGCAATCCTGGTCTGTGATAAAACAGACTTTAAACCAACAAAGATCAAAAGAGACATTTACATAATGGTAAAGGAATCAATTCAACAAGAAGAGCTAACTGTCCTAAATATATATGCACCCAATACAGGAGCACCCAGATTCATAAAGCAAGTTCTTGGAGACCTACAAAGAGACTTAGACTCCCACACAGTAACAATGGGAGACTTTAACAGCCCACTGTCAATATTAGATCAATGAGACAGAAAATTAACAAGGATATCCAGGAATTGAACTCAGCTCTGCACCAAGTGAGCCTAATAGATATCTACAGAACTCTCCACCCCAAATCAACAGAATATACATTCTTCTCAGCACCACATAGCACTTATTCTAAAATTCACCATGTAATTGAAAGTAAAGCACTCCTCAGCAAATGTAAAAGAAACAGAAATCACAACAAACTGTCTCTCAGACCACAGTGCAATCAAATTAGAACTCAGGATTAATGAACTCACTCAACCACGCAACTACATGGAAAATGAACAACCTGCTCCTGAATGACTACTGGGTAAATAACGAAATGAAGGCAGAAATAAAGATGTTCTTTGAAACCAGTGACAACGAAGACATAACATACCAGAATCTCTGGGACACATTTAAAGCAGTGTGTAGAGGGAAATTTGTAGCACTAAATGCCCACAAGAGAAAGCAGGAGAGATCTAAAATCAACACTCTAACATCACAATTGAAAGAACTAGCAAAACAAGAGCAGACAAATTCAAAAGCTAGCAGAAGGCAAGAAATAACTAAGATCAGAACAGAAATGAAGGAGATAGAGAGACAAAATCCCTTCAAAAAATCAATGAATCCAGGAGCTGGTTTTTTGAAAAGATCAACAAAATAGACTGCTAGCAAGACTAATAAAGAAGAAAAGAGAGAAGAATCAATTAGGCACAATAAAAAATGATAAAGGGGATATCACCAGCTATCCCACAGAAATACAAACTACCATCAGAGAATACTATAAACACTTCTATGCAAATAAACTAGAAAATCTAGAAGAAATGGATAAATTCCTGGATACATACACCCTCCCAAGACTAAACCAGGAAGAAGTTGAATCTCTGAATAGACCAGTAACAGGTTCTGAAATTGAGGCAATAATTAATAGCCTACCAATCAAAAAAAGTCCAGGACCAGACGGATTCACAGCCGAATTCTACCAGAGGTACAAAGAAGAGCTGATAATATTCCTTCTGAAACTATTCCAATTAATAGAAAAAGAGGGAATCCTCCCTAACTCATTTTATGAGGCCAGTATCATCCTGATACCAAAGCCCAACAGAGACACAACAAAAAAAGAGAATTTTAGACCAATATCCCCGTTGAACATCAATGCAAAAATCCTCAGTAAAATACTGGCAAACCGAATCCAGCAGCACGTCAAAAAGCTTATCCACCATGATCAAGTGGGCTTCATCCCTGGGATGCAAGGCTGTTTCAACATAGCAAATCAATAAACGTAATCCAACATATAAACAGAACCAAAGACAAAAACCACATGATTATCTCAACAGATGCAAAAAAGGCCTTCAACAAAATTCAACAGCCTTTCATGGTAAAAACTCTCAATAAACTAGGTATTGATGGAACATATCTCAAAATAATAAGAGCTATTCATGTCAAACCCACAGCCAGTATCATACTGAATGGGCAAAAACTGGAAGCATTCCCTTTGAAAACCGGGACAAGACAAGGATGCCCTCTAGAACTAGAAATACCATTTGACCCAGCAATCCCATTACTGGGCATGTACCCAAAGGATTATAAATCATTTTACGATAAAGACACATGCACACGTTTATTGCGGCACTATTCACAATAGGAAAGACTTGGAACCAACCCAAATGTCCATCAATGATAGACTGGATAAAGCAAATGTGGCACATATATATCATGGAATACTATGCAGCTAAAAAAGGATGAGTTCATGTCCTTTGCAGGGACATGGATGAAGCTGGAAACATCATTCTCAGCAAACTGTCACAAGATCAGAAAATTAAACACCACATGTTCTCACTCATAAGTGGGAGTTGAACAATGAGAACACATGGATACAGGGAGGGGAACATCACACACCAGGGCCTGGGGGTAGGGGAGGGATAACGTTAGGAGAAATACCTAATGTAGATGACGGGTTGATGGGTGCAGCAAACCACCATGGCACATGTATACCTGTATAACAAAACTGCAGATTCTGTACATGTAACCCAGAACTTTAAATAAAAGTATTAAAAAAAAAAAATACTTGCTTTGGCATTTGCTTTGCTTTGCTTCCTCGTTGGCTTTTTTCAAGCAAATTGTTATAAGTAATTTCTGTAGCTGCACTAGGTGTCATATTTAAGCTTTATGATTTGTCCTCTTTTGAAGCATAGTATGAGCACATATCTTGTGAATTAGGAGATAAGGTTGCTGCATAATTAATGCACATAGGGAAATTTTTTATTTTTGAGACAGAGTCTCACTTTGTCTAGAATGCAGTGGCGCAATCTTGGCTCACTGCAACCTCCGCCTGCCAGGTTCAAGCGATTCTCCTGCCTCAGCCTCCCAAGCAGCTGGGATTACAGGCACCTGTCACCACACCCAGCTAATTTTTTGTATTTTTAGTAGAGATGGGGTTTCACCATGCTGGCCAGTCTGGTCTCAAACTCCTGACCTCAAGTAATCCACCCACCTCACCCTCCCAAAGTGCTGGGGTTACAGGCGTGAGCCACCGTGCCTGGCCAGGGAAATTTAAAAAATGGAAAATGGAGCTCTCCTTTTAGACTTATGAATGCTACTAATGAAGACCACAATGTATTTGCCAAAAGCCTATGGAGTCAAATACAATTTTTTAAATTGTGGCTTAAAAAAATAGCATAAGGCCAGGCATGGTGGCTCACGCCTGTAATCCCAACACTTTGGGATGCTGAGGTGGGCAGATCACTTGAGATGAGGAGTTTAAGGCCAGCCTGGACAATATGGTGAAACCCCATCTCTACTAAAAATACAAAAAAATTAGTTGAGCATGGTGGCACGTGCCTGTAATCCCAGCTACTCGGGAGGCTGAGGCGGGAGAATTGCTTGAACCTGGGAGGCGGCAGTTGCAGTGAACTGAGATCATGCTACCGCACTCCAGCCTGGGTGTCAGAGCAAGACCATTTAAAAAAAAAAAAAGCAAGAAAAAAAAAGCAATAAAACTTAGCGTCTTAATCATTTTTTAGTGTATAGTTCAGTAGTGTTGAGTATTTTCATTGTTGTGCAGATCTCCAGAACTTTTTCATTTTGCAAAACTGAACTTCTATACCCAGTGAACAACTCTCCATTTTCCACTCCCTACCACCACCCCCTGTTAACCACCATTCTGTTTTCTGTTTGTATTAATTTGACTCCTTTAGATAACTAATATAAGTGGAATCATATGGTATTTGCCTTTGTATGACTAGCTTATTTGATTTAGCGTATTGCTGTCAAGATTCATCCATGTTGTAGCATGTGTCTGAATTTCCTTCCTTTTTAAAGGTTGAATAATATTCCATTGTGTGTGTGTGTGTATATATATATATATATATATATTGAGAGAGAGAGAGCACATTTTATTTATTCATCCATCAGTGGACATCTGGATTGCTTCCACCTCTTTAAATGAATTCTTTGTTACTACCATTTGGTGGGTACATGGAGACCTCACACCTATTTTAAAAACCCATCCCACTGGTTTTCCACTACACAGGATTCCCTACTAAGATGGCTTGGAAAAAAAAAAAAAACCATCAAAAGCACTGTGCCTTTAATTAGATTGATAGCTCTTTGTCAGTCTCCAACTCAGTAAATGGTAAATGGCATCTCTGTTCATCTAATTGCTGTGGAAATATCTTTGACTCTTTTCTTTCTCTCCCGCCCTGTAGCCAATTATCAGCATGCCAATCTTGTCAGTCCCTCCTTTGAAACATACCTAGGCTAGTCAACATATCCAGCATCTGACTGCTTCTCATTACCTCCAGTACTTCTGATCTGCTCCATACTACCATTATCTTTTCTTGGGCCACTGTAAAAGCCTTCTAACTTTTCTCAGTTTATTTGCTTGGCCCCTGCAATCTGCTTATTCCAGACTATAGCTGTTGTGATCATGTTAAAACAAATCAAAACCTTTCAATGGCTTCTTATCTCACAGTAAAAACAAAAATCCCGACTATATCCTACAAGGCTGCACATGATCTGTGTTTCCTCCTCCAACATCTATATCCATCTCTTATTCCATACTCCGTCACTTTCAACTTGCTTATTCTGTCTGATAATCCGGTCTCCTTGCTGCCATTCGTCAAACATGTCAATACATACCTGCTTCGCTTAGCACTAACTGCTCTTCCTGCAGATATTTGTATGGTTAAATATCTTCAATTTTCTGCTCAGATATCATGTTATGTGAGAGGCCTTTCAGACTGAGTAAGTGTGCACACAAACCACTCTCCCACTAGTCCTCTGTATTATTTTACTCAGCTTTTTTGTTTGTTTTATAGCTTACAGTTGTTGACATAGGTTACTGGTTGGTCTTTTCTTCACTAAAATTTAAGCTCCTTGATGGCAGGGATTTTGTTACTACATTTCTAGTAACTAGAATAGTGTTTCACATGTAGAAGGTTCTCAGAAAATATTTACTGAATACATGAATGAAAGAGCTACAGATCTGAAAGTAACATGGGCCAGGCGCGGTGGCTCATGCCTGTAATCTCAGCACTTTGGGAGGCCGAGGCAGGTGGATCACAAGGTCAGGAGTTCAAGACCAGCCTGGCCAACATGCTGAAACCCTGTCTCTACTAAAAATACAAAAATTAGCTGGGCACGGTGGCGGGTGCCTGTAATCCCAGGTACTCGGGAGGCTGAGGCAGGAGAATCGCTTGAACCTGGGAGGCAGAGGTTGCAGTGAGCCGAGATGGCGCCCGCCTAGGCAACAGAGCAGGACTCCATCTCAAAAAGAAAAGAAAGAAAGAAAGAAAGTAATATGGACATTACCTTTGAAGACTAGCCCATGAGCTCTCTTTCCGCAAGATATCATCAACCTGCCTACCTCCATCAGCTTCACTACAGCCATTATCATGTCTTTCTGTGGTTTCTTCAGTAAACTTCTAATTCGTTTCCCCATTTCTGTTCTTGGTCTCCCCTACAATCCATTCTCAAACCAGCAGCCTGCATTTTTAAAAAATTATGCTGGCCAGGTATGGTGGCTCACACCTGTAGTCCTCGGAGGCTGAGGCAGGAGAATTGCCTGAGCCCAGGAGTTTGAGACTGAGACCAGCATGAGCAACATAGGGAGATCCTGTCTCCATAAAAAAATCAAAAAATTAGCTGGGTGTAGTGGCACATGACTGTGATCCCAGCTACTAGGAGGCTGAGGCAGGAAGATCACTTGAGCCTGGGAGGTTGAGGCTGTAGTGAGCCATGATTGCACCACTGCACTCCAGCTTGATGTCAGCGCAAGACCCTGTTTCAAAAAAAAAAAAAAAAAATGCTAACCTTTCAATTGTTTTACGTCATTTTCAGAGTAAAATTCACACTCCTTACTATAGTGTGCTACACTACAAGATGTAGTGCCTACCTAATTTACCCTCTTTTTAAAAAAAAACACTTTGTTACTCACTATGCTTTAGCTACATTAATATTTCCTAAATATACCAAGCTGATTCCCATCTTAGGGTCTTTTCACAGCTATGCCTCTGCCCTGATCAGTCTTTTCAGGATCCTCATATGTCTGGCTCCTTTTCACGCAAGTCTCCCCTTAAGGGTTACCTCCTCAGAAAGGTCCTGACAGTCCACCCAATAAAAAATAGCCTCTCTAATCACCCTTCTTTATTTTCTTTATAACACCATAAGCTGAAATTATCTTGATTATTAATTCTCTTTTCTATTTTTATTTTTATTTTTTTTGAGAGAGAGTTTCACTCTTGTCACCCAGGTTGGAGTGCAATGGTGCAATCTCCGGTCACTGCAACCTCTGCCTCCTAGGTTCAAGCGATTCTCTAGCCTCAGCCTCCCAAGCAGCTGGGATTACAGGTGCCCACCACCACGCCTGGCTGATTTTTGTATTTTTAGTAGAGACCGGGTTTCACCATGTTGGCCAGGCTGGTCTTGAACTTCCGACCTCAGGTGATCCACCCACCTTGGCCTCCCAAAGTGCTGGGATTACAGGCGTGAGCCACCGTGCCCAGCTGTTAATTTTCTTTTCTTATTGATGTTCCCATATCTGCATGACAAAAGGAACTTTTTCTTATTTACCTTCTATCCCTAGCACATGGAAAAATGACTGGGACTTATTAGTCACTCAAATATTTAAACAGAAGAATGGTTGAATGAATGAAGTTTTATAGTAGCCATCTGAGGCACTTGGTAAAACTACAGAATCTCAGCCTCCTCCCATAAAATTGAGTCATTAGGGTTAGTTATGTGACCCAGAAATTTGTAGTTTAACAAATACCCCATGACTGTTTTAACCAGGCAAATTTTGAAAATACTGACTTAATGCAAATAGTGCCGAGTGAATGAATGAGTGAGTGAGTGAGTGAGTGATCATAGCTCATTGCAGCCTTGAACTTCTGGGCTCTAGTATCCTCTCACTTCAGCCTCCTGAGTAGCTGTGGCTACACGCCACCACACCCAGCTAATTTTATTTCTTTTTAAGAGATAGGGTCTTGCTATCTTGCCCAGGCTGGCCTCAAGCTCCTGGCCTCAGGTAATCCTCCAGCTTCAGCCTCCTGAGTAGCTAGAATTACAGACTTGAAGCACTGTGCCCAGCCAGGGAGTTATCTTTTAACCTTAGTATATTGATAGGAGTTAGTTCAACGTTTCACAAAGTGTGTATCATAGGACACTAATTATACAAGGTATTTGATACAAAATGAATAATCTTTTCTGATGTGTTTAGGAATGCTGAATATTCTTCTTTTGGAGATTAGCTAGGCAGTCATTAGCATTTTGAGGGGTATGAGAAATTACACTTTAGAACAGTCTACTTATCTATTAAATAGATTTGACAAGTCTACTTACAATCCCTGCCCCAGACCATTTCTCGCCAAATCCCTATTAATATACTAAGGAATATGTACTTATGCACTAAGGACTATACACTGTACATGAAGTAGAGTACGTGGTTCCATGCTACTATCGCAGCTTATTCTGTTCACGGTTAACTGTCTACACAAGCCACTATGTAGCAGATGGTGTGGATTAAAGTACACATTTTAGCTTAATGATCTTTAGCTATTTTTTTTTGGCATATGTAGGCTCTATATATCTTTTTTAAACTATATTTTTATTATATTAAAAATTAAAATAAGGATTTTTGTCCTTTATGAGGTAGTGTAGAAACATAAAGAATTAACTTTTTGTATGCACTGGTTTACATTACCATCTTATTGCTTAATTACTTTGCCTAAAATTGCCTACTATTTTTTAGTTATTTATTTATTTATTTTTGAGACAGAATGTTGCTCTGTCACCAGGCTGGAGTGCAGTGACACAATCTTGGCTCACTGCAACCTCTGCCTCCTGGGTTCAAGCGATTCTCCTGCCTCAGCCTCCCAAGTGGCTGGGACTACAGGCATGCACCACCATGCCCAGTTAATTTTTTGTATTTTACTAGAGATGGGGTTTCACCATGTTGGCCAGGATGGTCTCAATCTCCTGACTTCGTGATCCACCTGCCTCGGCCTCCTAAAGTGCTGGGATTACAGGTGTGAGCCACTGCACCCAGCCTACTCATTTATTTAAACCTCATTAATCTCATGTTAGTTTTTCTACGTCTATCTAGTTCATTGCTATAAATTTAGAATATATTATGTAAAGAGGATGGGCTTTTCAGATTTTGACTTAGTTCAACTTGTTTTCCCACCAAGATGAGAGCCTACCCATATAGAGAGGCAGAATCTAATAAATGTGAATGTTAGAGTAATTGTCTTTGGTTCCATCTTTTTTTCAATACCTATTAAAGTGTAGTGATCAGATCAGTGTAAGTAGTATATCCATTGTCTCGATCATTTATCATTACTTTGTATTAGAAACATTCAATATCCTCCTCCCAGCTATTTGAGGCTAATATATTATTGTTAACCATAGTCATCCTTCAATAGTGTAGAATACTAGACTTACTCTTTTTTTATCTAGCTATAATTTTGTATCCTTTAACAAATCTCTTCCTATCCCCCTGCCCTCCGCCGATACCCATGCGCTTCTCACCCTCAGGTATCATCTGTTCTAATTTTTACATCTATGAGATCAACCTTTTTTTTCTGACTCTCACATATGAATGAGAACATGTGGTGTTTAGCTTTCTGTTCCTGACTTATTTCACTTAACATAATGTCCTTCAGTTCCATCCACATTGCTGTGAATGGTAGGATTTTATTCTTTTTTATAGCTGAATAGTATTCCTTTGTATATACATACCACATTTTCTTTATCCATTCATCTGTTTTTGGACACCCAGGTTGAGTCCATATCTTGGCTACTGTGAATAGTGCTGCAATAAACATGCAGTGCAGGTGTCTCTTTGATACACTAATTTTACTAATTTCCTTTGCTTTGTATAAATGCTCAGTGGTGGGATTGCTGGATCATGTGGTAGTTCTAGTTGTACTTTTCTTGAGTACTCTCCATACTCTTCTCCATAGTGGCTATACTAGTTTACATCCCCAAATTTGGTTCCATCTTTAACTATCTTAGTTTAATTCTGAGTTGGAATCGTTTCTTTTGATGATGATGACGCTTTGGTTTTTTTAAAAACTGGGAGTTAAGAAAGCTAGAAATGCCTTACATGTTAAGACTAGTCATTTCAGGTGTTTGTTTTCCTGAAACAACTTTTGTGGTATGTCTAGATAATACAGCCAGTAGCATAATAGTCTTAATTCTGATGTATATGCGCTTGGTCATGCCTACTTCTTTATCTAAAGAATTGGGCAACAATTTCTGCTGTTGGTGTGTTATTTAATTATATTACTGATTCTAGATTTAATAAAGACTAAAACCTTCTACCCTGTGTTTTAGCTACAGTATACCAGCTAGCCTTTATTTGCTTCAAATTATCTGCCAATGATGGTAAATGAAGTGATTCTCAAAGGAAATTTTGTTCAAAATAGTCTCAAAGACTATTGCTATTGGCAAACTAAGGAAAATAATAAAGCTCTTCAGAAAAACTTGACAGAGGCAGTTTTGCAAGTGAGTACCACCCACAATCATTTCACTCTGTCTCCATTCTCCCAGGTGCATGGCAGGAAACTAAAATCTTCATTCTTACTATTTACCCAAGATAAGTTAAATATATTGAGCAAGTGCTTATTTGTAAAACTACCATATCATTACTGTTACAAGGAAATATTTTCAGTTCATTTTTATGATTACATCTACCTATTTTTAATAGGTATATAGTTTGTTTCTATTTTTTATTTGATCTATCATTTTGACTTACAGGGTATCTCTGGCTTTTGATTATAACCTGATTGTATTTTGTCCTAAGAGTAGCTTTATTTATGAAGGCCATCAAAGGATAAAACTAGTGACATTATTGGCACATAGTTCCTATTAGAGAAAATAATCTGGTTTAAAATAAATGTCATTTTGAGTGATCTTTAGGACAACTCCCAGTCTTAGGCAAACTTGGGTGTGCCCTCACCAATGACATAGTCAGGAAAGGTGGTAAATGGGGGAGTTTAGACACAGAACAATTGAAAGGTGCTCAGACATATCTCAGCAGTGTTAGCATGATGACTGCACAATTTGGATTGCAAACCCAGAAACGCCCTTCAAGTTAAATCCACTGAACAATTGTAATTTTTACAGGCAAAACTAGTTTCATTCTGGTGGGTTCATGGGCCTGTATACTCCCAGATTGACCTTTGTTTTAGTTCTTTGTTTTTTTTTGTGTGTGTTTTGTTTTGTTTTGTTTTTTTGAGACGGAGTCTTGCTCTGTCACCCAGGCTGGAGTACAGTGGCCCGATCTCCACTCACTGCAACCTCCGCCTCCCGGGTTCAAGCAATTCTCTGCCTCAGCCTCCTGAGTATCTGGAATTACAGGGGCACGTCACCACGCCCAGCTAATTTTTGTATTTTTAGTAGAGATGGGGTTTCACCGCGTTAGCCAGGCTGGTCCTGAACTCCTGACCTTGTGATCCACCCGCCTCAGCTTCCCAAAGTGCTGGGATTACAGGTGTGAGCCACCGCTGCCAGCCTTGTTTTAGCTTTTATATATATTAATAAAAGATTTGGAGGTTAGTCTTCAGATTACTAAATAAGTATCAAGGATTGCCCATAATTTTTCAATTATAATAAATGAAAAATAAAAATCTAAGTTGAACTTGTAGGGAACTACACAAAAGACTTGTTTCTGGTTGGGCTCAGTGGCCCATGCCTGTAATCCCAGCACTTTGGGAGGCTGAGGCAGGTGGATCACGAGGTCAGGAGTTCAAGACCAGTCTGGCCAACATGGTGAAGCCCCAACTGTACTAAAAATACAAAAATTAGCCAGGCGTGGTGGCGGGCACCTGTAATCCCAGCTGTTCTGGAGGATGAGGCAGAGAATTGCTTGAACCTGGAAGGTGGAGGTTGCAGTAAGCCGAGATCGCACCACTGCACTCCAGCCTGGGCGACAGAGCAAGACTCCATCTCAAAAAAAATAAAAAGACTTGTTTCCACTCATCTGAAGTATAGGAGGGTGTTCAAAGGAAAACTCCTGGATTGTCAGAGAGTATACATACATCACGTATGCACAGCTTAGAAGGAAAGAAAGTATATTACACAATAGAGGAGTTAATTTTTTTCTTTTGTTTTGAGATGGAGTTTCACTCTTGTTGCCCAGGCTGGAGTGCAGTGGCGTGGTCTTGGCTCACTGCAACCTCCGCCTCCTGGGTTCAAGCCATCCTCCTGTCTTAGCCTCCAGAGTAGCTGAGATTACAGGTGCGTGCCACCACGCCCGGCTGATTTTTGTATTTTTAGTGGAGATGGCATTTCACTATGTTGGTCAGGCTGGTCTCGACTCCTGACCTCAGGTGATCCACACGCCTCGGCCTCCCAAAGTGCTGCGATTACAGGCATGAGCCGCTGCGCCTGGCCGACTTAGTTCTTTTTAAAGGCAAAGTCATTTATATTTTCCTCTCTAAAACCATACCTAGTCTGCCAGAGTTATCTGAGATGTTTTCCTATTTCTCTTCATAGGATGTATTCTCTGGCAATTTCAAATAACTTGTTTTAGCCTATCATACCTTGTTTTAGAACAAGAAAGTTAGAATTACAGAATATTGAGAAGCAAGAACATAAGTTCTCAAAGCATCAAGACTATAACCTTTTTCTTTGGGCAGAAGTATGATGTGTCTTTAGTCACTGATTAACCCAGGCATTAGTTTTTTAGAACTATAAACATTAAAATATGAGGTTCTCAACTTTTCTGTTCCTGCACACCTGAGAGATACAAGCTATTCATATTAGTGACTATGGCTGGGAATCAGAATCTTGAAGGAGAGGTGTTGGTATGATTTAAAGAGAAAAATAAATGATCTGATAACCTTTCCCCAGCTTTTCCTCTAGAGTCACTGGAGTAGGTTTAGATGACAACCAAGGTTCTTCTAGTTCTAAAATTCTGTTATGCTTTCTCTGCTCTTCTTTTCATGCCACCTACATGCTTGCTTCTCCATAATGATAGGGCCCAATTTTCCCTAAGAGAGAGAGTGACTACAGAACTGTTATTCCTACTTTGTCTTATGTGCAAGAACATTCCTACTTTGTCTTATGTGCAAGAATATATATATATATAGTGGGGGGTTGGGGGAGAGATAAGGTCTCGCTCTCACCCCGGCTGGAGTGCAGTGGCATCATCATAGCTCACTGGGGCATCTAACTCTTGGGTTCAAGAGAACCTCTTGCCTAAGCCTCCTGAGTAGCTGGGACTACAGGTGCACACGCCACTATGCCTACCTAATTTTTAAAATGTTTCGTAGAGATGCGGTCTCACCATGTTGCTCAGACTGGTTTCAAACTCCTGGCCTCGTGATCCTCCCGCCTCAGCTCCCCAGAATACTGGGATAACAGGCAGGAGCCATTGCACCCAGCCCCAGTATCCTTTATTTAGATGGGAAGTAAGATAAGTTTAAAGTAAAAACTGGGAATTCACTTGATGGTATGTTTGGGGAAAGTATTCTAGAATAGGAACATTTCAAATTTCCCTTTTTCAAACCAAGTTAAGGAAAAAAATCCCCTGAAAATAAATTTTTAAATGTTCAAATAGCATTTAAAACTTTTGTGGTAGAAATCAGGTTTCTACCTTACTTCCTTAATTAAAGTATATAGTGTATACTCCAGTATGCATCAGAAACTGGAATTTGTTAAGTATTCTGATTGTTTCTTTCTGTCTGGGATGCTTAAAGTGTTAATTAAATGATATATAAAACATATGTGGGCTGGGCGTGGTAGCTCATGCCTGTAATCCCAGCACTTTGGGAGGCCAAGGCGGGTGGATCACCTGAGGTCAGGAGTTCGAGACCAGGCTGGCCAACATGGTGAAACCCCGTCTTTACTAAAAATACAAAAAAAAAAAAAAAAAAAAAAAGGCAAGGAGAAGGCTAGAAGTTAAAAAATAATAATAATAATAATTAGTCAGGTGTGGTGGCAGGTGCCTGTAGTCCCAGCTACTCAGGAGGGTGAGGCAGGAGAATGGCATGAATGCAGGAGGCAGAGCTTGCAGTGAGCTGAGATTGCGCCAGCGCACTCCAGCCTGGGCGACAGAGCGAGACTCCGTCTCAGAAACAAAAACAAAAGCCATATGTGGACTATGGAAGATATTTGAATTTTGTCTAAATAATGTGATATAAAAATATCTGAGATTTATTGTTAGACAAAATCACAGGTACTTTTATGTAATCTATTGCATACATCACAGCTGTAGAAAATCCTTAACTTCAGTTAGAGTTTAGTGAAAATAAAGATGTAACTTTTTTCCCATTGTTCACATGACCCCCGGTCTAAAATTATTTTTATTACCCCAGGCACATTCAAGAAAGCCAGAATCATCAGCGTCTCAAGAGATTTAGTCTTTGAGGAAAGTGGAGCTTAGTCTTTTCTGTTTTTAGCTCTTAGTGCTTTTCAAACCTTTAAAATAAGCAAGTGGTTGACTGTTAAATGATGATTGTCAATATCTCTTGCATTAGGAACTTGGCTTATTGCCACTAATTTTATTTCAGATTACTAAAGAAATTGATATTTATGAAAGCCAATTTAGTCAGTGTATCTTAAAGTCAGACTACTAGAACATATCTGCTAATAGTAGTAAGTGCTTTATTTATGTCTTGACTTTGAGCTGCTGTAGCCATAAGTTTTTTTTGTCATTAAAATGTTCCTTCGTCATTAAAAATATAACTCATATCACAATCCTGAATCATCCTTCTACTTTATGAAACTACTGCTTGGTCAAATTTGTGTGATTATTATTTTTTTCAATTTACTTTTTATTGTGGCAAAATATATACAATACAGAAGTTACCATTTTAACCATGTTTAAGTGTACAACTCAGTGGCATTAATTACATTTATAGTGTTGTACACCCATTACCACTGTTTCCAGAATTTCTCATCACCCCAAACAGAAACGCTGTACTCTTTGAGCAATAACATTCCATACCCTACTCCACCCAGCCCCTGGTAACCTCTAATCTACTTTCCATCTCCATAAATTTGCCCTTTCTCAACATTTTATATACAATGAGTCATATAATATTTATCTTTTTGTGTCTGGTTTGTTTTCCTTAGCATAATGTTTTCAAGGTTCATCCATGTTGTCACATGTATCAGAATTCCATTCATTTTTATAGCTGAATAACTTTCCATTGTGTGTATATATTACATTTTGTTGATTCATTCATCTGTAGGAGTATACCTGGTAACCTTTTGGCTATTGTGAATTATTTTGCCATAAACTTTGTAGTAAAGTATCTGAGTCCCTGTTTTCAATTATTTTGGAAGTATAATTAGGAGTAGAATTGCTGATGGTGATTATGTTTAACTTTTTGAGCAATGTGATCATTCTTTACACTAGTTCATTCTATTTTTTATTATCTTCACATTAACATTTCATAAGTTTTTTAATTTTCTGCTTATTTCGTTGGTTGACTTTTGTTGCTGATTTTAAAGAAATTATTTGTTTTGATCATTCATTTTTTTCTTTTCTTTTCAATTGTTTGTTTTTCAGACCCGAGTCAGAACTCCATCACAGGGGAACACAGCCAACTGTTAGGTATAGTATTACTGTGGGGATTGACTCTATCCAAAGTCACCATTAACTCATTTATCCTAACAGACATTACTGCCTTCTCGGATTCTATTTTCTATCCCCTCCTTTTCTACTTCCCACCCAACAACTTTTTTCCTGCTGTTTCTATTCCCAATTTGCCAAGTTTTAGGAAACTGCTTCTATAATTGATTACTAAGACTCAGTTAAATAAAAGTAATTTTGCATGATCTATGGTTAAAAAAAATCTAAGAACTAGAATTTTTTTAAGATAATTTGGAAAAGAAGATATTATAATACCTTTATAATATCTGACTTTGCAGCTAATTTTCCCGTTTTATTACTTTTCTTGGCCTTTTGATCACCTTTTTAATTATTGAAAGTACTTTATAAACAGCATGTCCTTAAGCAGTCCTTAGAATTTGGTGTTCCAGTTCCCTATCTATGAAACAAATTATGGAAATGAATTTACTTCCTCTGGGTATCACTTCTTTAAAGTAAGTGCGTAATTTGACAAGAATTTCTCTTTTTTTTTTTTTTTGAGACAGTGTCTCCCTCTGTCACCAGGCTGGAGTGCAGCGGTGCGATCTCCACTCACTGCAATCTCCGCCTCCCGGGTTCACGCCATTCTCCTGCCTCAGCCTCCCAAGTAGCTGGGACTACAGGCGCCTGCCACCACACCTGGCTAATTTTTGTAATTTTAGTAGAGACAGGGTTTCACCATGTTGGCCAGGATGGTCTCCATCTCCTGACCTTGTGATCCGCCCACCTCAGCCTCCCAAAATGCTGGGATTACAGGTGTGAGCCACTGCGCCCGGCCTTGACAGGAATTTCACAAGACCTCAGGACTGATAAATTTTCAAAATGTAAAAAGAAACATAATCTGATGAGGCATTCAGCTCAACAAAAGGCATATATAAAGAAAGTAAAAGTATCTCTTTTTCTTACCACCTCACTTCCACCTCTTAAAAGTACTTGTTGTTGACAGTTTCTTGGGAATTCTTCTAGAAATTTTTAATTATAAATTTTTATATTATATATGACTATCTTTTCCTTTTTATATCAATGGTGTTATAGTAAATGGATTGTTCTATTATACAGACCACTTCTTTTTACTTAACATTTTACCTTGGACATCTTAGTACATAAAGTTCTGCTTCATTCCTTTGTTTGTGATGGAAGAGTATTTCATTGTGCTCCTGCACTATAATTTTATTCAGCCAGTTTCCTACTCATGAGCATTTATTTCCAGGTGTGTTACTGTTGTAAGTTATGTTGCAATGAATATCTTATATCCAGTATATAAGATAGATATATCAGTCTTAATGCCAGTGTATTTGTAGGGTAAATTCCTAACAGTGGAATTCCTTACTCAAAAGATATATACATTTTTAAAAAGATACATGAGTTTAAACTCTCACCAGTATGGAGTAATGCTTGACTCCCTATTAAAAAAAAAAAAAAACAGGTATTATTAATCTTAAAATAGTTTCTTTACCTAATAGGTGAAAATGGCATCTCTAGTTTTTTATTTATACTTCCTTCAGTATAAGTGAGGTTAAGTAATTTTTAGTATATTATTTAGTACTTAACACTCGTGTGTGTGTGTATGTATGCTTTGATTTGAGGCTTCTTTTGATCACTGCTGAGCTTTTAGCTGTTTAAATATGTGTAAAGCAGCTGTGGAAAAATAAGCTATCAAAAAGTCCAAAGTAGGGAAAGTAAAAACTTCAGAGGATTAGTTGAAGAAACTGAGATGCTCCTTTTTCGTTCTTTCTATGTTAAAGACTTAGAATAGTCCTTGGGTTAATGAGAAGAGTTTATGAGACCATAGCCCTCATTCCTTTAGTGAGTTTACATGCTGAAACAGTACCTGACATCCTAGGCACTCAGTGTATATTTGTTAAGTAAATGGTTTGACATAAATATACAAATCTGATCACTAAGGTCCTGGCTGTGCGATGTTAGAGGTTTTTTGTTTTTTGTTTTTTTTTTTGAGACGGAGTCTTGATCTGTCGCCCAGGCTGGAGTGCGGTGGCACAATCTTGGCTCACCGCAACATTCGCCTCTTGGATTCAAGCAGTTCTTTGGCCTCAGCCTCCTGAGTAGCTGGAACTACAGGCGCATGCCACAACACCTGGCTAATTTTTGTATTTTTAGTAGAGACAAGGTTTCACCATATTGGTCAGGCTGGTCTCGAACTCCTGACCTCAGGTGACCCACCCACCATGGCCTCTCAAAGTGCTGGAATTACAGGCATGAGCCACCACTCCCGGCCACTTTTTTATACTTTTAATTGGATAGTTTCTATATGTTGCTCAAAATTAGTCTTCTGTATATAAAAATTTTATATTTGGATCAGGAACGATTAAGCTTTCATTGAAAAATTTTGCCAGACCATGAAAAGAACATCTTTCCTCTAAACTATGAAAGTGTTTCTGTCCCTGATACATACATGACAGGCAGAGATTTTTTTTTTTTTTTTTTTTTTATTATACTTTAGGGTTTTAGGGTACATGTGCACAATGTGCAGGTTTGTTACATATGTATCCATGTGCCATGTTGATTTCCTGCACCCATTAACTCGTCATTTAGCATTAGGTGTATCTCCTAATGCTGTCCCTCCCCCCTCCCCCCACCCCACAACAGTCCCCGGAGTGTGATGTTCCCCTTCCTGTGTCCATGAGTTCTCATTGTTCAATTCCCACCTATGAGTGAGAACATGCGGTGTTTGGTTTTTTGTCCTTGCGATAGTTTACTGAGAATGATGTTTTCCAGTTTCATCCATGTCCCTACAAAGGACACGAACTCATCATTTTTTATGGCTGCATAGTATTCCATGGTGTATATGTGCCACATTTTCTTAATCCAGTCTATTGTTGTTGGACATTTGGGTTGGTTCCAACTCTTTGCTATTGTGAATAGGACAGGCAGAGATGTTTGAGAATAGTTCATTATAAGGAACACATGTACAATGGAGGCAGCTTAGCTAATGAAATGGACAGTCAAAAGTTGATACAATTCCAGTATTACTAGGCTGGATTTTGTTCCCAGCTAACCACCTGCAGTAAAGGATACCTGGGGAACTGTAGGCAAAAATAAGTAACTTTGATTGTGAAGGAAGAGTTATCTTAGTCATTATTAGCCAAAAAAATTATAATAGTATTTGCAAAGAGACTACTTCAAACATTAATCTCATTTGGCAGCCTACAGTTGCATTCAATTTTTAGCCAACCTGAGGATTCATCCAGTCTTTTAGCCAGATTATCAGGTATATCTATCCTGCCAGCCTGAGTTCTCTCTCCTAGATTCATGGAGTCAGATCATATTTTCCTTTTTTCTCATGCTCTGAAGAACTATCCTCTTCTGTCTTCTGTCTTAAGTATCTTTGTTTTAGCTGTAGCCTCAGAATCTTTAAAAGTCTGGTTTATTAAAAAAATTAATGAGTTTGCAAGAGTGTAAGTTTTTTTTGTTGTGTTTTCTAACCATCTGATAAGTTACTCAGAAAAGGCATTATAAGGTTGAATGAAAATCTTCCGGCCAGGCGCGGTGTTTCACCACGCCTGTAATCCCAGCACTTTGGGAGGCCAAAGCCAGTGGATCGCAAGGTCAGGAGTTCGAGACCAGCCTGGCCAAGATGGTGAAACCCCGTGTCTACTTAAAATTAAAAAAATTGGCCAGGCATGGTGGCGGGTGCCTGTAATCCCAGCTACTTGGGTGGCTGAGGCAGGAGAATCACTTGAACCAGGAGGTGGAGGTTGCAGTGAGCCGAGATTGCACCACTGCATTCTAGCCTGGGCGGCAGAGTGAGACTCTGTCTCAGAAAAAAAACAAAAACAAAAAAAGAAAAAGAAAAAAAAAGAAAATCTTCCCAGCTCTCCCTAAAAACCTTGTTTAGGATAATTTGGCCTGGTAGGTGAAAAACTGGTTCAATTGCCTTGCCTGCTTAATTGAATTTGTAATAACATCTTTCAGAACTTTGCTGTTGAATTAGATATATAAGAGCCCTTTCCAGTCCTTCTAAATGTTTTTAATGTCAACAGGGCAGTTATTTTAATGTATCTACTGTTCCCACTGACTCACCAGGTCTCTTGCAAAACTCAGGGTCAGGCTGAGGAGATATACGGGAAGGTGAAACTGCTATTGTAATAATCAAGCTATACATCTGTGATTTATGAACTTTTCCGTGTGTGTGTGTGTGTAGCTTTCCATTTAAAACATTTTTAGAAAGCTAGCAAGCAAACAAGCCATGGGTCCTGGCATTATTAAAAGTTTTATCAGGCATCCAAGGAAAAATAATTCGCGTCTTCTGCAGTCAGTCTTTCATAAGGAATAGAAAACCAAGTAACCACTACCTCAGTTTTGAGGCTTTTGCAACCTTGATAACCAAAACTTAAGGATGGCAATATGAGATTAAAAAAAAAAAGTATAGGCCAACCTTACTTAGGAACATATCTACAATCCTGAACAAAATATTTGGAATCTGAATCAAGCAACATATTTTTTAAAATTATCCCTATCATCAAGTTGAGTTTCTGCTAGAAATCCATGGTTGGTTTAATATTGAAGGTTAATTTGTATAATTCACTATATTAACAAATTAAAAGAAAAATATTGTATAATAATCTTAATAGAGGTTGAAAAAGCATTTGATTTGAAACATACCTGATATAGTTTGGCTGTGTGCCCCCCCCCAACTCATCTTGACTTGTAATTCCCATAATCCCCATGTTTTGTGGGAGGTAACTGAATCATGGGGGCAGTTTCCTCTATGTTGTTCTTATGACTGTGAGTGAGTCTCATGAGATCTGATGGTTTTATAAGCATCACGCATTTCCCCTCTTTGCACTCATTCTCTCTCCTGCTGCCCCGTAAAGAGGGGCCTTCCACCATGATTATAAGTTTCCTTAGGCTTCTCTAGCCATGTTGAACTTGGAGTCAATTAAACCTCTTTTCTCTCTCTTTTTTTGTTTTGTTTTATTTTTTGTTTTGTTTTGTTTTGTTTTTTGAGGTAGAATCTTGCCCTGTCACCCAGGCTGGAGTACAGTGGCATGATCTCGGCTTACCGCAACCTCCGTCTCCCAGGTTCAAGCGATTCTCCTTCCTCAGCCTCCCAAGTAGCTAGGATTACAGGCACCCACCATCACACCTGGCTAATTTTTGTATTTTCAGTGGAGACGGGGTTTCACCATGTTGGCCTGTCTAGTCTCAAACTCCGAGCCTCAAGTGATCCGCCTACCTCATCCTCCCAAAGTGCTGGGATTAGAGGTGTGAGCCACTGTGCTCAGCCAAACCTCTTTTCTTTATAAATTACCCAGTCTCGGGTATTTCTTCATAGCAGCATGAGGAAGGACTAATACAGTAAACACCCAATATTTAAGTTTATGAGTTCATAATGATAATTTAAAAAACGAGCCAGGCGCAATGGCACACGCTTGTAGTCCCAGCACTTTAGGAGGCTGAGGAGGGAGGTAGGAGGATTACTTGAGGCCAGGGGTTCAAGATCAGACTGGGCAACATTGCAAGAACCCATCTGTACAAAAAAGCAAAAAATAATTAGCTAGACATGGTGGCACACACCTGTAGTCCTAGCTAGTCTGGAGGCTATAGTAAACTGTGATGGTGCCACTGCACTCCTCCAGCCTGGGCAACAGAGTGATACCCTGTCTCTAAAACAAAACAAAACAAAACCCACAACTAACTGCTCACTATTGGAGTATTTAGTGAACCAATTATTCTGAGAACTGGTCAGTAAAGGGAAAGAATTATTTGTCCTGTTTTTAACTGAACCACTTGGTAATCAAATAGTAGATTAAAGGAAATGTCTCTTTTTATAGAGGTATTCGAGCTAATAAATGAAGGAACAATAATAGAATGAGAATATTACCATTTGGTGACCTCTCATAAATTAATGGAGCTAGGCATTACTCATCAACAGTTGCTAATATCTCAAAAGGAAAGACAACCAGATGACAATGACGTGTACCTCCTGGCAGATCATAATACCACTGTGAAATAGTTTTCCTGCCTACCCCCCTAGAAGTACTGAATGTGATTAAGCTTTTAGATTCAACTACCAATTTATAGGAATTACAAAAAAAAGAACATGTTAAACAGCATCACATGGATGCCATCATCAAAACCCAGACCATCAGAAACTCTCCAGAACAAATTACATGGTTTCCTTAACAAATCAATGGCAAAACAAAGTATAAAATCAAAAACATTATTTTGGGATAACCTTTCAGATTCACATAGTCACATAGTACAAACCCAAACCTGTGCCAAGGGAAATTAAGTACACTTACTGCTCTGTTGCCTAACTCAGACCAGCAAAGGCCATTTGACAAGATTAGGAAGCTAAAGGAGTAACTTGAGATTTATCCAGGGCCCAAATTATAGTATAAGTGGTAATTGACAAATGCAACATTATAGAAGTAATACCATCACAACAGTGAAGTGTTTATAAAGAGTAAGACCT
Organism: Nomascus leucogenys; assembly: GCF_006542625.1. Classification (NCBI taxonomy): domain Eukaryota; kingdom Metazoa; phylum Chordata; class Mammalia; order Primates; family Hylobatidae; genus Nomascus; species Nomascus leucogenys. Next base: position 67,049,275 of record NC_044386.1, read on the forward strand.
TTGGCATACCTTTTTTCTGTTTACAAAAAAAAAAGTATGCCATAAAAAACAAATCTGAAATATTTAGTAGAACTATGCTATCAGTTTTCATTTGAATTATGCAGTGAAACACCAGTAAGTTTCCCCAAAATATCAGCATTATTTAGATAGTAAAATGAGAAAAAAGAAACATAATAGTGTCTGGGTGCGGTGGCTCACGCCCGTAATCCCAGCAGTTTGGGAGGCTGAGGCAGGTGGATCACCTGAGGTCAGGAGTTCAAGACCAGCCTGGCGAACATGGCAAAACCCCATGTCTACTAAAAACACAAAAAATTAGCCGGGCATGGTGGCAGGCGCCTATAATTCCAGCTTCTCGGGAGGCTGAGGTAGGAGAATTGCTTGAACCCTGGAGGCGGAAGTCACAGTGTGCTGAGATTGTGCCACTGCACTGTAGACTGGGCGACAGAGCAAGACTCCATCTCAAAAAAAAAAAAAAAAGGAAAAGAAAAAAGAAACAATAGTAATCTGATAGGTGATGTAATGCAAACCATTACTGAGGCCAGTCTCAGTGGGGATCCTTCAAAGAACTCATCTTAGGATTCTGAATAATCCTAAAAGAGCCCTGGAATATGGATTTGGTTCTTAGTTCCTGCAGAGTAAAGATTATTTGCTACTCAGAAACTAGAAGTTCCATTCCATCTGGTATTTCTTGGGGTCACAACAGTGACCTAAACTTTTGAAGGCTGAACTCTAAAGCAGCATGGTTTCCCACCAAGATATTCAAGCCAAAAATTAATCCATGCCTTTCAATATAATCACTTCTAATTTCATGCCTTTTGGTATAACCACACTTGATGAATGCTTCATTTCTTGCCTTGGAAAGCCTTGACCTTTCATGACTGTCCACAAGCCATGATTGACCAGGAACTCTTTGGGAACCTCCCATTGCACAGCACTACCACAAGCAGACCATGAGTAGGACATTATTGGAGACATCATTGGTCTCATAAAATGTAGACAAAAATCTCTCCAGGGATATTCTTCTACATTTCTAAAAAAAGTAAGCAAGCAAATGGAAAGTGGGCCAGAAACAGCCAGGATCCAGACTGTCTGATGATAATAATAAATAAAATTGTCATAAAAGTTATGGTGATTTCACCTGAAACTTGAGACGAGAGAGATCCAAACATAGAGGTGCCAGGGATGCAGCAAGGGGAGCCAGAGCTGCTAGGAGGTGGCTTGGACAGCAGGTAGCAGAATGGGACAGGTTTGTCTCATGCCAGATTTTTGTAACAGCATCATTGTAAGGTTATTGAATAGCAGAGAGGTAGTATGTTGAACTCTTACTTCCATAACCCTCAAGAGAAATGACATGGCCCTGAGTCTGGGATACAAAATTCCATTAAATGTTTAAATCAGTAGAGGATGCAGTTAGGAAGATGAGCAAACTCCTCAGGAATAAAAGACTGTTTAAAGAGAAGGAAAATAAATGGAACTTCTAGAAAAGAAAAAAAAATATGTATTGATATAAAAAAGTTAAACAGTAGCTTAGTCGTAGTTAAATAGTGTAAACAAAAAGAACTACACCTAGATACATCTTAATGAAACTGCAGAATATCTAAGAAAAGATCTTGAAAGCAGCCAGAGAGAAAGGACAGTTCATCAAAGGAACAACAGAATGACAGAAGAATTCTCAATACCAAAACACAGCCAGAAAACACAAATAAGTGTACACAAAAATTTTGTAGAGACAAGGTCTCACAATGTTGCTCATGCTAGTCTCAAACTCCTGCCCTCAAGCAGTCCTCCTGCCATGGCCTCCCAAAGTGGTGGGATTACAGGATAGGGCCGCTGCGCCCACCCTGGAGACATCTCTGACAGTCACTACTGGAGGTGCTACTGGCATCTAATGAGTAGAGGCCAGGGATGCTCTTAAATATTCTACAGTGCACAGGACAGTCCCCCATAATAATTATTTGCTCCAAAATTCCATAGTGCTGAGTTTGAGAAACCTAAAGGAATTCTAAGGAATATACCTCAAGAAAGAATAAAATGATCCTAGAAGACTAGTAGTCTGAAATGTAAGAAAGAGTAGTGAATAAATGAACTAGTAAACTTGTACATAGACTCCAATCAGTGTTGTCTCTATAAAACAACTCTAATATCTTGTTTATGGAGTTTTGTTTTTTTTAAAAAGAGACTACTGGAAATGTTGGATACCGATATTAGGTAAGTCAGGAGGAGAAAGTTGGAATTGAAGTATTAGAAAGTCTTTGTGTTGTTAAGGAGGATGTCAAGGAATTGTTTAAACTTATTTAACTATTCAAGTAAAATATATAGTAAAATTTCAAGGGTCATTGCTAAAAGAACAGAAATAGAGAGTGGAAACAAGAGGGGAAAATGTCATTAGGGAAAAACAAACCAGAAAATCCCAAGAGTGGGAGAGACAGAGACAGAGGATGAGAATGAGTCATAGAGAAATAACAAATAAAAAGATGTTAGAACCCTGTCTAAATATATTAATCACTAAGGTCGATGGACTAAACTTGGCAGCTGAAAAGACAGATGGTCAGACTTTTAAAAATCCAACCCAAACAAATAGATGATAAAGTGTGTTGTTCAAAATGCCAATAAATTTGGAAGTAATTTGTTAAGCAAAATAATAATAATAACTAAACAATAGATGTATGTCTAAAGTTGTTGTGCCAGCCAGGCCTGGTGACTCACACCTGTAATCCCAGCACTTTGGGAGGCTAAGGCAGGCTGATGGCTTGAGCCCAGGAATACGAGGCAACATGGCAAAACCTCATCTCTACAAAAAATCCAAAAATAGCTCTTCGTGGTGGCATAAGCCTGTAGTCCTAGCTACTTGGGCTGCTGAGGTGGGAGGATCTCTTGGGCCCAGGAGGCTGAGGCTGCAGTGAGCCATGATCGCACCACTGTACTCCAGCCTGGGTGTAAGAGTGAGACCCTGTCTCAAAAAATAATAATAATGATAATTAAAATTGTCATGACTTCTTGGTGGATTAAACCTTTTGTTATTATGTGGTATAAATAAAATTGTCATGCCTTCTTGGTGGATTAAACCTTTTGTTATTATGTGGTTACCTTCTAATTCCTAATAATATTTTTCTCATAAATTTATCTGATATTAATAAAATTATGTCAGCTTTCTTTTGGTTAGTATTTGCCTGGTATGTCTCTTTTCTTAATATTTTCTTAATGTTCAGCTTTTGTATGTCTTTATATCTCTTATAAATAGTATATGTCTAGATTTTATTGTTTAATCCAGTCTGTCAATCTTTGTCTTAGTCTATTTACATTACTGGTATTATTGATATACTTGGAGCATTGTGCCATCCTAAATTATTTGTCCCACTTTTTCTGCTTCTTTATAATCTCTTCTTTAAAAAAAAAAAAAGCTATCTGTATTACCCCTGCTTCCCAAAGGAACATTAACACACTCTCACATTACTCTCTCCTTTGGAAGAACTATCCTTTAACTAACTTAACGTGGTCTGGCTCCTTTCTGTCTTTCTAAATATGCTCTCCTTTCCTCACTGTCCTTTAGCTATACTGTCCTTTCTGCTCTATGAATTCACTAAAATTGGTTCTGCTTTAGGATCTTTTAAAATTGCTATATTCCCTCTGCCTGAAATGTAGGCTTTTCCTTACTATCCGATGCCAGGAGTGTGCTGCAGCCAGCTCACATCAGCTCACAAGAGCCAGTTAATGCAAATCTCTTCCCAAAACCAGGTTCATTGTCTTCACATTAGTAGTTTGAAAATGGCCATGCGTGAGTATTTATACCACAGAAATTGTCAAGTACTGTTAAGTCAGGGGTTTGTTTTAATTCTTTAGAGGCTGCTTATCAGCACACCGATGATCTTATATGAAGTCGTCATTTCTCTCCCAGTACCTATTTGATTTTCTCCCTTGAACTTACCACTTCTTGAAATTCTTTTTGGGTTTTTTTGTTTTTATTTTGTCCTGTTTTTTATTGCCGCTGTTGTTGTTTTTCCTTACTTTCTGTCTTCTGTAACTTCAGTATATGCACAGTGAAGGCAGGGTCTTTAACTGCCATGTCCACTGCTATACCCCTAGGACCCAAAACAGTATCCAGTACATCCTAGGAATTTAATAAATATTAGTTGAATAAATGAATAACTCAGGAGTGGTGATAATTTTAAGCTATACTCTTTAGAATTTTCTGGAGCCATTAGGAAGAGGAAAAGAATTACATTTTTCTTTTTATAACTTTTTGTTACTGAAAATATCAAAGGTTGCCGGGCGCAGTGGCTCACGCCTGTAATCCCAGCACTTTGGGAGGCCGAGGCGGGTGGATCATGAGGTCAGGAGATCGAGACCATCCTGGCTAGCACTGTGAAACCCCGTCTCTACTAAAAATACAAAAAATTAGCCGGGCGTGGTGGCGGGCACCTATAGTCCCAGTTACTCCGGAAGCTGAGGCAGGAGAATGGCGTGAACCCGGGAGGCGGAGCTTGCAGTGAGCCGAGATCGCGCCACTGCACTCCAGCCTGGGCTACTGAGCGAGACTCCGTCTCAAAAAAAAAAAAAAAAAAAAAAAAAAAAAAAAAAAAAATCAAAGGTACAGAAAAGTAGAATAGCATAATCAACTTTTATGAATGCATCACCCAGCATCACCCAGCTTCATCAGTGTTACAAATCTGTTTTCAAAACCCTACCTAATTTTTCCCTAAACTGTTTTAAAGAAAATTCCACATCATTTGATTTTACTTGCCCTTTTTTAAAAAAAGAGCGATATATTTTCTCTTATTTTTTGTTTTAAAAATGCCTTTTACCTTTGGTTTGTTGAGTCAGGATCCTAACAATGTTCATTTGCAATTAGTTGATATGTCTTTTAAGTCTCTTTTATCTATAAAAGTTCACCTTTTAAGTTTTAAGTTTATGTCATTTATTTGCTGAAGAAGTCAGATCATCTTGTAAAATTTCTCATCTTGTAAAATTTGGTGATTAGATCCTTCTAATGTTTAACATGTTCCTCCTTTGTGTTTTCTTTGAACTGATAGATTTCGAGGCTTGATTAGATTCAATTTCCATTCTTTTGGCAAGAATACATCATAGCTTGTACAGTGTATTTTTCATTGTATTACAGGAGATTGTATTGTCCTACCTTCAGAGATGTTAAGGCTGATGAACAGGCTCCAGATCACCCTGATCCATCCATTGTAAAGTTCTGCCTCAGCCTTTCACCTAATGGTTTTAACAACCATTGATAATCATTGCCTAAATCCATTATTTCATTAGTGATTTTTTCTATCATTCCATCATTAATTAGCTGGAATGCTTCTATAAGGAAGAAATTTTAATTATTGGTTACCCTGAAATACAGTTGGCACAAGAAAGGCAAGATGATTGCTTAATTCTTTCCATTTATTTTTTCTATTTATTAATGTTATCTTTCAGAGTCATGTATTGTTTCCTTAACCCGGCAAAGGTGACTAATTTTTCAGAATATCATTTTGATTATTTCATGAATTTGCATTTCAATCCATCACATTATTTATTTTTAATGTTTATATTATTCCATTTTGGGGCATTGGGAACCCCTTCAGTTTGGTTCTGTGCCCTTTGACGTGACCTAGTAATTCTGATAGTTTACTGACTGTTTCTCAAGCCCATCCTTATACATTTAAGCTTATAGGGTTTTTAATTATTTAATTTTTATGTTTGTATTTATTTCCCCAGTATTGAAAATCTTAGTTTTTAATAGCATTTATGTTTTTTTTTCTCTTCTCTCCTGCCAGACTCTGTAATTATATAACTTTTGCATAATAATGAAACAAAGTTAAGGAAGTGCTCAGATAAAACAAAGTTTGCTGTCTTATGGACCTGGTCTCTTTTTTTTCCTCATAGCTCTTTCACCGAATTTTTGTCAGATGCCTCTTTTAACATTAAAAAAAAATGTGGAAGGGTTTGGACAAAAATAATAGTTAAATGACATAATATAATTTTTTTCTTTTTTCAACTTTTTTCCCCGAGACAGGGTCTCACCCTGTTGCCCAGGCTGGAGTGCAGTGGGTCAGTCACAGCTCACTTGCAGTCTTGAACTCCTGGGCTCAAGCAATCCTTCTGCCTGAATAGCTAGAACTATAAGCATGCACCACCATGCCCTGCTAATTTTTTAATTTTTTTTGTTGAGGCAGGGTCTCACTGTTGCCCAGGCTGGTCCAGAACTCCTGGACTCTAGCAGTCCCTCACCTGGGCCTCCCAAAGTTCTAGGATTACAGGCATGAGCCACCATGCCTGCCCTATTTTTTTCAACTTTTATTTTGGATTTAGAGGATACATGTACAGGTTTGTTACATGTGTATATTGCATGATGCTGAGGATTGGGGTATGGGTAATCCTTTCACCCAGGTAGGAAGCATAGTGACACAGGATTTTTCTTGGCCACTTTGCCAGCCAGAGACCTCCAGCCAGCAACATCCATGCCCAGGCTTTGCTCAGGCCCAAGCTCACCAGAAGAGATGCCCCATCTATTCAGCCTGCTGGGCTGTGCCTGGCTTGCACTCCAATGCAGATCCTGCAGCCATTGCAACTGTGCACTCAGCCCCTGGTGGGAGGGGGTGAGTGAGTGAGTGAGTGCAGTGTCCAGCTGGCTGCTCCAAGCAGTGAGACAGAAGCGGGCTGTATGTGGGGCTTGCTGCTGGACCAGGCGTGTCACACTGAGGGGAACATGGTGGTGCCCAAATGGGTGTCTGCAACCCTGAAACCTCAGAGGGGTTGTTACCATGTGCTAATAGCTCTTTCAGTCCCACCATCTGCAGCCCGATGGATGGCGGCATGTTAACAGCTCTGTCTGTCCTGTCGCCCCTGCTCCCGCCCACTGCTGCTTCCCATCACGTGGGGTAGCTGCCCTCCACTGGCAGAGTGTGGAGGGCTACAGTATTACAGCCTTCTTTGTACCTGTGTTTGGTGGGTCCTGAGTTCTTGTCCCACATCCAGGAAGAATGAGGTTGTACTGGTGATCAAAGGGTGAGGAGGGCGGAGAAGAATTTTATTGAATGACGAGAAACAGTTCTCAGTGGAGAGGACATGCAAGGGTGGTCTCTCTCTCTCTCTCATTGGGGCTGGGGCTGGGGCCTTTATGAGCTCAGAATGGGGGAGTGCATGCTCATTGGTTTGTGAGTATGCAAAAAAGGCTAAAACAAAGGCACCACTCAAAGGTGGGCATGACAGTGTAAGAAACCAATTAGGGAAGGGTAGGTATATGTAAACTAGGTAAAGGGTGGGGAATCAATCAGAGGAAAGTATGCCAAATGGGAAGAGAGGTTCTCAATCCAGTCCGTGGATTTATCCAGGACTTGTAGCTAGGCTTTAAACTGTCTTTGGCTTAAAGGTTGGGTTTCAACTGTATGTAATGAACATGCAAGTGCATGTATCTTTTTGGTAGAATGATTTATTTTCCTTTGGGTATATACCCAGTAATGGGATTGTCGGGTGGAATGGTAGTTCTAAGTTCTTTGAGAAGTCTCCAAATTGCTTTCCACAGTGGCTGAACTAACTTACATTCCCACCAGCAGTATATAAGCATTTCTTTTTCTCCACAGCCTCGCCAACATCTGTTATTTGTGACTTTTTAATAATTGCCATTCTACTGGTGTGAAATGCTCATCACTGAAATCATGAGAAAAATGCAAATCACAACTTCGTATAGTTTATAAAAGGTCAGACAGCTGTGGAGGCAGAGAGCTTTTACTGTCATTATCAGCAGCAATAGTGTGTAAAGGAGACTACATCTAACACAGCATTATACCCTGAGTGTATACTCAATATCTTTTTTCCTCCTAAACCTAGGTGACTTCAAGAGTAGAGTCTCGGCTGGGTGCAAGTGGCTCAGGCCTGTAATCCCAGCACTTTGGGAGGCTGAGGTGGGTGGATAACTTGAGGCCAGGATTTCGAGACCAGCCTGGCCAACGTGGTGAAACCCCATCTCTATTAAAAATACAAAAAATTAGCTGGGCGTGGTGGTGCGTGCCTGTAATCCCAGCTACTTGGAGGCTGAGACAGGAGAATCGCTTGAACCAGGGAGGCGGAGGTTGCAGTGAGCTGAGATTGTGCCACTGCACTCCAGCCTGGGCGACATAGCGAGGCTCCATCTCAAAAAAAAAAAAAAAAAAAAAGAGTAGAGTCTTCATGGGCTGGAATTCCAAAAGAATAGTGTCTCTAGGGGTCTTTATTATTGTTAAGGAAAAGAGTGACCCATGTTTATTTACTTCTTAGAGTTTTATTTTTCTTCCTTCTGGAGAGGGGTCTATATTCTCCAAACAGTGCTGGTTGAGTTCTCTCTAAGATTAAATTTGAATATGAAAATGGGTTATATTAATACCAAAGCAACCTACACTTATCTGGTGCTGATGTTTCTTCATCAGAAACCAGTGAGAAGCTAACTTGATCTACTTTTTTTTTTTTTTCCCCAGACGATGGACATAAGAAAGCCCGAAATGCTTATCTCAATAATTCCAATTATGAAGAAGGAGATGAATATTTTGATAAAAATTTGGCACTCTTCGAGGTAATATTTCGGAGAAAACTATGGACTGAGACTTTAGGAACAGAGATCTCATGATAGCCATATTTTACCCCATTTGGTTTTAAAATTTTACAAGCTGGATAATTTAATGTTAAAAGAAAATATTGTAACTTGTTATTATAGTAAATTTTGTCTGTGTAATCTAATTATAGTGAGTAACTATTAAATCAAATTGTTATGTAGTAAGGAAGAGGAGTTTGACTTCTTGGACATATGGATTACCTTGCAATCTAATTCAGTTGTGATTTAATTGTTTTTATTAGAATAATCTTTCTTCTAAGTATAAATCAGTGTATTTCTCCACACTTGTGTCTGGAAAGACTATCATTTGCCTTAGAACTAACTAAACAAAAATCACTGTAGGAAGCAGGCTTCCAGATTAGCAGGACCTTCGTGTCTTTTTTTAATTGTCAAATAATAACTATATATTTATGGATTACAATGTGATATTTTGATATTTGTATACATTGTGGAATGATTAAATCAAGCTAATTAACATATCTGTCACCTTGTATATTTATCATTTTTGTGGTGAAAATATTTGAATTTGACTTTTTTTTTTGAATTTGACTTTCTTAGCAATTTTGAAATATACGTTATGTTAACTGTAGTCGCTATGCTGTGCAATAGATCTCAAAAACTTATTTCTCCTGCCTAACTGAAACTTTGTATCCTGTGACTAACCTCTCCCCCTTCCCCTACATACACTCCAAGCATCTGGTAACCACCATTCTATTACTACGAGTTCTACTTTTTAGATCCCACATGTAAGTGAGATCGTGTGCTGTTTATCTTTCTGTGCCTGGCTTATTTCACTTAACATAATGAAGAGGACCTCTATATCTTATCTGAATAAGACAACATGGACTCTATGGCCAGGCTCCATAAGCTGTGGCCAGGTTGTTGAAAGGAGCCTGGTTTATTTCAGCACTACCTTTTTCTGGCCTTCGACAATGATCCAAGTGCCACTTCTCTCAATGTACCTTTTTTTAGTTTGTTTTTGAGACAGGGTCTTGCTCTGTCACCCAGGCTGGAGTGCAGTGGCACGATTACAGCTTGACCTCCTGGGCTCAAAGGACCCTCCTACCTCAGCCTCCCTAGTAGCTGGGACTACAGGCACATGTCATCACACCTGGCTGATTTTTAAATTTTTTGCAGAGACAGGGTCTCAACTTTGTTGCCCAGGCTGGTCTTGAATGCCTGGGCTCAAGCGATCCTTCTGCCTTGTCCTCCCAAAGCATTGGGATAGCAGGTGTGAGCCACCACGCCCAACTCAATGTACCTTTTTTTTTTTCTTTTGAGATGGAGTCTTGCTCTGTTGCCTAGGCTGGAGTGCAGTGGTGCAATCTTGGCTCACTGCAACCTCTGCCTCCTGGGTTCAAGCCGATTCTCCCACCTCAGCCTCCCGTGTAGCTAGGATTACAGGTGCATGTCACCACACCCAGCTGATTTTTGTATTTTTTAGTAGAGATGGGGTTTCACCATCTTGGCCAGGCTGGTCTCGAACTCCCAGCCTCAGGTGATCCAGCCACCTTGGCCTCCCAAAGTGCTAGGATTACAGGCGTGAGCCACCATGCCCGGCCTACCTGTGAAATATGTTTTCACTTAATTCGAAGTTTTCTGGTAGCAAGATTATTCTGATGCTTATGTTCAGTGTTCTTTGTAGCTCATTTCTTCCATGTCACTGGCTTTATAGGAAGAAATGGACACCAGACCGAAGGTGTCTTCCCTCCTCAACCGCATGGCCAATTACACTAATCTGACTCAAGGAGCAAAGGAACATGAAGAGGCAGAAAACATCACTGAAGGGAAAAAGAAGCCCACCAAGGTGAGGCCTCAGAATAACAAGGAATACATAAAAAGAGCCCTGTATATAAGAAAAAAGGAAATACCTAAGGCACCATTCTGTGTTCAGCAGCTATTTATTAAATGCTTGAGAGGTGCCTGGAACTGTTCTGGGCACCAGGGTCATGGCACAAACAAAACATACGATGCAGTCTAAATTCTAATGTGGGGATACAGTCCTTAAGCTGTTTTAACTGCCAAAATATATAACATATTAAGTGTTGATAAATTCCCTAGCAAAAAATTAAGCAGAGTAAAGAGACTGAAATTGGCAAGGGAGCCAGAGTGGAGGGCATTGCTACTTACATAGGTTGGACAGGGAAAGCCTTTCTGACAAGGTGATATTTGAGGAGAGATCTAGCTGATGTGAGGGAGTGAGCTATGTGGGAAAAGAGCATTCAGGGAGAGGGAATAGCTTTTCAAGAGAAGAGTGTCCATACCCATCTGCTGATGCCATCTGTCTGTTGTGAAGTTGTTGGGTTTTTTAAAGACCAAACATCAGTTTTTCTCAAAATGAAAATATAAGACATTCAGCTTACCATTCTGGTTGCTCAGCTCTTTGAAAAGGGGATAAAACGGCCCTCAGATCTTCATTTTACCATCTATTTTATTTACCAACTACTGTGAAGAATTTATGCCAAATTCTGAAGAAATTCCATCAAGTCCTTATTGTTTTTAAATGAGAAAAGCCAACAGCTTTGAAAAAATTTTAAATTGTTGTGGGTGCACGTAAAAGTTTATTTGTGGCCAAATGCCTATGTATAATAAACACATGCAGGAACCTTTGTAAAGTTAAAATGTATAGCTTTAGGAATAAAAGTATGGTGATAAACACTTGAAAGATGGAGATTTTATATGTGCCCTTTTGAAGATGTTGATTAAACTTATGATCTCTGCCTAGAGGTTAATATGGTAGTTAGGGAGCAAGTTATTATATAAAAGAATAAAAACCTCTCTTTAGGATAACTGTTTAATTTTTTGTCAATGTCTTTCTTTCTAGACCCCTCAAATGGGTACCTTCATGGGTGTCTACCTCCCGTGTCTACAAAATATTTTTGGAGTGATCCTTTTTTTACGCCTTACGTGGGTGGTGGGCACAGCTGGAGTTCTTCAGGCTTTTGCAATTGTCCTTATCTGCTGCTGCTGTGTAAGTACTGCACTGGCTCCTGGAGATCACCTGACCGTTGCCAAGTTCTCAAGAGTAGATGCACACGACCTCTTTGGGAATCAAACAAAGAATACTTAGGGAAGGACTCATGATCTATCTCAACAGAAGAAATTATTCTGATATTAAAATCTAAAGGATTTTCGGTTATTCAGTGCCTATTAGTCACTGCTTGCTATCTATTATATGATGTACTAGAAATTCCAAAGCAAGACTTCAATTGGAAATGGAAGATAAAGTTCCTGTCTTCAAAGAATTCAGAATCCAAACTATTTGAGCTTGATAGCACCAAAGTTGTGACAGAAAATGTGTTAGAAAATGTAATGTATTACTCCAGTATATATTGAGAAACAAGACAGGTTATTGCAGATGTGAGGGGTATTTGGTTTTTTTATTTGTTTTTGAAGTTTCTTCCCTTATCCCTTCCTTGGAAATTTAGATGTTCTTTCCAGGTCTTCTCTCTACTGAGAACATTTTTATCTTCCTTTAATTTAAACTTCTCCTCATTATGTATCCCAGCCACACCTATGAATTTTATAGGTTTGTACTGTCCTCTTTTATCACTATGACCTTTATACCCTACCTGTATATTATCCCCAGCTGATGAGCATACCGCTGATGAGCAAAACAGGTTAAGCAGGCACAGTTCATATTTTTAATAACTTAAAATGTTCATGGTACCACCTTTTTTTAGTCTCTCAGGCTTAAAACCTCAAGGCTGTGTTTGGCTTCTTAATTGCTTTTCACATCTAATCAGCTACCAACACTAATCTATTCTCTGAAATCTTTTACACTCAGCCCTTTTTATTCACACTACCACCACTATAGTTTTTACCTCTCACTGTACTACTATGGTAGCCTGCTAACCAATCACTCTGCCTCCAGCTACTCCTATCTGCAGTCCATTCTATACTATGCTACCAGGTAATATTTTTAAAATGCAGTTCCTATGTGCTCAGAAGCCTTCAGTGATTCCCTTTCTTACTGAACATTGTTCTTAATATTGTATTTAGTCTTTAGTCAGGTTCTAACCTGTTTTCTGAGTTATTTGTCTAGTTCTTCCTTTTGAGTATACTAATCTCTATTCCCTGTGTAACTAGGAAATCTAGAGTGAGATTAGCAGTTCTTAATAGCACCTGACCTACTGATGTGGGAGCATTTTGACAGAATCCTCCAGATATTAGTGGTATGACTAGTGCAATGAATTGGACCATATCATCTTATTTCCATACCATTAGATATGACTGTCCATAAAAGGTAGAGTTAAACGTTTGCCAAGTGCTCTTGGAACACAAATAGAGAAGTAGTATAGAAATGTCATCTTTACACAGTAACAATCCCCTCCTTTCCCTTTCTCTGCAGACAATGTTGACTGCTATCTCCATGAGTGCCATTGCCACTAATGGAGTGGTGCCAGGTTAGTAGGTCAAGGTTGTATTTCAGGATTTATCAGTGTTGACTCTATGTTTATGCTATAAAGCTAGAGGTGCAAACTTCTGAAGAATTGAATACTATTTAGTCTGTTCTGTGCTACAACAGAGTAATGGTCTGTAGGACATAGACATAATACTATTTGACTTTAAGATGCCGTCTTTAAAATCTCTTTATTTTTTAAACTAGAATGCATTAATTTCAGTCACATGCTTAGCTTTTATTAGTTAGAATATATATTTTTTATAGACAGAGTCTCACTCTGTCACGCAGGCTGGAGTGCAGTGACACGATCATAGTTCACACAGCCTCCAACTCCTAGGCTCAAGCTACCTTCCCACTTCAGCCTCCTGAGTAGCTGGAACTAGAGGTGTATACCACTATGCCTGGCTATTTTTTTTTCTTTTTTGTAGAGGTGACATCTCACTATGTTACCCAGCTTGGTCTCAAACTCCTGGCCTCAAGCAGTCCTCTCGCCTCATCCTCCCAAAGTGCTACCATTAGAGGCGTGAACCTCCACACCCAGCCAGAATATATTTTATTGGGCTGTCTCGTGTCATAGTAAATATTCTCTAATTTTTTTCTAAGTAATGCTGGCAAACTGTATTGCTTCATATGGCTCATTACATTAGATGTGCAGTATATCCTACAATAACACTTTCACCTTTTACTTCCCACTAGTACATCTTTTTATCACATTGAAGGTTTGCAGAAGCCTGAAACATTTAACCTTCATGTATATATTTTTTCTTATTTCTATTTTATTCATATTCCTCTTACTAATACCCACTCTTTCTCCTATTCACCTTCTGTTTTGTCTTTTAGCTGGGGGCTCATACTTTATGATTTCCCGGGCACTGGGCCCAGAGTTTGGTGGGGCTGTTGGCCTCTGCTTTTATCTTGGTACCACATTTGCAGCAGCCATGTACATCCTTGGTGCCATTGAAATCTTTCTGGTAAGTAATGACTTCATTGTGGTCCATAATATAGAAGAAATATTGATTTGGGTTTATTCTTTGCTATGAAAGCTTCTGAGAGATCAGCTGTGGGAATAAATCAGGTGATGGACTACCAACGTCAGTTGGCCTCTTAAGTGAATATGAGGTGGAAAAGTTGAAATTCCCTTTGCCTGCCTGTCCCTTCCTTTCTACCTGATTGCACCACTCTGCCACCTCATCCAAGAGATTCAAGTCCAATGGGGAAAAAGTAAAGTTTATCTTTTTTTGATATCTTTGTCCCTATGAAATAAAATGCTTCTCATTTCTCTATTCACTGAGACATATTTACTATTTAAAGTAGTGATACTAGAATCAGGGTTAAAGATAATCATAATTACTTTATATAACCCTATGAATAAAATTAATAATTTTTTCCTTTCTTTCTGTTTGGAAATGTAGTTATTCAGAACAGCATGTAGACCAAAAAAAAAAAAAAAAAAAAAAAAAAAAAAATCCATGACATCCCATTTCTGAAGGCATTTCAGATCCTATTAGAAACTGGGCTAATTCCCCAGTCATTTTCTCTCTCAACTTTGCTTTCTTTTGTGAAAGTAAGTGCAAGCGAATACAGCCTTTTTACTTAATTCTTTTGAAATAACCTAATTTTCTCCTTTATTTTACCTAACAGGTCTATATCGTCCCCCGGGCTGCCATCTTTCGCAGTGATGACGCACTCAAGGAATCAGCAGCCATGCTAAATAACATGCGTGTCTACGGCACAGCTTTCTTGGTCCTTATGGTATTAGTGGTATTTATCGGCGTACGCTATGTGAACAAGTTTGCCTCACTTTTCCTGGCCTGTGTCATTGTGTCCATCTTGGCCATCTATGCTGGAGCCATCAAGTCTTCTTTTGCCCCTCCACACTTCCCGTACGTGTCTGTCTCTCTGCCTAGCCATCCTTATTGGGTAGTAATTGAAAATATCTGGTGGTGTGATAATTTTAAGTCAGAATTTCATGGAGTCTCTCTGAGATTTTCCCTCTTGGATAAGCCCAGTTAGACTTCCTTCCTCATCTAGGCAGGAAGCCTCCTGGCAAACTATGTCCTATTCATCCTCTTTCTTATGTCCCAAGCATAGAACTAGTAGCTGTAACCATCATTTAGGTTCAGATATTAGATTTTTTTCTCCCTGATAATGGTACATAGTCTTTTTTTATTATACATATTTTGAACTATTCATAAAGGGCTTTGCAGACAGTGTAGTTATTGCCAGCAACCTTTATAAGGTATTTAAATGTTGGATTTCTTTTACTAATTAAAAATCAAGGGAGTCAAAAGAAACCTAAAATCTTACCTAAAATGTTTAATTAATTAAATTTTTTTTTCTGTCAGTATTGTAATGGACTTCCTAATCATAAAGGGAAATATTATACAATTTGCATATATCTCTCTATATATGTAATATTACACACTATAAGTAATAACAGCTACCTTTTTTCAACCTTGATTTTATTTTTTTTTATTTGTATAAATTTATGGGGGTACAAGTGTAATCTTGTTACATGCACATATTATGTAGTGGTGAATTCAGGGCTTTTATTTATTTATTTATTTAAGAGTTGGAGTCTCATTCTGTTGCCTAGGCTGGAGTGCAGTGGCACAATCTTGGCGCATTGCAACCTCCACCTTCTAGGTTCAAAGCAATTCTCCTGCCTCAGCTTCCCAATTAGCTGGGATTACAGGCATGTGCCACCACACCCAGTTAATTTTTTTTTTTTTTTTTAATGGAGTCTTGCTCTGTCACCCAGGCTGGAGTGCAGTGGTGCGATATTGGCTCACGCAACCTCTGCCTCCTGGGTTCAAGTGATTCTCCAGTCTCAGCCTCCCAAGTAGCTAGGACTACAGGCACACACCACCGTGTCCAGCTAATTTTTGAATTTTTGGTAGAGATGAGGTTTCACCATGTTGGCCAGGCTGTTCCCAAACTCCTGACCTCAAGTGATCCACCCACCTTGGCCTCCCAAAGTGCTGGGATTACAGGCGTGAGCCACTGCACCCAGCCTAGGTCAGGGCTTTTATCCATTACCCAAATAATGTACTTTGTACCCATTGAGTACTCTGTCATCATTCACCTCCTTCTTCAACTCCTTAGTGCAAGTACTTTAAAGTATGTTTTTTGAAGTAGTAATGGATTTGTGCAGATCGGTGACTCACAGGCTCACTTTTCCCTTTGACTAGTGGCATAGGGACTAGCTGGCACTGAATGTTATTTGTAGTCTTGTTACAGAATTGTCTTGAAAAGTCATCTGGATTATCTGAGGATCAAACTCATCGGTTCTATGTTGATTTAACCAGATTACAGAAAAAAAGATTTTTCAAGACAAAAAGACAGTTCCAGTAGGTTTAATGACTTACCTCAAAGTTAATTAATGGCAGAGCAAGAAGAAGAACTGTGATTTCCTGACTCCCCATTCAGTATTTCTTCTATGCCATGCTACATGATGGCAGAAGTAGATTCGATCTTAAACTTTTAATCTGCTTATCTAGGGACTGTAATATAGCTGAAGGTCCTTTTTAGGGTCATAAAATTTATAAAGGTAACATTCTGGTTATATCTCAATTTGGGAAATTCCATTTTGTCTCAGGTTCACCTTTGGGGCTTCTCCTCTTTTTTGATTAGTACATGGTCATAATGCATGATATTTTCTTTGAGATATTCCAGCAAAACAAGACAAAAAATCTAGAAGAATACATGAAACAAGACTGGGAAATGTTGAGAGTTGTTGAAGCTGAGTAATAGGTACATGGTTCATAATAATGTATTCAATCATTTTGCAAATTTTAGAAGCCCCTTTGTTGGACCTGAGAGGTATTTTAACTATGGATGTATTATTCCTTTGTTTATATTTGTGTCTCTGGGTTAAAGAAAAAAATAAAACCAGCAGGTTAATATTTATGTTATCCTTACCCTCACTCCCACTGAGTCTAGGCTTAAGTTCAAAAACAGTTTCTCTTAGGCTATAGAGGGATCTGCCTTTTAATTCTGGCCAAGCTGTTTTCCTTGCAACAGTAGCCAGAAGATTCAACCTTTAGCATAACATTTTCAAGGTGTTTGTTATGAATGTTAGGCTTTTCTAGGCCAAAAAAAAGAGGAGTGCTTTATAAGAACAACAAAAGGACTTCAGTATTCTTTTAGACCTAACAATTTTAGCCAAAAATTTTGGAAGGTGAGTCAGCATAATGTCTTCAGACAGTTCTTCAATTTGACTTCCTTCACTGCCACCACCTATGACCTTGGACAGATAACTGTATTTCCCTAACCTTCAGTTAACTCCCTGACTTCCTAAACTTCAGTGCCTCCATCCACAACATAGAAATTCTAATACATTGTGAGGTTGCTGTAAGTATTAAATTGGCAGAATATGTAAGTCACCATTCACAGTGCTAAAATAAATTATAAATAAATAAACATTAGTTCGTTTCCCACCCATGACAGTAGAAGCTCTTAAAGATGGGGTTCTTGTTTCCTTTACTAACCTGTTTCCTTTTTTTTTTTTTTTTTAATGTATTTTTTTTTCCTTACTTGATCTTACTCCCTATTTCTTTTCACTTAGGGTCTGCATGCTGGGTAACCGCACCCTTTCATCAAGACACATTGACGTTTGCTCTAAGACCAAGGAAATTAACAACATGACAGTCCCATCAAAGTTATGGGGATTCTTCTGTAACTCAAGTCAATTTTTCAATGCCACCTGTGATGAATACTTTGTTCACAATAATGTCACTTCAATCCAGGGCATTCCTGGATTGGCTAGTGGTATAATTACAGGTAAGTTAGGGAGTTATTGGACAAGTTTTTTCCTATTTTCTGGGGAAAATAGGCCTTGTCATCTTAGATTCTTCTACTGTCCATAAAGATTCACTGCCATGGTGCTAATTCCCTTCTTAAGCACACCACACAGCTCTTAATTCAGCTTATTTCTGCTTTTCCATTAGTAAAGCTGTCCTTATTCGGGACTCCTTTACAGAGTGATGTCTGCTAAAATTCACCTCCATTTCAGAGCAGAGTTGAGCAAATCACTTTCTAACCTTAGGGTAAAATATACTGTGTATTCTTGTAAAATTGCCAATGTTCTTCCTGCACTGACAGAATAGAACTGTTTTAATGTCCACATCCACATGTATCTTCCTAACTTAGCTAAATTCCTGAAACATTCCTTAAGTGGCTTCTATTATAAATGTTTGGTCTGTAAATTTCTTTGCACATAAGTAAGTTTACATTAAGGTGTTAGAAACAGCATTGATGACTGATAAATAATAATGGGATTTGTGGGGCATTTAGTTTTAGTTCGTTTAACTTTTACTAATTTGCATTAGTAAAGTTAAAATGTATTTGCATGTACCAAATCATTTTGCGAAATTATATTTAAATTAGATAAGAAAGAACATTATGTTTAGCTGGGCGCAGCGGGTTATGCCTGTAATCCTAGCACTTTGGGAGGCCTAGGTGGGAGGATCATGAGGTCAGGAGATCAAGACCATCCTGGCTAACATGGTGAAACCCCGTCTCTACTAAAAATATAAAAAATTAGCTGGGCGTGGTGGCGGGCACCTGTAGTCCCGGCTACTCAGGAGGCTGAGGCAGGAGAATGGCATGAACCTGGGAGGCAGAGCTTGCAGTGAGCCGAGATTGTGCCACTGCACTCCAGCCTGGTGACAGAGCGAGACTGTCTCAAAAAAAAGAACACTGTGTTTTTATCTATGTGTGTTTTATTGTGCAATGTGTGTGTATACATGTGCTCATGTAGAAGCAAACACACCTTTAGAAACTGTATAAATGAGAAGCCTGATTTTGAATGTTTGGATAGAAAATTAATTATCTTTTTTTCATACTGCTGCTGCTTAAATTCCCATTTTTCCCGCTGCAGAGAATCTTTGGAGTAATTACCTACCCAAGGGAGAGATCATTGAAAAGCCTTCAGCCAAATCTTCTGATGTCTTAGGCAGCTTAAACCATGAATATGTTCTTGTTGACATCACCACCTCCTTCACCCTTCTGGTGGGAATCTTCTTTCCCTCTGTTACAGGTAAACACGTAGGCTGTTGTATATTTTAGAAGCTGTCAGACCCACCAAGTGATTTTTCTCAGGAGGCAGAATTCTCAGGGTTCCTAGATTTGCTTCTACTCTTTGCTATCAGTATCAATATCAAAGTGTCCAAGAAGTTAACTTGGTTTTTTCCCCCTTATCTCTAAAGGTATCATGGCTGGATCAAACAGATCTGGAGATCTGAAAGATGCTCAGAAGTCTATTCCCATTGGTACTATCCTTGCCATCCTGACCACCTCCTTTGTCTGTATCCTTTTTATGGATCCAGTCTGAGTCTTAGTCATAGGAAAATCCAGTAGAACTAGATGATCAGTATTTTTATCCTGGTAACAAAGATACCTGCTTTCTATCACTTCACTTCTTGCCAGATAATCTGCCTACCTCATATAGAAAATTCAAAAAAGAATTTATAGGAGTATTTAGCAGCTCATTTTACTGACAGAAGAAAGTGTCTGCTGAGTATCTACTTTCTAACTCATGTTAGAGGGTAAACAGCAGTTTCCTTGACTCTCAATATGGTAGATTTAAGCAATGTTGTCCTCTTTGGTGCATGTATTGAAGGGGTTGTTCTCAGAGACAAGTGAGTAATGAATTTCTTTCTAACAATAATGTGTCTGTCTGCCATGACTTCTGATCATTCCACATAGCTCCAAGATAGTTACAGACTTACAGTCTCAACACAGCCAGGCACCGTGGCTCATGCCTGTAATCCCAGCACTTTGGGAGGCCAAGGCGGGTGGATTGCATGAGATCAGGAGTTCAAGACCAGCCTGTGCAACATGGCAAAACCCTGTCTCTACAAAAAGCACAAAAATTAGCCAGGTGTGATGGTGTGCACCTACAGTCCCAGCTACTTGGGGGACCGAGGTGGGAGGATCAATTAAGCCTGGAAAGTCAAAGCTATAGTGAGCCATGATCGTGCCACTGTACTCCAGCCTGGGTGACAAAGTGAGACCCTTTCTCAAAAAAAAAAAAAAAAAAAAAAAAACCCAACCCGAGTTATCAATCATGACTAACAATAAGAAAATATATGAATGTAGTTCCCAAAGGGGCCAGTATTTTCTAGTGAATATATGAGACAGTTAAATACAGTCCTTCAAAAAAGCAGTGAATGTGTCTAAATAATGAGGACTTCCCTGTCCATCAAGAACTGTTCAGAAACGAGACCAAAAGTCAATAAGGGCAAGTAAAAACAATTTCAAGTGTCTCTAGCATCTCCTTTATGAGAGATAAGTATCTAATTGTGTTTGGCATTCTAAATAAAAGACTGAAACTTACTTTCTTCATATTCTGTTCTTTTCTCTTCTCTTCTTTTCTTTTCTACTCATTTATTTAGAGACAAGGTCTTGCTCTGTTGCCCAGACTACAGTGCAGTGGTGCAGTGATGGCTCCCTACAGCCTCACCCTACTGGGCTCAAGTAATCCTCCCACCTCAGCTTCCCAAGTAGCTGGGGCCACCGGTGCATACCACCACACCCAGCTAGTAGTTTTTTTATTTTTTTTGTAAAGATGGGGCCTTACTATGTTGTCCAGGATGATCTGAAGCTCCTGGGATCAAGCAATCCTCCCACCTGAGCCTCTCAAAGTGCTAGGCTTATAGGCATGAGCCACCACACCCAGCCCTTTCCGCCATTATTCTTTTTTAAATTTCCCACACTACACAGATGTATCCCCTATTCTTTATCCACATCACTCACTTTGTACAGGCCTTCAGGATTTTTGCCTATGTTACTGTAATAATCTCCCTTTTAGTTCTAGCCTCTAATCCTTCTTCCACACTGCCACCAGAATGGCTTTTCTAAAACACAAAATTTGAACGTACAAACCTCCCTGCTTCAGAGCCTGCCAAAGCCTGTTAAAATCCATCACTGTGATTTGGCCCTCTCTACCTCTTTTTACTCTATCTCCTGCCATTCCCTCATAAGCTCCCTGACTTAGAGTTTAATATGTCTTATTATGTCTCCACTTATAAACACATTTGTCTGTGTTGTTTCCTTTGCTTAGAATAGGTTGCTCCCACCTGGCCAACTCATATTCATCCTCTTAGAGACTAGGCTAAGGGTCTTCTCTCCTGTAAAGCTTTTCCATACTCACCCAAACAGAGGTAAACACTCCTCCTTGTGTTCAGCCACTCTATTTGAATATACTATATTATGGCATTTATGATGCTGTGTTGCAGCTACTTGTTTTCATATCACTGTCCCCTTCACGATGAGCTCTTTGAGGACTCGAAGCCTAATAGATGCAATATAAATATTGTTGACAAAAATAAAAAGCACAATATATATATATGTATGTAACATAGTATGTGTGTGTGTGTGTGTGTGTGTGTGTGTGGGTGTATATATGTATGTATATAGTATAGTATATTACTATACCATTGTAGGAAATTCATGGAGCTTTGGTAAGTTACACCATAATATAAAAATTATTATTGAGAGTGTAAATTAGAGTATCATTTTGGAAAATTATTGGTTATTATCTCCTAAAGTTGAACATGTGCTTACCTATGACTCAGCATTTCCACTTCCAGATATATCTAACAGAAATGCTAGCACATGTGCATCAAGAATAATTCACAAGAATTTTCACAGTAGTGTTATTCTTTTTTATTTATTTATTTATTGCCTGCTTCATTTTCCCTTCCTAAGTATTCTTAATAGCCAAAACCTGGAAATAATCCAAATGTCCATCACTAGTAGAATGATTAAATTATATATTCATGTAATAGGAAGCCATACAGCAAAGTAAGTCATAGCAATATACACCTCCCCCCCAAAAAATTTACAAGCAATGCTAAGAAAACCAAACACAAAAGTATGTACTGTGTATCATTTATATAAAATTTTAGAACGGTAAAACTCTATAGTATTCAAAGTCAGAGGGCTGGGTATGGTGGCTCATCCCTGTAATCCCAGCACTTTGGGAGGCTGAGGCTAGAAGATTGTTTGAGGTCAGGAGTTCCAGACCAGCCTAGGCAACATAGCAAGACTTTGTCACTACAGAAAGTAAAAAATTAGCTGGGCATGGTGGCGTATACCTGTAGTACCAGCTACTGGGAAGGCTGAGGCAGAAAGATCACTTGAACCCAGGAGGTTGAGGCTACAGTCAGTCAAGATCACAGCACTACGGTCCAGCCTGGGTGACAAAGCAAGACCCTGTCTCAAAAAAAAAAAAAAAGTCAGGTTAATGGAGAGGAAGAAAGGGCTAATGAGTGAGAATGGGCGTTAAGAGAGAATTTTGGGTACTGGCAGTGTTCTGTTTCTTGACCTGCATGGTAGTAGGTCAACACCTACAGCATGGGTGTTTGCTTTGTAGAAATCTTCAGATGTGCATTTGTTGTTTTTTGCACATTACTTTTTTTTTTTTCCCCTAGACAGAGTCTCGCTCTGTCGCCCAGGCTGGAGTGCAGTGGTGCAATCTCGGCTCACTGCAATCTCTGCCTCCTGGGTTCACACCATTCTCCTGCCTCAGCCTCCGGAGTAGTTGGGACTACAGGCGCCCGCCACCACGCCCGGCTAATTTTTTGTATTTTTAGTAGAGACGAGGTTTCACCGTGTTATCCAGGATGGTCTCCATCTCCTGACCTCGTGATCCGCCCGCCTCGGCCTCCCAAAGTGCTGGGATTACAGCCGTGAGCCACCGCACCCAGCCTTGCATATTACTTTTTGTATGTGATACTTAATAAAAATTGTTAAAAGAAGTAATTAAACTGATGCCATGTTTCACCCATCAAATTAGAAGTGACCTTAATTTTTTTTAATACACAAGACTGGTGTGGAGTGTGTATGTGCCATAAGACTTGAATCTTCTTATATTTCCAGTGGAAGTAAAATTTAGTACAAACTTTCTGGACAGCAGTTTAGTAGTGATTTTGAAATGTTTTAAGATATTGATCCCTTTGGTTAGTTACTCCCTCTTAAGAATCTGCCATAACTTAGCTGGGGCCAGGCGTGGTGGCTCATGCCTGTAATCCCAGCACTTTGGGAGGCCGAGGCGGGCGGATCACGAGGTCAGTAGATCGAGACCATCCTGGCTGACACGATGAAACCCCATCTCTACTAAAAATACAAAAAATTAGCTGGGCGTGGTGGTGGGCGCCTGTAGTCCCAGCTACTCAAGAGGCTGAGGCAGGAGAATGGCATGAACCCGGGAGGCAGAGCTTGCAGTGAGCCGAGATCGTGCCACTGCACTCCAGCCTGGGCGATAGAGTGAGACTCCGTCTCAAAAAAAAAAAAAAAAAAATTACTTAGCTGGGCACAATGGCTCATGCCTGTAATTGCAGCATACTGGGAGGCCAAGAGGGGAAGATCACATGAGCCCAGGAGTTCATGACAAGCCTGGGCAACAAGGCAAGATCCTGTCTCTACAAAAAATTTTGTAAAAGATTAGCTGGACATGGTAGCGAACACCTGTGGTCCCAGCCACTTGGGAGGATGAGGCAGGAGCATCGCCTGAGCCAGAGAGGTCAAGGCTGCAGTGAGCCGAGATAGCGTCACTGTACTCCAGCCTTGGCAACAGAGTGAGACCTGTCTCAAAAAAAAAAAAAAAAAAAAAAAAACCTGCCATAAGGAAAAAAACCTGAACTGTGAATGTAGATATGTGCATAAATATATTAATTATAATATTTTATATAATAGAAAATCAACACTAGAAGAATGGATAAGAAATTGTGATGCAATATTATTCAAATCACTAAAAATTTTTATTCATAGCTTTTTATGACATAGAAAAATGCTTATGTTTCAAGAATACAGAATTATAGTGCAGTGAGATCTCAATTTTTCTAAAAAGCAGATATTTTGATACCCTGAAGGGGAAAGTTATAACTGAAGCTTAGCTTCTTTTCTAGCCCCATGTGTATTTTTTTCCTAATATAGGTCAATAGTGCCTTTTGATCAAATCTGGCCATCTTTATATTTCGTAATATTATTTGTCTCATTTTTGATTCTCTAAAACTTAGAAAAAAAAAAACTGGGTGGGCTGGACGCAGTGGCTCACGCCTGTAATCCCAGCACTTTTGGAGGCTGAGGCAGATGAATCACTTGAGGCCAAGAGTTTGAGACCAGCCTGGGCAACATGGTGAAACCCCGTCTTTACTCAAAATACAAAAATTAGCCAGGTGTGTTGGCGCACACCTGTAATCCCAGATGCTCAGGAAGCCGAGGCAAGAGAATCCCTTGAACTTGGGGGGCGGAGTTTGGAATGAGCCAAGATGACACCACTGCACTCTAGCCTGGGTGACAGAGTGAGATTCTGTCTCAAAAAAAAAAAAAAAAAAAAAAAGGCTGAATGTTTCTAGTCTTTCAGTCTAAAGTTATTTCAAGATTAAATTTCCCACTCCTATTTCTTTCCCAGGTTCGGTGATGCTGTGAAAGGTAATTTGGTGGTGGGCACCTTATCTTGGCCATCCCCATGGGTGATTGTTATTGGCTCCTTCTTTTCAACATGTGGAGCTGGACTTCAGAGCCTCACAGGTGCACCGAGGCTGCTACAAGCTATTGCCAAGGATAACATCATACCGTTTCTGAGGGTGAGTGACCTTTTATTATCCCTTCTTTTTTTTCCCAGCTTTAATGAGAAACAGTGTGGTCTTCATGGGCTTAGAAATTACTAGATCATAAATGTGGAGACATGGGTTTTTAGTACAAGACCCTCTAAATCCCAAGCATGAGTTTACCTGTGAGTGCTGTAAAGGTATTTAAAAGATATCACAGTTGTAACACTATTGTCTTCCAGATGTCTGAAATTGTAGGCTAGATAAATCAGACAGCAATGACTCAGTACTCCTATGCCTGATATTTCCCTTTTGTGTACAGGTTTTTGGCCACAGCAAAGCCAATGGGGAACCTACCTGGGCTTTACTTCTAACTGCTGCCATTGCAGAGCTCGGAATACTCATTGCCTCCCTGGATCTTGTGGCCCCAATTCTTTCCATGTAAGAGCCAGTAATTCTCTTCAGTTATTCTTGCTTAAATGATAAATAATACATGTTTATTTCCATCAGTCATGTAACAGTAGTGATAACAGAGTGGGCTAAATACAGATGTAACTTCACTTAAATAAAAATCATTCCTGAGAACTTCCAAGTAAGGCTAACTTTTGTAAGTTATTAGGTTTTTTCCTACCTATTTAACTTCAAAAGTTCTTTGGCATCATTTCTAATTCATTATCAATTTGTTGTAGCTTTTACCACCACTGTTAGTTGTTATTTATTCACCTGTGACTTATTGATGACTTACTACTTACCTGGCACTGTGTAATATGATATTCTGGGAATACAAAGATGGATAAGACACAATCTTATGGAACTGATAATGGATAAAGAAACCAATGATTCCCATATAGCCTGATGAGTGCCATGGTAAAGGTGAACACTGAGTGCCCTAAGAACACCAGAGCAAGGCATCTAAACAGACGGAAACTCAAGAAAGATTTTCTGGAGGAAGTGATACTTGTATCTTGAAGAATACCTGGTTATTTGCTAAGAAAAGAAGTGGTGAAGAACATTCCAGGCAGAGAATGTGTATAAAGGAATTGAGGGATGACATAAGGTAGCACATCCAGAGAACTGGAAGTAGTTTGGCTTGGCTAGAGTGGAGAGTGCATGCTGAGGGAATAACAGAATAGAGAAGTAGGTAGACCCACATCACAAAGGGCCTGGAGCTTTTACCTGGAAGTAGTGGGTAATCCTTGAGCACAAAATGATAATGCTTTAGGATGATCAATCTCATATAAAAGATGGATTAGAAGGAGGCTAGAATTGAGCTGGGAATGCTAATTGGAAAGAAGAAATGAGAGCCTGAACTAAGGTGATTAGTAGATGAAAAGGAAGAGAAGCAGCTTAGAGATTTTTAAATAGAATCTATAGGACTTGGTAAGTGAATTTGGAACAAGGGTAAGGAAGAGGAAACCTGGATTATCCTAAGAACAACTGGGTGAAGAGTGGTTGTGTCATTGACTGAGAGAACAGAGAAGGATGAACAGCTTTGTGGGGAGAGGCTTAAGTTTCTCTACTTCCTACTTAATCAAGGGTTAGTTGTTTAGAAACAGGCTTCAATACAGCAAAGGTATTCAGTTACTTAACCTTCAAAAAATAATCTTACAGTAATAATCATTCCTCTTACTCTTTTTATTCTTCAGGTTTTTTCTCATGTGTTACCTCTTTGTAAACTTGGCATGTGCCTTGCAAACATTACTTCGAACACCCAACTGGAGACCCCGATTCCGCTACTACCATTGGTAAGTCTGCTTCTTTTATTCTTTTTACTCATGTTTGGAGAGAACCCATCTTTGAACTAGAAAACTAGGAGAGTCTGGGTTCTCGATAAAATTTTTTTCTTGGTCAGCCATTTCATACTATTTCAACTTTCAATTCTTATCTGAATCCTCATCCTCCTATCCTATTTTCCTATATCACTTTATAATAACTTATAACACCCAATATGAATAGAGCAAAAGCACAAAATAGATATATCCAGTCTTCTATAATTTTCAGGTTAAAACAACCTTCTCTTGCATATTTATTTTCCTGTTTGTCTCTTAGGGCTACGGAGTCAGAGGTTCTAAATTCCAATCTCAGCTCTACTATTTCTTAGCTTTGTAGCCTTCAGCAAAGTACATAACCATGTAAAATTTAATTTTATTCATTTGTAAAATGGGACTAATAAATCTAAAGTGCTTATCGTAGTGCCTGGTACATAGTAAAGCTCAGTTCTCAATGAACTGTTGCTGCTGTTGCTGCTGTTGTGGTTAAGTCTCCCCAGTCCTGAAGGGATCATCATGAAAGATTTTTGACTACCATCCCATCTCTTTCCTCTTATAGCTAAGAGCTCATTAATTATGTCCTGTATGTACCCATTGCTACATTCTTCTTTGCTAACTTTCTCCTTGTTCCCTTTCTGTCTTCACTTACCAATGGTGGGCAGTGATGTAACGTTTACTGGGCAAAAATTAAAATCCTCAACTGATTTTAAATGCCTCAAATCCTCTTTCTAGCTTTAACGTTAGTTAAAAGTTCTATATGAGGCCGGGCACAGTGGCTCATGCCTGTAATCCCAGCACTTTGGGAGGCCAAAGCAGGCGGATCATCTGAGGTCAGGAGTTTGAGACCAGCCTGACCAATGTGGAGAAACTCTGTCTCTACTAAAAATACAAAAGTAGCCGAACGTGGTGGCACATGCCTGTAATCCCAGCTACTCAGGAGGCTGAGGTGGGAGAATCATTTGGACTCGGGAGGCGGAGGTCGCAGTGAGCTGAGATCGTGCCATTGCACTGCAGCCTGGGCAACAAGAGGGAAACTCCATCTCAAAAAAAAAAAAAAAAAAAAAAAAGTTCTTTATGGACTTTTTTTGTTGCTATCTTGCTTCTGTTTTTCTGTTTACCATATATTTTCGTTACATCCTAGCTTTCTCCAGATTAACACTCCTATTCATTCTTTAAAAATAAAATTCATTCATCACAGAGCTAAGAAGTTCATTCTGTACACAGAAAAACTTCAGTAAATATAGTTGTCTACCTAATTTGTGTGGTCAAAACAAGCAATTCATTACCGTCTGCCAGGTTTCTCTTATGTACAGTCCAAAAATAATTTTCTTTCTTTCTTTTTTTTTTTTTTTGAGACGGAGTCTTGCTCTATCGCCCAGGCTGGAGTGCAGTGTCCCAATCTCCGCTCACTGCAAGCTCCGCCTCCCAGGTTCACACCATTCTCCTGCCTCAGCCTCCTGAGTAGCTGGGACTACAGGCGCCCACCACCGTGCCCGGCTAATTTTTTGTATTTTTAGTAGAGGCAGGGTTTCACCATGTTAGCCAGGATGGTCTTGGTCTCCTGACCTTGTGATCCACCCGCCTCAGCCTCCCAAAGTGCTGGGATTACAGCCGTGAGCCACCGCGCCCAGCCCAAAAATAATTTTTCTCAGTGAGTTCTGCAGTTATGCTAATATTTATAAAATTTTTAGAAATATTTATATGAAATTTTTTTAAAAGATCCTAGAGTTATTAACATTTCTGCCTGCGTGTCCCATCCTGGCTTTGCCAAGTAAGTATTAATTGTCCTCATAACTGCAGATGACTGATAGTGTTCCGTTATTTATATGGTTTTCCAGCAGTTGGAAACATCTGCTGTTGCAAAGGACAGTTTGGGTTTTAGTGCACATCTACCGACTCTTTCATGATAAGACAACTATAGAATTGAGAATAATCATTTAGAAACTTTTGTGGCCGTTTGACATTGCTACAGCATCCAGGCATGTGATAATTTTTCGAATAATTCATTTTTATTGCATTTTACAAAAGTTCTATTTATAATAGTTTCAAAGTTTTTAAAAAATAATCCCTCACCACAGATAGTTTGAGAAGCACCTTTAACACAGGCTTCTTTTTCAGCTACTTTAAAAGATACTTTTTTGTATTTGTTTTTAATTTTCTAGGGCCCTTTCTTTCATGGGAATGAGTATCTGTCTGGCTCTGATGTTCATTTCTTCCTGGTATTATGCCATTGTAGCCATGGTAATAGCTGGTATGATCTACAAGTACATTGAATACCAAGGGTGAGTGTGGATTTAATCTTGATCACTGCTAAAAGTAGCAAGACTAGCTAGTTTGGTTAGAGCCAGCTTAATGAAAATACCTTAAGGACCTAGGTAACTTCATTTTCATAACTATATTTTGTACCCCTAATTCTCTAACCATCTTACTGACGCAAGCTTTTCATCACAAGGGAAATCCATTGAGAAAGTATGAATGGATCAACAGAAAATAACAAAGGACATATCCAAATAATAATGATTAGTACTAAACAAAGTATAACACAAATATAAATATTTTTGCTTATCTCTTCAGTCAAGGGGTTGTCTCTGAAATGAAAAAGAAATTAGTTCTGAACAACTTTGTAACTACTAAGACTTACAGCTTTCAAAAATGAGGACGAAATAACATTCTTATTCAGAAGATCACATTGAACTTTACTTTCTCTGCATTATTTTCAAAGTAACTTAAACTCCAGGTCTGTTATAATTTTCTAATCTAGATTGCTCTTTTACATTATTGTTTTGAACAATTACGTAGAAGGACTGAATGAGTGACCCCTTCAGGCTTTATTCTGAACTGTTTGTGCAGTGCAGTCTGTTGGTGCTGTTGATCTGCCTACATTGGGTTCATTATGTTAGTAAAAACCATTATGTAAATCATTAATCTGAACTTTAATCTTCTACTTTGCACATGTGTGATTTTTAGATTCAGAAAAAAACTTTATTTTTTAAAATTATACTTACTATAGTTTAAATTTGTCTCTGCTCTTTTCTTTTTCTCACAGAGCTGAGAAAGAATGGGGTGATGGTATCCGTGGGCTGTCCCTCAGTGCAGCCCGGTTTGCTTTGCTTCGATTGGAGGAAGGACCTCCACACACTAAGAACTGGAGGTAAAGAAATCAGCACTAGCAGTATTTGTCACATAGTTAACACACAAAAATATGTGC
This sequence comes from Nomascus leucogenys, assembly GCF_006542625.1. NCBI lineage: Eukaryota > Metazoa > Chordata > Mammalia > Primates > Hylobatidae > Nomascus > Nomascus leucogenys. The sequence goes on from NC_044386.1 coordinate 67,078,793, forward strand.
TTTGTTGATTACAGGATAAGGAAACCATGTGGCCCAAGGAATTGGTATAATGGACCTGTTTTGAACTATTCTAAATCCTTAATGTTTTTATTCCCTTTTCTTCATGTCATTTATGATCAAGACTGCTACAATTTATTATTCCTTGAAGACTGATCAACTTGAGATTGTACTGGGAGCATTCAAAATAATACCCTGATTTCTTCCTTCTGTCAAATTACCTGTTTCATACAGATCTCCTGAATTAAAGGGTGGAGTCTGTCATTCTGTTCCCCAAACCCAAAATGTTTTCTCCTCCCCTCCAACCCCCACCAACCTCTTCACAGGCCTCAGTTGCTTGTATTACTGAAACTAGATGAAGACTTACATGTCAAGCATCCTCGCCTCCTCACCTTTGCCTCACAGCTCAAAGCAGGAAAAGGTCTCACTATTGTGGGCTCTGTCATCGTGGGGAACTTCCTAGAGAACTATGGTGAAGCTTTAGCTGCTGAGCAGGTAAGAGTCAGACTTTTGATATATTGGAACTCAGCTTACAGCTTTGTGATGTTAAGTAGTAAGACCTCAAACTTCTACTTGAATCTTGTTCCTGAGTGATCTAGGAGGTTTCTCACTTAGTCCTGACCTTTGAACAGACACTTTCTCCCAAATAATAAGATGAGCCAGAAAACAGTTATTTATTATTTCTTCCCATTTAAAGCATTACTAAATTATAAGATTATTAAGTCTAAACCTTATTTTCAAATATACTCCAAACATTAAACACTGAGAAAAGTCATGTAAATAAATTGATCCCTTGAACTATGGAGAGGGTTCCTCTCAATCTTATGACAACGAGGAGTAATGACCAAATTGTCTTCCTCTTTACTAATCTGTGTGGTATCATGAGCAAGATTCCTTTGCCACTTCTGGTTAGCTGTACTGAACATTAAAGTTCTACTTTAACAAGGAAGTTGTTTTCACTGTAATACTTATTATATATGATAGAACTAATTCTGTTTTTGAAATGCCATTGTGGGCCGGGCGTGGTGGCTCACACCTGTAATCCCAGCACTTTGGGAGGCCGAGGTTGGCAGATCACAAGGTCAGTAGATCAAGACCATCCTGGCTAACGTGGTGAAACCCCGTCTCTACTAAAAATACAAAAAATTAGCCTGGCGTGGTGGCGGGCACCTGTAGTCCCAGCTACTCAGGAGGCTGAGGCAGGAGAATGGCGTGAACCTAGGAGCTGGAGCTTACAGTGAGCTGAGATCGGGCCATTGCACTCCAGCCTGGGTGACAAAGCGAGACTCCGTCTCAAAAAAAAAAAAAAAAAAAAGAAATGCCATTGTATTCAATGGCATTTCAAAAGTTTTACTGGATTTCATTTTGGAATGCTTTGAAATTCTAAACACTAGAAATGCTGAAGAAACATTACTCCAGAATGATGGTAAAAATTAATAAAAGGTACACAGGGTTGAAAATCAAGAGAGCCTAGTTCTTAGCCACATCACTGATTTAATCTGTGCCTTTGCAAAAATCATTCCATTTTCCATACCATTATTCCCTTCCTTTTCCCACCAAGAGGTTGGAGTAAGAGTAAATGAGATGATATCTCCAAACTGGTTTGACTAAATAAAGGAAGAGTAATGCAAATGCAAGTGTCATGAATAATCACCATTAAAATGTCAAAAAGCATATGGGAATGGGAGAAGCAAAAAAGAAAACATACCTGAGAAAATTCTAAAGTGAAACTGAATCATCATATTGAGTTTCTGGTAAGATGAGTCAGGGCATGACTGGGGCTGAGGCAGGAAGGAGATCTTGTTCACACTAGTGAATCATCCTGGTCAACTGAGAAAGAATGTTGAATATTCACTTTGTAGAGATCCCTGTTCCCAGTTTTTTGGTATGGTGCAAAGGAACAAAATCAGAACAGAGGAAAAAACAGAGAAACTACATGTAGACAACCAGCTACAGAGGCAAAAATATGTAGTAAGCACTTAAAAAGTGAAAAAGACAAAAGATCATGAAATTCCTTTGGGATAATTTTAACTTTTTGGACTTTTCTGTAGACGATATAGTTTTATGAAGACTTTGGAAAAAGGTGGGGGATATAATATGGAGAAGGAATAATGGGTTAAAAGGTCCAGAGTGAACCAGTTCAGTGTTGCGGTCCTGTGTCTCTTTCAGACCATAAAGCACCTAATGGAGGCAGAGAAGGTAAAAGGATTCTGCCAGCTGGTGGTGGCCGCCAAGCTGAGAGAGGGCATTTCCCACCTCATCCAGTCATGTGGCCTTGGGGGCATGAAGCACAACACGGTGGTGATGGGCTGGCCTAATGGCTGGCGTCAAAGCGAAGATGCCCGTGCTTGGAAGACTTTTATTGGTATTAACCATTTCTCATACAAACCTAAGGGCCCAAGTCGAGGGGATATAGTTAAATCTCTGGCACCCCCAGCCTCCTAAAGTAGAGACTATGCCATTGCTGAAGCATAGTCTTATAAGGCAACCTGAAAAACTACTGGTAGTAATACCCAGATTGTACCTACCCCCTTCAGCTTCACATTATGTTCATGAATTATTTCTGTCAAGTCTTGTGCTAGGAATTATCTCCAAAATTGCCATGTTTTCATTTGTGATTTTCCATATTGATGTTCTCACAGGAATTGGAAGAATTGTTCTTCAGCATCATAATCTCCCAAATTCACATATCCCCCCTTAGAAATGTAGTAATCAGAATATACCTAGTAACATAAACTGTGGTTCTCAGTCTGTTAGCTATTCAGATTTTTCACAATGATTTTTGTTACGTAATGAGAAATAACCTACTAAGTAAATAGGACCCCTTGCTCAAAGAAGTGTGAAAAGAGCATTTCCTTGCTTTTCTGACATGCTAGGAAGCAAGGCAAGCCTAAGGATTCTTCTCTGCTTATTCTTTTTTCTCCCTAGGCACAGTTCGAGTGACAACTGCTGCCCATCTCGCACTGCTGGTGGCTAAAAACATCTCCTTCTTTCCCAGCAATGTGGAGCAATTTTCTGAGGGCAACATTGATGTGTGGTGGATTGTGCATGATGGGGGGATGCTTATGCTACTACCATTCCTACTGAAACAGCACAAGGTATTTTAGACAACTTTTTTTTACAAAAGTCTTTCTCCCTTCTGTCCTGGTTCACAGGACAGACAAATTCTTTCTCTGATTATATAGTTTTGGGGTTTAGAATCAGAAGAGTTTGAAGTTATTCTAGGCTTTCCCATGATCCCACTTTCAACCTTAAGAGAAATCATTGTCTTTGTATTTGATACCTACTTATCTCCAAGTGAAATTCAGCCAATTAATAAAGTTCCATATGAGCGCTTGGGGAAAACAAGAAGTGAACACATCTTTTTAAAAAAAATACTGGAAACTGAAGGTATATGTATGTGTGTGTATCACACACATATATGCGCTCATTCCGTGGTAAGACTAATAAAATGAAATTTAAAATAGTAAATATATAGTCTGCATGTTGTCATTGATGTACTGTCTGAATAAAGCACCCTCTTAACATATCGTGAGCCATCTTTTCTTTTGCTGGTGTTTTCTTGTTATGAAATTAAGGACTCCTTAAAACCGTATTAAATGTGGTGTTTAGTCAATCTTTTGCCCTAGTACAATAACATGGCAAGTAGGAAGCTAGGAACAAATAGCCTCATACTACATATAGCAAGGTTCTTCTAGACCACAATGTCTAATGTCTTAGGAAATAACTTTTTTTGCCTCCTTACTCTAATTTTCCACGTGTATGTCACTCTCTCAGGTGTGGCGAAAGTGCAGCATACGGATCTTCACGGTGGCCCAATTAGAAGACAACAGTATCCAAATGAAGAAGGACCTAGCCACCTTCCTATATCACTTGCGCATTGAGGCGGAGGTAGAAGTGGTGGAGATGGTGAGAAAGCTGAGTTTGAGATACAAGAGGTTCATTCCCCCATTCCTCTCCCTGTCTTCCTTGAATCTTTTCTAGTTTGGGAAATTTTTCAGATCTAAATGTGGATTAATCCCCTAGTGCCAAAAAAACAAAACAAAAAAACCCTAATTTGTTGCCCTAAGCAGAATGTGTATGTGATGCATGTTTGATGTTACTTTTTGGCTTTGCTTTCTTGTTTATTACACAGCCCTTATATTTCTGCCAGATTCTCATCTGCTTAATATAGTTTTATGAAATTTTAATTCATATATTCAGCTTAAAATTCATACATGGCTTTTAAAAAAAAACAGTATAAAAAAGACAGACTAGAGTTTGTATTTTGTGTTTCAAGGCAATACATGTCTTGGTTAGATTATGGAAAAGACTCTCAGGGCCTCTGGATTTTTATCTACAATCACAAAAACATGTAACTCAATGACTAAACAAAATAGGGGTGAAACTTAGGTTAATATTGTGATGCTTTCCCTGGTTTAATTTAGTGACTGGAAATAAAAATGTATGCTTCATCCTTCTTTCTCCTTTGTGTGATGTCTATGGCAGCATGACAGTGATATATCGGCATATACTTACGAGCGCACTTTGATGATGGAGCAAAGGTCCCAGATGCTCCGGCACATGCGGCTATCCAAAACAGAGCGAGACAGAGAGGTGAGACCTTACTGCATCAATCCAATCCGGACTCTAAAGTCTGTCAGTGAAAGGGATGATACTGGGCTGGGCACGGTGGCTCACGCCTGTAATCCCAGCACTTTTGGAGGCCGAGACGGGTGGATCAAGAGGTCAGGAGTTCAAGACCAGCCTGGCCAAGATGGTGAAACCCCATCTCTACTAAAGTACAAAAATTAGCCGGGAGTGGTGGCACGTGCCTGTAATCCCAGCTACTCAGGAGGCTGAGGCAGAGAATTGCTTAAACCCGGGAGGCGGAGGTTGATTGCAGTGAGCCAAGTTCGCGCCACTGCACTTCAGCCTGGGTGACAGAGGAAGACTCCATCTCAAACTAAAAAAAAAAAAAAAGGGATGATACTATATTGTTTTAACAGGATGACAAATTCTTTCCTTCTCACTCTGTCAGTTATTCCACCATAACCCATTATTGCCTCAAAATAACCAAAGATGAAGCGTGAGAGAAAATTTGGTAGAATAACTTGTGTTGGATCTTCTTCCTCAGGCACAATTGGTGAAAGACCGAAACTCAATGCTACGATTGACCAGCATTGGCTCTGATGAGGACGAAGAGACAGAAACCTATCAGGAGAAGGTGCATATGACTTGGACAAAAGACAAGTACATGGCATCCCGGGGACAAAAAGCCAAGTCAATGGAAGGATTCCAGGACCTGCTTAACATGCGTCCGTAAGTTTTCCCACTCCTAGGTTTATCATAAAATTACCTAATCAGTGGCACAAATGTGACTGCCTGGACACACAGGACGGAGTCTATTCATTTCACCCTGAATCTAGCCACCTCATTATTGTTTGCCTATTCATACTGGCTCCCAATGAACACTGTACACAAGCTAACCATCCCCTCTATCCATATAGTTCACCCCCATACTGTGTTCTTACTATAAAATAAGCCAACAGAATGAGAAAACCCAGATATTAATATCATAAAGAAACCATTTTAGGCCGGGTGCAGTGGCTCACACCTGTAATCCCAGCACTTTGGGAGGCAGAGGCAGGTGGATCACCTCAGGTCAGGAGTTCGAGACCAGCCTGCCCAACATGGTGAAACCCTGTCTTTACTAAAAATACAAAAAAAATGAGCCGGGCTTGGTGTTGGGCCTGTACTCCCAGCTACTTGGGAGGCTGAGGCAGGAGAATCGCTTGAACCTGGGAGGCGGAGGTTGCTGTGAGCCGAGATTGCACCATTGCACTCCAGCCTCGGTGACATGAGCAAAACTCGCTCTCAAACAAAAAAAAAAAAAAGAGAAATCATTTTATCAGATTATCCATAGTCAAGTGAAAAAGCTCTGGATCTCAAGTTTTTAACGTTGACTATATGGCTAGTTTTCTTTTTACCTTAACAACCTTTATTTCTTCCCCACTCAGTGACCAGTCCAATGTGAGGCGGATGCATACAGCAGTGAAACTCAACGAGGTTATAGTTAACAAGTCCCATGAAGCAAAGCTGGTTTTATTGAATATGCCAGGGCCACCCCGAAACCCTGAGGGTGATGAAAACTGTATCCTTTCCAAGAGTGGGGCTTCCGGTAGGGAAAATCTCCTTAACCTCTTTTTAACTAGGTAACAATAAAAGTCATTGTCTGTGCCCCACTTTCCTTCTTTAAGGAAGGAAGACTTAAAAGTCTTAGGCAAGGATTTTTACAAAGTTATCTTGGGGCAAATATAATTCAGTTCTAAAAGACGTTTTAGGTGGTGTATTTGCAACATGACATCTAATATTCAGTGTATAAAACCTGTCCTGATAATCCTACAGACAGCATACCCACATCCTTTCTCCTTTTTAGGTTCTACCCGCTTTGCAAAGCCTTTTTCTTTTGGATATAGTTAGGGGAGAAGCTGAGATAGAACTTCCTTTAACTGAGGGAAAAAAGAGATAGGGATTTTTCCTCATACCTTCATCCCAGGACTCCTGGAATAAGGGAAACCCTTCAGCACTGACACATAAATTAGCTTATTCCCACCAGTACCATTAAGAAAAAAGAGGTTTAGGCCGGATGTGGTGGCTCATGCCTGTAATCCCAGCACTTTGGGAGGCCGAGGCGGGTGGATCACCTGAGGTCAGGAGTTCGAGACCAGCCTGGCCAACATGGTGAAACCCCATCTCTACTAAAAATACAAAAGTTAGCTGGGTGTGGTAGCGGGTGCCTGTAATCCCAGCTACTCGGGAGGCTGAGACAGGAGAATCACTTGAACCAGGAGGCGGAGGTTGCAGTGAGCCAAGATCACGCCATTGCACTACAGCCTGGGCAACAAGAGGAAATTCTGTCTCAAAAAAAGAAAAAAAAAAAAAAAAGAAAAAGTAAGAGGTTTAAAAAGAAAAAGACAAATCGAACTGGCAGAAAAATCTGACTTGAGCAGCTTCACTTAGAAATTACTTGGGTTCTCTCTAGGAATCTTGTTAGCTGCCCTATTACGGCTTTTTTTCTTCTTTCATCATTTTTATCTTATTTAGAATAACACTTGTAGGTTTTCCCATTTTTTAAATACACAAATGAGAGTCTTGTGTTATGTATGCAAAAGGACTGGATCTCTGGTTACTTCACAGGATTAAATTCAATCCAAAGTTCAGACTTTTCTGAATATATAATAATTATGCAGCTAATTTTGTAGCTCTGATCAGATAACCTCAGATTATGATGATGCCAGGTTCTAAGTTTGTGCTCTTCTTTTGCCTGTCTCCTTGACAAGTTTTGAAGACATGGAGTTCCTAGAGGTGCTTACCGAGGGACTAGAGCGAGTCCTACTTGTCCGGGGTGGTGGCAGTGAAGTGATCACCATTTATTCATAACCTACTCTGAATGACTGTGCTTGGCCTGTTTTCTTAAAAGGCCTACATCCTCCATGGAAGTGCCAGCTCAATACTACCACTCCCACTCAACTAGAAGCCTGTGTTCTGTACACATCATACTGAACTCTTGATGAGCTGAGCCTCAAGTACCTGTGTAAAAGAGCTCCCATCTGATCTGCAGTCCTTACAGAAAAAGCAAATTTTCCCTCAACATCAGAACAATGCTCAAGTCTTTCAAGCCACGTCTGAGCAGTCAAAGGCAAATTAGAATTAACAAGCTGAGCCAATAAATGAATTGGTAAAAGGGATGCTAGAAATTCATCTGAAGAAAAAAGCAAGTCAAGTACACATTCAGCATTAAAGATGAATCTCAGAAGTCATGGTTCAATGATGACACCGTGGGGATGACAACTGGAGACAGCTTCATCTTACTAAAGAATTTATGGTCAAGTATATTTGGACCTATTATCCTCGGCAAGCCAAGATGCAAACATTTTTTAGCTATATTTCTTTAGTATACCCACTGCTCTAATTTTATATTAGGATACTAACTTGAAACATGGCTGCAGCCTCTACTTCTTCAAAAACATTCCCCCAAAATACCAGATTTAAATTTCCATACTGTGTCAGTGTATACTTCAACTGTTTGTTTCTCTTAACTCAGAACCCATTCTGTCACTGTAACACAGGCAGTGTTACCATGGAAATTGTTTTCGGTAAGGTAAAAATTATTTCTTTCAGGTTCCTTTCAAATGGCTGAACTAAGAGAACTCCAAAAGGAAGCTATTAACATTTACTGAAATAGTCTGTGGTTCTCTATGCAGCATGGACAAAACATACAAGCTGTTGTCTAAGAAATGCAGGTCATGGTGCACATTAACCAATAGGTTCTTCTCCCTCCTGCCCCCACCCCCGTGCCTTTTTTTATCCCTCTTATTAAGCACAGGTCAAAAAATCTTAACAAATACTTGGCTAAACATCCTTCCCTGAAAGCACTGGACCATCTTTTAGAGGGCACATCTAGCAATGGAATTGGAAGTTCTAGAGCCATACTCTTTCTTTAGTGCCAAAGTTACTGAGCGGCTACTCTCCTTACCTACTTTACTAAAATGGCATACAGATTGGCAGCATTGACCTGTTGAAATTTTACCACTAAGAAATCTTTTGCCTCATCTACAAAGCCATAGTTAAGACTTGACGCATTCAAATTAATGCCAAGTGTAAGCATTTCCCCCTTTTTCTTTCCATTTTATTCTTCATTCTGACTACAGAAACTTGGCTGTGAACTAAGAGGTTAGCCAAGCCAACAGTCTTCTGTTTGTTTTCAGAAACTTCAGGCCAGGTGCCATGGCTCACACTTGTAATCCTAGCACTTTGGGAGGCCAAGGCAGGTGAATCACTTGAGGTCAGGAGTTCGAGACCAGCCTAGCCAACATGGTGAAAACCTGTCTACTAAAAATACAAAAATTAGCCAGGCATGGTGGTGCATGCCTGTGATCCCAGCAACACGGAAGGCTAAGGCAGGAGAATCATTTGAACCCAGGAGGCGGAGGTTGCAGTGAGCCAGGATTGCACTTCTGTATTCCAGCCTGGGTAACAGAGTGATATGTTTCAAAAAGAAAGTTCAGTGTGCCAAGGAAATACTTGTGTAAGCTCAGCTTTTTATTTACTAATTTACTGATCAAACAACATCTGGCTTACAAGCATAGGGAAACTACTTATGTGGCTGGCTGAGCAGTAATTTCAAGTATGTGAAATCTTCATTTCTTTTACAGAATAGGTATTTAGAGAAACTTCTTTTGCCTGTATTCATGTTTGTTTTTGAATTTCAATTTATTAGTCACAAATAGTGCCACTCTTCTTTGATTACTCTATAGGACATGGAGCAAGCTGACCTAGGTGTCACAAATTGTTCATTTGACCCCTGTAAGGACAGAGAAAACCTTCAATATAGCTAAAGAAATTGAGTAATTTTGGGCCGGGCACGGTGGCTCACGCCTGTAATCTCAGCACTTTGGGAGGCCAAGGCAGGTGGATCACAAGGTCAACAGATTGAGACCATCCTGGCTAACATGGTGAAACCCTGTCTCTACTAAAAATACAAAAAAATTAGTCGGGCATGGTGGCGGGTGCCTGTAGTCCCAGCTGCTCAGGAGGCTGAGGCAGGAGAATGGCGTGAACCCGGGAGGCGGAGCTTGCAGTGAGCCGAGATTGCACCACTGCACTCCAGCCTGGGTGACAGAGGGAGACTCCGTCTCAAAAAAAAAAAAAAAAAAAAAAAAAGAAATTGAGTAATTTTTGATTTGTTCCCTTTGCTTTCTTCAACCTCCAGGCCCACTCAGGATGGCAAAGCGGATAGGATCTTAAGTCTTTTTTTCTGTTCCTTCCTACAGACGGTAGAAGCATTATTTACAACTCCCACTGCAACACTCCATTGCTTAGTTGAGTTTAACAGTAGCGAGTCATGTCCTGCAGGATCCAGTATCTTTTTTTTTTTCCAAGACGGAGTTTTGCTCGTTGCCAAGGCTGGAGTGAAATGGCACGATCTCGGCTTACCGCAACCTCTGCCTCCCAGGTTCAAGTGATTCTCCTGCCTCAGCATCCCGAGTAGCTGGGATTACAGGCATGTGCCACCACGCCCGGCTAATTTTGTATTTTCAGTAGAGATGGGGTTTCTCTACTGAAACTCATGTTGGTCAGGCTCGAACTCCCAACCTCAGATGATCTGCCCGCCTTGGCCTCCCAAAGTGCTGGGATTACAGGCGTGAGCCACTGCGCCTGGCCAGGATCCAGTATCTTAAAGGCCCATACTGTAAAGGTCAGCCTGCCTACGAATTCTGCCACATTTACACACACCCCTGGCCAAACTAATTTTTTTTTTTCCATGTAGAACAAATTATGGGCAGAAAATAAAGTTAGTTTTAGAAGTGCTGTTTGTGGTTGGAGAACTGTAAAAATCTTTTAAAGGGATAAGGGAATTAGTGGCCATTAATATAACCACTACTTCAGCCCCTGAAACACAAAATCACTGTTACATGGAAAACTGGTTATTAGGCCAGATTTATATTCATCTCTGTCTAGAGCATTTCATGTCTGTATGTGTTGCTTACATTGTCTCCAAAGTCTCTCATCTCTTTTAATCACTGCTAATACAGCAATACTGAAAACTTGAGAGAATGCACCTTAGGGGAAGGGGCTGTTTCAAGACAGAAGACAAAGGAAATACCTACCTTTTGAATAAGATCCCGCTTTTGAGTCTTACCTATGACTTTACCAGGGTAGATTAGAAATACACATCCTCCTGCTGACCCTCTGCCTTCAATAGCTATCTATCTATCTATCTTAAAAGCTGAAGTTTGAACTGCAGCATCTGCTTGACAGATGCCAGGTTCCTCTCGGCAGGGGGATGATCACTCTATACATCTTCCATTGCCTCAGATTCCTGTGGCCCCAAGGATCCCACCAATCCTCATTCCCCCTAAACATGCTAACAAAAATCCCTTATTGTGAGTATTAAAATAACAGTTACACTGTATGCGTATTTATGTGCTCCTTTTGTCTGGTTTATTTTTCTTTTCATCATGTATAAGCTGAATCCAGCATTAGTTTCTCACATCTTCCCCAAGTATCCCCAACAGAATTTTTATGTCCCAGCTTGTATTAAATAGAAGTGAAATATTAAGGAAAATAGATTTAAGGGAACTTGTGCAACTTTTTTTATGCATTGTTCTCAACCATTTAATTTATTGAAAGGAGATGCTGCAACAGTTCTTGATTTAGCAGCAATTATTCTCTTGTTTACATAGTTATGATTTTATTTGTTGTTTTGCTCTGTACTGGAAACATAAATAAAGTTTTCTATATTATTTTCAGTCATGGGTTGTGGTATAGTTTCTTTGTGTTTGTAGTAATATGCACATTGTCCTTCTGGGACCTGTCACCCCACCATGGAGAAAGGAGTCTTTTGGTTCTTTTTAACATAAGTGATTAGTTGAAGAGTATGCTGAGGAGCCACTGGGCTTAAAGAAGGATGTAAATAAGACCCAAATACATAGGGACCAGGCGCTGCTTTCTCATGTTCACAAAAGCAGTCCTCCACCACTGAACTCCATTCTCTGAAAGAAGAAAGAATAGGTGAGTGGCAAATGAGTGTTAAAATAACTTCCTGAATTAATACTTTAACCACAAGCTCTATTTTGCCTATCCTTAAAAAAGAACTTCCAGGCCAGGCGCAGTAGCTAATCTTAGCTAAACACTTTGGGAGGCCAAGGCAGGCAGATCGCTTGAGCCCAGGAGTTCAAGACCAGCCTGGGCAACATGGCGAAACCCTGTCTCTACAAAAAAATACAAAAATTAGCGAGCCACAGGGGTGCACACCTGTAGTCCCAGCTACTTGAGAGGCTGAGTACTTGAGCCTGGAGGTTGAGGCTGCAGTGAGCCATGATCACATGACTGCACTCCAGCCTGGGTGACAGAGCAAGACCTTGTTTCAAAAATAGTAACAACTTGGCCAGGCATGGTGGCTCACACCTGTAATCCCAGCACTTTGGGAGGCCAAGGTGGGTGGATCACCTGAGGTCAGGAGCTCAAGACCAGCCTGGCCAACATGGTGAAACCCCTGTCTCTACTAAAAATACAAAAATTAGCCAGGTGCAGTGGCAGGTGCCTGTAATTCCAGCTACTAGGGAGGCTCAGGCACGAGAATCGCTTGAACCTGGGGGGCGGAGGTTGCAGTGAGCCAAGATCATGCCACTGTACTCCAGTCTGGGTGACAGAGTGAGACTCTGTCTCAAAAAAAATAATAACAACTTAAAAACTCCTAATGGCTCTTATTTTTTAAGAAACCCTAGGCCAGGCGCAGTGGCTCACGCCTGTAATCCTAGCACTTTGGGAGACCAAGGCGGGCAGATCACTTGAGGTCAGGAGTTCAAAACCAGCCTGGCCAGCATGGTGAAACCCCATCCCTACTAAAAGATAAAAAAAATTAGCTGGGCGTGGTGGTGGGCGCCTGTAATCCCAGCTACTTGGAAGGCTGAGGCAGAAGAATTGCTTGAACCCAGGAGGCGGAGGTTGCCGAGATCATGCCACTGCACTCCAGCATGGGCGACAGAGCAATACTCCATCTCAAAGAAAAAAAAAAAAGAAAGAAACTCTAATACCAACTCTAATTCCCTACCATCAAGTAGGTCAGCTATTCACTGTATACTACAACTACCCAAATTCAGCTTTTCTTTTGTCTTACCTCAGGGGGCTCAATGAAAGCTAACCAATCCGATGCATGTGTAGGTAACAGTCCCATGGACTGGCACTTGTAAACAGCCAATGCCAAACCCATCAGGTTCCCAATCAGATAGACCAAACCCTGAAGAAACTTCTGGCTTGAACTTTCTAACATCTTGAAAGCTGTTGGAGTAACAGAAGTTGTCAAACCAGAAGAACTCTTTCCCCCAATATGAGTCAAGCCAACCGTATATTAAATTCATATAGACAGACCCATAGTAAGACAGCAAATAGGACCATTAAAGGCAAACAGAAAACCATGGTAAGCACTATATTCCCCTCCATGCCACCACCATTACCCCATTCTCCTATATACCCGTTAGCCAAAAACTGTCCCTAAGAATTTACCTTTAATTCTTTCTTTTTTTGAGATGGAGTCTCGTTCTGTCACCCAGGCTGGAGTGCAGTGGCACGATCTCAGCTCACTGCAACCTCTGCCTCCCAGGTTCAAGTGATTCTCCTGTCTCAGCCTCCCGAGCAGCTGGGATTACAGGCGTGTGCCACCACACCCAGCTAATTTTTGCATTTTTAGTAGAGACAAGGCTTCATCATGTTGGCCAGGCTGGTCTCGAACTCCTGACCTCAGACGATCCACCCGCCTTGGCCTCCCAAAGTGCTGGGATTACAGGCGTGAGCCACCATGCCCGGCCTGCCTTTAATTCTTCAAACTTATGGAAGGGTTATTGTTTCAAGAATACTTACTGGCTGAAATGGCCATAAGTGCCTGAATGGGTCGCCAAGCCATCATACACACCATCATAGTAGGGAAGATGGAGATAGTATTGCCTGCCATGTACATGATGAAGAGATTCATGGGAATCTGTTTGAGGGGACCCAAGGCGATGTCCCAGCAGCGCTAAAATAAACACACAATTTTAACCCTCTGATCACCACCCTTAGTCCCACATTTGCCATATCACTGATGCTAAATCACATGAACAGAATTCCCAACTCCCTGCTTCTAACTGAGCTGACTCGTCAATTCTACGACCTCTTCCCTTCTCCATGTTGCCACAGGAAGGCTCTCTCTTCTACTAAAGATGAAGTATCCTCACCATCTGTTATGCCTTTTCCTATAGGTTTTCCAGATGTCATTTTTTCTCCTGATTTTGGAAAAAAGATCTCCCTGCTTTTGTCCTGGTATTTCTGTATTTATCAATGTCCTATCTACAACTGAAGAAATAGATAAATCCACATAATGGGAGATTAGCACACCTCAGTCAATAACTAATAGAGCCATCTAACTAATTTAGTTCCAGAAATAATAATAGAATTAGCAGGCAAATCAAGACATAGATTTGAATGACATTAACAAACTTAACCCAACTGACACGTAACACTGCACTCAACAATTGCAGAATTCACATTCTTTTCAAACACAAGATATTCACAAAAACTGACCACTCGCTGAGCCATGAAGAAAATGTCAATCTCAAAGAATGCAAATTGTACAAAACATATTCTTTGACTACAATAATATTAAACTAGAAATAATTTTATAGTAACTAGAAAATCTCTTATGTTTGAGAATTAACAATGATACATGAAGAAATTATAATGGAAAATAGATTTATATGATAGCAAAAGTACCACATTTTAAAACTTGCGGGACACAGCTAGAGTTCTGAGAAATTTATAACCTTAAATACATACTACCAGGTTGCTGCAAAAGTAACTGCGGTTTTTGCCATTAAAAGTAATGGCAATCTGGCCAGGCGCAGTGCCTCACGCCTGTAATCCCAGCACTTTGGGAGGCTGAGGTGGGTGGATCACCTGAGATCAGGAGTTTCAGACCAGCCTGGCCAACGTGGTGAAACCCCGTCTCTACTAAAAATACAAAAAAATTAGCTGGACATGGTGGCGGGTGCCTATAATCCCAGCTACTCGGGAGGCTGAGGCAGGAGAATTGCTTGACCCCGGGAGGCAGGGGTTGCAGTGAGCCAAGGTTGTGCCATTGCATTCCAGCCTGGGCGACAACAGCAAGACTGTCTCAAAAGAAAAGAAAAAAAGTAATGACAGTCTAAAAATAAACTAAGCATCCATTTCAAGAAACTAGAAAAAAAAACAAGAATTTTTGAAAGATTAATAAAATCAATACTGGTGATGGGTACAGTGACCTATAAAAATAAATGAAAATAATTTAAAAAAAATCAATACTGGTGAGCCTGATGAAAAAAGGAGAGGAGACAAATATTCAATATCAGGAATGAAAAAACGAACATCACAGATCTTGCATATATGGAAGTGATCATATTATGAACAACTTTATATCAATACATTTGAAATTTTAGGAAATGGATAAGTTCCTAGAAAAAATGTAACAAAATGACAGGAGAAATTAGAAATATAAATAGGCCCGGGTCGAGCGCGGTGGCTCATGCCTATAATCCCAGCACTTTGGGAGGCTGAGGCGGATGGATCACCTGAGGGCAGGAGTTCAAGACCAGCCTGGCAAACATGGTGATACCCTGTCTGTAATAAAAATACAAAAATTAGCCGGGCTACTGCAGATATCTAGATGAAGGATGGTGGCTTGGATTGGGATGAGAGGTGAACACAGTAAAAAGTAGTAGGTAAAGCCAACAGAGTATCCTGACAGTTGGATATGTGGTGTAAGGGAACTAGAGTAGAAAAAGGATCACTTCAACTGGAAGATGTTGCCACCAAAAGATAGTTTTCAACCTACTTTCTTATACCTTATGCTCCAAACATCTTCTATTTTTCAAACTATTAAGCACTTTTGTAGCTGATATATAAAATACCGAAATACCAGCCTCAAGCAGTTTAGTTTCCAAATACTCAGGATAAGAGCTATCTACGTTAACTCCACCTAGGAGAAGAGGATGAGTGTATAACTCAGAACTGGCCCATGGACTACGGTAACATCTATACCTCTGTACCTTCTCCACCAGGATCCGGTCTGTCTCTTGCACGCTGGTATCAGGCACTTGCTTGTCCAAATAACCGACTGGGTAGAGCGAGTCTCCCTGGCCACTGCCCCGGTCACTTCGACCCCTAAAAAACCAAACCAAAAAACTAAAGCTGCAACCTCCGATACTTCTTATCCCACATTTCCTGATCTACCAATCATAGGAATAAAGATCTTCAGATGCACCTACTCAGATTAGACCAAGCCCCCTCGTGTGTTCCTCAGTCCTTTGACTTATCAGGAGGACTGATGTAAGCATTGTTTGAGCAGAGAAACCCCCACGGCAGAAAAGCCGCTACCTCCCCAGGTGATGTCTGCGTGCCACCCATCTTTTTCAGAGTTATGCCTGAGGGCTCAGGTCTCATCACTCTGGTGCAGTTCTGGGATGAACAGTGACGTACAGCTTGCCCAGGTGCCTCACCTGCTGCCTCCTCCAGGCCCGCTTAGCTCAATGGCCCACTTGAAGCGCCGGCCTCGGTTAGCCACCAGGCTCCCCTGGGCCGTCATGGCAACAGCTGCGTCCTACAGCCTCGATGCTTCTCACTCCAAAGCGTACTCCGCAACAGGCCCACCAACGTTCTCCGCTTGGTCTCACGCTGCAAATGCACTTCCGGCGCTTGAATATAGACGTTATTTCCGCCCCGGAAATTGGCGGTGCTGTGGGTTGAGGAGTCCGGGTTTGGATTTAGAAAAGCAGGGAGGGAAAAAAAACCAGGCAAGACTGAGTGCTTCCTAAAGCCACTTCCGCGCGCTCCCCTTTTGAATGTGCTTGTTATGTGTTCCCTGACCTCTGAGGTGCACTTTATGGGGCTGAAGGAAAGCCCATACTGACTCAGCGGTAAGAATTGGTGGGCGGATCACCTGAGGTCAAGAGTTCGAGACCAGCCTGGCTAACATGGTGAAACCCCGTCTCTACTAAAAACACAAAATATTAGCCGGGCTTAGTGGCGGGCGCCTGTAATCCCAGCTACTTAGGAGGCTGAGGCAGGAGAATCGCTTGGATCCGGGAGCTGGAGGTTGCAGTGAACTGAGACCGAGCGATTGCACGCCAGCCTGGGCAGCAAGAGCGAAACTCTGTCTCAAAAAAAAAAAAAAAAAAAGAAGCCAAGAAAAGCTTCTTAACCTCCTACGCGCTCCCTGGAACAAAAGATTCAAATCCTGGGTTTAAATCCTAGCTTGACCTTGAGCGAGTTACTTAGTAGTTTCTGAGTATTGAATGCCCACTCTGTCCCAGGAGCTCTCTGTGTTTATTTCATTTCACTTGCACAGTAATCTTGCGAGGTAAACAGTTCTAACCACATTCTGCACAAAGGCAAGGCGACATTGTGGGCATGGAAAGGGACATGGGCTCGGTATTCAGATAGCCTGCGTTTGTTGTTGTTGTTTGTTTTGGCTTTGTTTTTTGAGACAGGGTTTCTGTTGCCGAGGCTGTAGTGCAGTGGCGCTATCACGGCTCACTGCAGCCCCGACTTCCCCGGCTCAAGCGATCTTCCCACCTGAGCGTTCCGAGGAGCTAGGACCACGGGGCGCGCCACCACGCCCAGTCTTTTGTTTTGTTTTGTTTTGTTTGTTTTGTTTTGAGACAGGGTTTCGCTATGTTGCCCAGGCTACTCTCAAACTCCTGGGTTCAAGTGATTCTCCTGCCTTGGCCTCCCAAAATGTTGAGATTACAAAGGCATGAGCCACTGCACCCAGCAGATGGCCTCCTTTTGAATCCTGGTTTCACCACTTAATAATTGTATGATCTTGGGTAAGTTAAATCAATTGTGTTTCAGCCTCTTCATGTAAAAGTTGGATAATCTACCTACTTTCAAGGCTTGTGAGATTAGTGCCCACCACATATGTAGTGTTTGGTTTGTTTGTTTTTTGTTTGAGACGGAGTTTTGCTTTTGTTGCCCAGGCTGGAGTGCAATGGCAGTATCTCGGCTCACTGCAACCTCTGCCTCCCGGGTTCCAGCGATTCTCCTGCCTCAGCCTCCTGAGTACCTGGGATTACAGGCGCACGCCACCACGCCCGGCTAATTTTGTGTTTTTAGTAGAGATGGGATTTCACCATGTTTTTCAGGCTGGTTTCGAACTCCCGACCTCAGGTGATCTGCCTGCCTCGGCCTCCCAAAGTGCTAGGTTATGTGGTGTTTTTAATGATGTGTCACATCATTACCAAATAACACCATTGATATTTTTTTAATGACATGTCATTAAATGATGTATGTCATTCTTTAAAGTGATTGGGTTTTGTATTGTATACCTTTTTCAGAATTTAGCCTATTATTGGACATTTAAGTTGTTTCCTGTTTTCCTTCCTTTTATAACCAGTGTTGCCGTGAACATATCTGTATGTCTTTTCTTATTTCCTATAGTCCTAGAAGTGAAACTGGAATTGCTGGATCAAAGAGCATGCACATTTTTAAAGAATTTTCATTTTAAATGCCCACCAGGAGCCAGGCGTGGTGGCTCACACCTGTCATCCCAGAACTTTGGGAGGCTGAGGCGAGAGGATTGCTTTAGCTCAGGAGTTCAAGACCAGCCTGGGCAACATAGTAAGACCTTGCCTCTGCAAACAACAACAAAAAAATGAAAATGTCCACTAGGAAAAATGGCACCGTTTACATTTCACAGTCTATAATTTTTTTAATAGTTTGAAATGGTACTGTATTATTGTTTAATTTGTATTTCTTTGACTCCAAGTTATTTGATATGGCTGGAGTTGGGGAGAAGGAGATGCTGTGGGAGGTAAGGTTGAAAAAGGCTTCCTTGGCCAACTAAAAAGTTGGGACTCTTGAAGATGATGATGATGACGTAGAGAGGCTGAAGATTGCCACCTCCACTTTGTTTTCTGATTTTAAAAATATGTGTTCATAGCAGACTGCTTAAACAAGGCAGAAATGGAAGTCTTTTGCCTCTCCAATCCCTCCTAAAATGTGTATCTATCTGATTGTAGGAAGACCTAACTATAGATTGCGTTTCTGCTTTCTACTTTTTGTCTTTACCACGTTCTCTCTGATGAACCTTATATTTATCTCAAGCTTCTGACCCTATTGGGCATTCTTCTTTGTTGCATTATATTCTGCATAATAGCACTTACCACATTGCATTTTGTTTGTTAAAGTCCTGAGCACTTATCTCTACCCTTCTATAGGCAACCCTAAATCCCCCGAGGTCAGAAGCTATATATTATCTTTGAGCCTGTTGCCTAGAACATAGAAAGTATTGAATAAATGAATGTGAGTAAATTAAATTGAAAGTAAACAAACACGAAGATGTGAATGTACTATAACTACACTTGTGCAAAATAAAACATAAAAATGGATATACATTCTATTGGGGCAAAGATTTTCATGGAATTTTGTCTAATTTTCAAGATAATCTTTTTTTTTTTTTTGAGACAGAGTCTCACTCTGTCACCCAGGCTGGAATGCAGTGGCACAATCTCGGCTCACTGCAACCTCCGCCTCCCAGGTTCAAGCAATTTTCCTGTCTCAGCCTCCTGAGTAGCTGGGATTACAGGCGCCCACCACCACGCCCTGTTCATTTTTGTATTTTTAGTAGAGATGGGGCTTCACCATTTGGCCAGGCTAGTCTCAAACTCCTGCCCTCAGGTGATCCGCCCACCTGGGCCACCCAAAGTGCTACAATTACAGGCATGAGCCACTACACCTGGCCTTCTTATTACATTTTAATACATTTTTTTTTTTGAGATGGAGTCTTGCTCTGTTGCCAGGCTGGAGTGTAGTGGCACAATCTTGGCTCACTGTAACCTCCGCCTGCCAGGTTCAAGCAATTCTTCTGCCTCAGCCTCCCAAGTAGCTGGGACTACAGATGCGTGCCACCACGCCTGGCTAATTTTTGTATTTTTAGTAGAGACGGGGTGTCACCATATTGGCCAGGCTGATCTCGAACTCCTGACCTCGTGATCTGCCTACCTCAGCCTCCCAAAGTGCTGGGATTACAGGCATGAGCCACTGCTCCTAGCCATATTTTAATAATTTTTTTTTTACTTTTTTTTTTTTTTTTTGAGAAGGAGTCTCGCTCTTTCACCCAGGCTGGAGTGCAGTGGCGCGATGTCGGCTCACTGCAGGCTCTGCCCCCCGGGGTTCACGCCATTTTCCTGCCTCAGCCTCCCATGTAGCTGGGACTACAGGCACCCGCCACCTTGCCCGGCTAATGTTTTGTATTTTTAGTAGAGACGGGGTTTCACCGTGTTAGCCAGGATGGTCTCGATCTCCTGACCTCGTGATCCGCCCGCCTTGGCCTCCCAAAGTGCTGGGATTACAGGCATGAGCCATCACGCCTGGACTTTACTTTTTTTTTGAGACAGGGTCTCACTGTGTTGCCCAGGCTTGTCTCAAACTCCTGAGCTTAAGCAGTCCTCCTGCCTTGGCCTCCCAAAGTGCAGGGATTACAGGCATGAGCCCACACCTGGCCCTGCTTTAATAAGTTTTAAATGAACACTTTTGAAAACATTAAGTTAGTCATTGGAATCATATATTCTTTCTACTTAAATACTCCCCTACTTGCTATAAAAATGTGTAAACTATAACCTAAATTAAAGTTGCTTTGGGCCGGGCGCTGTGGCTCACGCCTGTAATCCCAGCACTTTGGGAGGCCGAGGTGGGTGGATCACGAGGTCAGGAGTTCAAGACCAGCCTGGCCAAGATGGTGAAACCCCATCCCTACTAAAAATACAAAAAATTAGCTGGGCGTGGTGGCAATCGTCTATAATCCCAGCTACTCGGGAGGCTGAAGCAGAGAATTTCTTGAACCCAGGAGGTGGAGGTTGCAGTGAGCTGAGATTGTGCCACTGCACTCCAGCCTGGGGGACAGAGCAAGGCTCCGTCTCAAAAAAAATAAATAAATAAAAAATAAAAAGTTGCTTTGGCCTCAGTGGGGGTACTCTGGATCATTTATTTCTTTATCCTGGGAATCCTCATAGTATTATTTGTGAAGCTCTGTTCCAAAAAATGAATACATCAGGACTAGGCTGAGGATGGTTCCAAGATTAGATAAATTTGAGAAATTCTACATATTATATTCTGCACACACACCCAAGAGAGTCTTAGTGCTGTTAGTATAACATATGAAAACAACAAGAAATGGTTTGGTAAAGAATCTCCTTTAATTTTGTTTCCCAATCTACTTGAGTAAGGAACCAGTTTTTTGTTTTTTTTCCCTTAATACATTTGTTAACATCCAATAGAATCAGTGTTCCATAGAATACAGCGAGGGCAGCTGCTCTATATGCATGCTAGAATTCTTCAGGAGAAAGATGAAGGTCTTCCCTATAAAGCTTTGCTTGTTATTTTTAAAATATTAGAAGATCATTAGAAATAATAGGTTATTTATGGAAATGGAGCTTCAAGTTGAAATTAAAGTTTTAAAGTTTTTGCACAAATTTTGTTTTGCAAGGAAAACAAAACTAGTGTATGATTTTCCAGGCCTGGTGTGGTGTTTCACCCTTGTAATCCTTGTGCTTTGGAAGGCTAAGGTGGGCAGATCGCTTGAGGCCAGGAGTTTGAGACCAGCCTGGGCAACATGGTGAAACCCTGTCTCTACAAAAAATATAAAAATCAGGCAGGCGAAGTGGCTTGTGTCTGTGGTCCCAGCTACTTGGGAGGCTTAGGTGGGAGGATCACTGGAGCCCAGGAGGTCAAGGCTGCAGTGAGCTGAGATCGTGCCACTGCACTCTGAGAAACCTGGATTCTAATCCTGACTCCAAATAAACTACATGATTCACTTTGAATTAGGGACTCTCTTGACTTTAATTTCTTCACCTATAAAATAAGAGATTTATACTAGATGATTTCTAAGGGTGCCTTCTAGTTCTAAAATATATCATACTTATTTTTAAAAAAACATATAATGTGTACTATTCTTTCCATGCATATACACCCGAAATAAAACACTCAGTAATAGACACTCAAAGGAGTAATGGGATTTCAGATAATTTTTTAAAATTGTGGCTTCCTACAGTTTTCCTAGGTCTCTGCATTGTGCAGGTACTACTTATGTAGTTAGAAAAACATAAATATTATTAATTATAACATGACATAATTCTAAACATGGAAGTGTAATGGTTCTCTGTTATGAATACACATGAGAATCAACTTGAGAACTCTTAAAAATATTGATGCCTGCCGGGCACAGTGGCTCACGCCTGTAATTCCAGCACTTTGGGAGGCCAAGGCAGGTGGATCACCTGAGGTCAGGAGTTCGAGACCAGGCTGACCAACATGGAGAAACCCTGTCTTTACTAAAAGTACAAAATTAGCCAGGCAAGGTGGCACATGCCTGTAATCCCAGCTTCTTGGGAGGCTGAGGGAGAAGAATCGCTTGAACCCAGGAGGCGGAGGTTGCAGTGAGCCGAGATCTTGCCATTGCACTCCAGCCTGGGCAACAAGACCAAAACTCTGTATCTCTCTTTCTCTCTCTCTCTCTCTCTCTCTCTCTCTCTCTCTCTATATATATATATATATATAGATGCCTGGATGACACCTTTAGTGATTCTGATTCATTTGCTTTGGGTGAGACTTGGGCATCAGTATTTCTTATGGCTCTCAAGGTGATTCTGCTGCGCAGTGAGGATTGAGAACAGCTGATTTAAAGCATTTTGTTGCTTTAAAATAACAAGGTTTGAATGTACACAACATAATCTAAGCAGACAATCAGATTTTAAGAACCTTCTTGTATGCATCCCACTGGACTAAACCTGAATTGGAAAATGATGGAATATTGAAGTCATAAAATAAGTATTGCCGGGTGCGGTGGCTCACACCTGTAATCCCAGCACTTTGGGAGGCCGAGGTGGGCAAATCACGAGGTCACGAGATCGAGACCATCCTGGCTAATATGGTGAAACCCCATCTCTACTAAAAAAAAAAAAAAAAAAAAAAAAAATTAGCCAGGCATGGTGGCAGGTGCCTGTAGTCCCAGCTACTCAGGAAGCTGAGGCAGGAAAATGGCATGAACCCAGGAGGTGGAGCTTGCAGTGAGCCGAGATCGTGCCACTGCGCTCCAGCCTGGGCGACAGAGCGAGAGTCTCAAAAAAAAAAAAATAAATAAATATTAAAATTTTCCTTTGTGCCTTTGAGCAAATACGATTTTAATTAAAGAAAGCATAAAAAGGCAAACCACAATTCTATAACTCATATGAGTTACCTCGTTTGACTTTGTATAATTTGTGCCACCTGCACAGTTTTTGTGTTTTTGTATTTCATCCTTTACCTCTTCCTAAGACCCAAAGAAGCTATTTCATGCCATTCTTCTCTGAACAGTTGTATTTGGATTGAAACTTAACAAGAAAATTTTCTATTCAAACAACCAGGTTTGCAAGAATGGATCCCTCTGGGCGGGGGAGAGGGTGGTGGGGCTTTTATAGATATGTCTTAAGTTTTTGGCCTATACCATTTCACAATGTCTATATAATAATTCTATTTTGCCATCCTTCCTGGGACAACCAGTTTGCCTAGTGTGCTCTAAAAGCTCCTACGATTCTTTGCAGCTTCAAAAAAAATCGGCTTCCATTGCAAATCCCAGTTATTTGTCTTATTTTAACTCTACTATCATTACCTTCTAAAAAAGACCAACTTAAAACTATGTCTTTCATGACACAATTTGCTGTGTATCAGTTGTGTGGTCTAAAGAAGAAACTTTTTTTTCTTTTCTTTTCTTTTTTTTTTGAGACGGAGTCTCGCTGTTGCCCAGGCTGGAGTGCAGTGGCGCTATCTCGGCTCACTGCAAGCTCCGCCTCTCGGGTTCACGCCATTCTCCTGCCTCAGCCTCCCGAGTAGCTGGGACTACAGGCGCCCACCACCACGCCCGGCTAATTTTTTGTATTTTTAGTGGTCTCGACCTCCTGACCTCGTGATCCACCCGCCTCGGCCTCCCAAAGTGCTGGGATTACAGGCATGAGCCACCGCGCCCGGCCAGAAACTGTTTTTTTAATCCATTTTGACTGTTTGCATTTCAAACCCCTTTAGTGAAAAAACATTTTGTGTAAGATCTTACCTTGCTAGTTACTGTTGGGGTACCACATCATTTCTACACAGATTACATTCTTTTTCAATTTCTATTTCATGGCTCTGCCATGTCATGAAATGCCCTTGTCAGCAGCGACATGAACTAGTAGTATAGTGCTGGGAGAAGATGTTGGTAATACCATTCTTCCTTAGCAGTTACCTTTCCTTCATTTCAGGAGGCCTATTGTCCAATTCACATTTTAACAAGTTCCCATTATAGCAGCTTCCCTCCAGCACTTGGTTAGGAAGTTGGAAGGGTTGCCATTCCCACAGATCTCATTAATGGATAAGAATGACAACCATAGCATGAGTCATAATGATACATTACTAATGGCCTAACAGGTCTCTCCAAGATCGGTTACTCTGGATTCTTTTTGGTGATTAATTTCAGCTATCCTGAAAGTGGGCTAACTGTCTGTACATCAAGTAACTAAACCACCAATAAAGGTCCTTTGGGGCATTTTTTTTCCTATGTGCTAATTTTAAAAGGCTTCAATCAGTTCCGATATAAAGCATTGTTTTATAACCTGAGTTTGCTTTGTTTTGTTTTTCTGAGATGGAGTTTTGCTCTTGTTGCCCAGGCTGGAGTGCAATGGCACCATCTTGACTCACTGCAACCTCCACCTCTCAGGTTCAAGCCATTCTCCTGCCTCAGCCTCCTGAGTAGCTGGGATTACAGGCATTGCCACACGCCTGGCTAATTTTTTGTATTTTTAGTAGAGACAAGGTTTCACCATGTTAGCCAGGCTGGTCTCGAACTCCTGACCTCAGGTGATCTGCCCACCTCGGCCTCCCAAAGTGCTGGGATTACAGGTGTGAGCCACCACACCCGGCCATAACCTGAGTCTTTTAAAGGAGGATTGTTATGGACTGATTGTGTCCTCCCAGAAATCATATGGGATGATCCTAATCCTCTATGGGATGGTATTTAGAGATAGAGCCTTTGGGAAATAATTAGAGTTAAATGAGGTAATGAGGGTGCATGTCTCATGATAGCACTGCCCTTATAAGACACTCAAGAGCTCTCTGCCAAGGCCAGGGAGCATTACTGCCTGAGCTCTGCCTCCCATGAGATCAAGGTGGGGGCATTAGATTCCTTAGGAGCTCAAACCCTATTATGAACTGTGCATGCGAGGGATCTAGGTTGTGTATTCCTTATGTCTTAATGCCTGATGATCTGAGATGAAACAGTTTCATCCTGAAACCACCCTCCCTGCCCAGCTCACATTTGTGGAAAAATTGTCTTCCATATAATTGGTCCTTCATGCCAAAAATATTCGGGACCTCTGGTTTAAAGCACCCAGTATTTTGTTATGGCAACCCAAGCAGAATAATACAAGGATGAAATGAAATTCAGAAGAGTTGGAGAACAATAGGTATCTTTTAGTGTTTGAAAGATAAATAAAGCCATTCCTTAAAACATGTACATAAACGTACTTGTTTAATTTGCTCATTATGTAAATAGGAATGTACTAAACACTGTCTATTGACTTGCTTTTTTTACTTAATCTATTTTGGATATCTTCCATGTCTATCATGCAGATCTACCTTATTCTTTTTCAAGGCTGCAGAATGTAGATGTGAGATAATTTAATTAGTCCCAAATTGATAGACATTCAGCTTGTTCCCATTTTTCGCTATTACAGAAAAATGTTGCTGTGAACATCGTTGGGTACTTGTCAACACATTTCTGTAGGACAGTGATACAATTAGGATTTGTTCCCACAGTTTATACAGTTAAAATGTTGATGGATTCAAATAGGCCCTCTAAAATGTACTATTTACAGTTCTAAGGGTTTACTGATTAAATTATTTCTAGAGTCTTTCAGTGAATAGAATAATTTCCTCCCCCCGCCCCCAAATTTGTATCCACCCAGAGTCTCACATCAGATCTTTGGAATTAAGTTCTTGGCTGATACATTGGTTAAGATGAGGTCATACTGGATTACAGTGAGTCCTAAATCTGATGACTATAGCATCCTTATATGAAGAGAGGTCACACAGACACATGAGGAAGAAGGCCATGTGATGAATGGAGACAGATTGGAATGATGCAGCTATAAGCCCAGGAAGCTAGGAAGAGGAGGCAAAGGATTATTCCCTAGAGCCTTCAGAGGGCGCATGGTCCTGTTCCGGAGGCTGGGTTTTGGACTTCTGGCCTCTGGAACTGCGAGATAATACACTTCTGTTGGTTTAAGCTATTCAGTTTGTGGTACTTTGTCACAGCAACACTAAGAAACAAACACATCTCTTTCTAAAAGAGAGTCCATTCAGATGTATTAAGGATTAGCTTAAGGAGAAAATGATAACAATAAAATAATAAGTAAAATAATACTGCCATAGTTACAGAATTAAATCCTAAACTTTAAAACATTTACACTTCTTACTTCATTTCCTAATTGCTATG
The DNA here is from genome assembly GCF_006542625.1 of Nomascus leucogenys. Classification (NCBI taxonomy): domain Eukaryota; kingdom Metazoa; phylum Chordata; class Mammalia; order Primates; family Hylobatidae; genus Nomascus; species Nomascus leucogenys. The sequence continues at coordinate 67,104,843 of NC_044386.1, forward strand.
ATTGGTTTCTTTAATAAAGTGATTTTAAAAAGTCACTTTAATTTAAAAGCAATACATTTATTATATAAATGAGAAATACAAATAGGCAAAAAGATGAAAACCAACAAATCCTATCATGCCAAAAAAACCTTTCATGAGCATTTTGATTTAGATGTTTCCAGACTTTAAAAATTAATATTTAGACTTATTTAATACTGTATACTGTTTTATAACATGCTATTTCATGTTATTTGTATATATTCCAAAAGTAGCAATGCAAAGGCAGTTTTCCTTATTTTTATGTGAAATTATGAGATGTGGGGGCCTGGGCTACCCAACACTGATACAAACTTTATAACTTGGCTCTGGAGATTAACCTGCCTGAGATCTTGTGCCCTAATAAGCTCCAGAAATGAGAATATCAAGGTTCTTCTCTGGCCTCCAGCAACTGGAGGACTTGTATTAGCTGAGATTCTTCTGTGTTAACACAGCAGATTCCCTGAGTTCCAGGACTCCATCACTTGTCTTACCTCTTTAGCCTCCCTTGAGGATAAGGATCATATAGTACACTCTTTTTACCCTATTCTTCTGATGAGAGGACAGCACAGTGCCTTTTGCATAGTGGGTCATCAAGAAATTCCTGTTTATGATGATGAAGAAATGACTTGAGAGAAAGTGACTTCACCCATGTGTGTTGAATTTTTATTTTCCTTAAAACAACACATCTACTTAGTGGAAGTCATATTCAGGAAATATTCTTCATTGTACATCCATGGAACCTAGGGCTCCAGCTTCCTTTACTCACCTAGCTGGACTCTCTCAACAGTACCACCTGTTAACAGATGTGGCCCCACCCATAGGCATGTATGTGCCTTGCTTATGCTTGGTACAATCGAGAAGCTCTCAAAGGTGTTGCTTATGCCAAATATCCTAAAACTATTTTCCCACTGCTCTAAAGTCTTGCCTCAATTTGCAACATTACTTTTTTTTTTTTTTTTGATTAAGTAAGGACTCTGCTACTAGGGAGGAAAAATACATAAAGTTATAACAACCTGATGACATCTTAGTTCTCATCAGTTTATCTGATAGGCCTCCCATTGCTCAGAACTCCCACGGCATTTAGGAGATACCTTTTATCACTGCAGTGTATTGGAATGATCTCTTTTCCTGTTTTTCAAGCCACTGTGAGCTGCTTCAGGCGATTTCCAGCACCAGGCACAATTTGCCTGGCACATGGCAGGCCTTCAAAAAGATTGTTAAACCAAACTTAAGCAGCCTGCTCCCTAGGCAAGCCTTGTAGAGTTCCGAAATGAGTGCCTGAAAAAGCAAGCCAAGGGATGTAGTCTTGTGGTGAGGAATTGTTTCCATCAAATGCACTGCTTGGTTGGTTTCTGCAAGGGGCGAGAGAACCACCATAGACAAACTTGCTCCTGTCACAGATTGGCTAACTTTGACCAGTGGCTTATCTATGAAGGTGAGCAGCCTGGTTCTAATGAAAAGAATTGCCCTCAGTAATTAAAAGTTCATCATCTACAGACCCAACCCTAACCTCATAATCTAATTTAGTGTTCCCCATCCCAACAAGACTGAACCGGCTTCCTGAGGACAGGTTCTGCATCATGTGCATTTCTTGTGCTCTTAAGAGTCTAACACAAAGTTTGGCACATAATAGGAACTGAAAAAATGATGACTAACAAACACGTAGTGCTTACCATATGCCGGGCACTCCTCTAAGCATTTTATATGTATTAATTCATTTAATCCTCACAACGCTAAGAGACAGATACTATTGTTATTATCCCCATTTTACAGAAGGGGAAAGCAAAGCACCTAGGAGTTTATGTGACTTGCTCAAGGTCACATAGTTCCACAATCCATGTTTTTAGAAACTATGCCTTACAGCATTTATTAGTATCATTTTTATTTTTATACAGACGGGGGCGGAGGTGGGGGGTGGGGAGTAGTTGTCCCCATGTCGTCCAGGCTGGTCTTGAATTCCTGGGCTTAGGTGAACCTCCTGCTTCGGCCTCCCAAAGTGCTGGGATTACAGGTGTGAGCCACTGCTCCCAGACCCTTAGTGTATTTAAATAGATGGGAATGAATAAATCTCTCCCGGAACCATAACTTTATAGGAAATTGTTTGCACCTCCTGGTACACCACTAATACACGGTCTCCCACACTAGGTTGTTCCTAGCGCACGGTCGGTCGTTCGTTGACCTTTACCCACCCTCAGTTCCTATCGCAATATCACTTCTCGCGCCGCAGCAAGGCTACCGTGCGAAGCTCTGGCCACCAGGGGGCACTGTGGCCACACGTCCTTTCCCCTCCGGCGCTTAGCGACCCCCCAGAGGGGCGGAGCCAACGTTGGGTGGAGCCCGCGAGACGCCAACAGCGCCAGCTATCCCGGCGGGCCCCGCGCGCGGCCGCGTTTGAATGGCCCTGAGTGGGACTCGGCCCAGAAGCCCAGGGACCCTCTAGGCTGCCAGGCGCTGATCCTCAGCGCCGAGGCTGGGCTGAGGCGCGGCGGTACCATGAGGCGCCGGTAAGTGAGTGCCGAGCCGGTGCGAGCCCCGTGCCTGGAGCTGCCCTGCCCTGGCAGGGCTACTCCAGCCGGGCTTGGCCGCGCCCTGGGCCCACCGGCAGGCCCCGCGGCGGCCTCGGCTCGGCCGGGCTCGCGGCAGCGCTGCCGGGTCGCGGGGCGGGGCGGCAAGGCCGGGGCGGAGCCCCTCTGCCGGCCCCTGCGGGGAGGGTTGGGCGGCGGGCGCTGGGGGGCTCCAGGGGCCTGGGCCGGGAGAGGCGTGGACGGAAGCTGTTGTCACTTATTTATCTTGGGGTGGAGTCGACAGCTGCACCTGGGGAAGGGGAAGGACAGAACGAGTGTGGGGCGAGCTGCTTTGAGGACAGGTTTTCCGCAGAGCGCCCAGGCCCGGCCCAGGCATTTCCTTATTTTCCGATGGGTCCTCGGATTCCTGACGGATGAGCTTTTGTTTCGCAGGACAAAAACTTGACATAACTGCATAAGAATTGTCGATTGCAACTTTAAAAACCTTATTGTATTTTCTGAAAAGTTGTTCTGTAAAGTAGGCTTTTACTACGCTCTTAAATTGCTTAAATATGGAGATAACAAAGAGTTGGTTTGTTTTCTTGTAGCTTATAAAGTTCCTTGAAAACAGAGGTACCTATGTCAGTTTCTTTGCTGATTTAAAAAAAAATTGTAAGAGAAATTAGTTGTGTAATAATCATCAGTTCAGCACTTGCGAGAATTATGAGAAACTAGTCCACCTAATAGCTTAAATCTGCTGGGTTTTTGGAGTTTCTTTGGATAGCCAGCTTCAGACTTGAATTGAAACATCATCCATTAAGGCTTTTACTTGGCTAATAACTAATATTAGCCAATAATAATATTAGCCAGTGTGATCATAATGATGGGCAATATTTATTTTGTGCTTTCTATGCGCTAGGCCTATTAAGAGCTTTGCTTTGGGATATATACTGTTGTCCCCATTTTGACAGTGAAGAAACTAAGGCACAGGGAATTTTAGTATTGTAACGTGTACCGTGCAGGGTTACACAGCTAATATAATTAACACCCGAGCAGGCTGGCTCCACGCTTTTAACTCTGCTGCTCTACTACCTCCTTTATCTGTGGCTCTTTTTAGTTTACAAAGCCCTTTCATTTCATTTACTTCAACTTCGGAGATCTGAGTGTGCTTTTGTGTACACATACATTCATTCACACACCATTCATTCAAATTTTCTGCTCTTGATGATTATACTTAAGGTTTGTGCCTGAGCAAAAAATCCATTGACTATTTTAAGATAAATGGAGTTCATATGCTTTATGTGTGTTATAATTTATGTTTTGAATTCGTTTATATCCTTTCCTGAAAGTTTTGAAAGTGTTAGTCTTAGCAACTTATGTATTACTTTAAAATAAAAAGTTATATGTTACATGTTTTCATCCCTAAAACTTATTGAGTGGTTATTCTGTACTTGAAATGGTTATACTTAAACTAATACCTCCTTGACAAGGAATAAAGTTCAAAAGCAAAATCACTTAGTAAGAAATCAGCAGTTTATACTTACCTATAGCAGAGCTTTTAAATGTCATTCATCAGTTACAAAGCTTTCGATTGCCTGTATGCCCAACAGGGTGGTAGACCCAATTGGCTATACAAAAGAAATGTGCTGCAAGAATGACACTATGGACTTTGGGGACTTGGTAGAAAGAGAGTGGGAGAGGGATGAGGGATAAAAGACTACACATTGGATACAGTGTTCACTGCTTGGGTAATGGGTGCACCAGAATCTCAGAAATCACCCCTGAAGAACTGATTCATGTAACCAAACACCACTTGTTCCCCAAAAACCTATTGAAATAAAAAATAATAAAAATAAGAAATGTGCCAGGGCAACCAACCTTAGGGAGATTAATCTAGTTTGGGTTATGAGATTAACAACAAAAAATATATATGACACTCTTCATTAGTACAGTGGATGAATGCAGAACTGAACTGGGTAAAGCTTTTGCAAAAAACCAACAATTGCAGGATTTATGTAGGGCACTGAATAGAAGGGTGGATGGCGGGTCTGGGCATGGTTGGTAATCCCAACATTTTGGGAGGCCAAGACAGGAGGATCTCTGGAAGCCAGGAGTTCGAGAGCAGGCTAGGCAACATAGCGAGACTACATCTCTACAAAAAATTTAAAATATTTTGCCAGGCATGGTGGCATGTGTCTGTAGTCCCAGCTACTTGGGAGGCTGGGGTGGGAAGATCGCTTAAGCCCAAGAGGTCAAGGCTACAGTGAGCCGAGATTGTGCCACTGCTCTTCAGTGCAGCAACAGACCGGTGTGGCTCACACCTGTAATCCCAGCACTTTGGGAGGCCAACGGTAGGAGGAAAGCTTGAGCCCAGAAGTTTGAGACCAGCCTGGGAAACATACCAAGACCCCATCTCTACAAAACATTTTAAAATTAGGGCCAGTGGGCATGCCTGTAATCCTAGCACTTTAGGAGGCTGAGGCAGGTGGATCACGAGGTCAGGAGATCGAGACCATCCTGGCTAACACGATGAAACCCAGTCTCTACTTAAAATACAAAAAATTAGCTGGGCATGATGGCACGTGCCTGTAGTTCCAGCTACTTGGGAGGCTGAGGCAGGAGAATCGGTTGAACCCAGGAGGCAGAGGTTGCAGTGAGCCGAGATCGCACCACTGCCCTCCAGCCTGGGCGACAGAGTGAGACTCCATCTCAAAAATAAAATAAAATAAAATTAGGCAGGTGTAGTGGCATGCACCTGTAGTCACAGCTCCTTGGGAGGCTGAGGTGAAGGATTCCTTGAGTCCAGAAGTTGGAGGCTGCAGTGAGCCATGATCATATCACTGCACTCCAGCCTGGGTGACAAAGCAAGACCCTGTCTCAGGAAAAAAAAAAAAGTATTGTCTAGTAACAAGATGCATCATAACATTACATTAGTCAATATTATGTTGATGTTTTATCAATCATTATATTTGTTGATCTATGTTAGTTAATTTGGTGCTTTCTGGAAAATGTATTTAGGAATATAATGTTTTTTAATTAAAGACCTTAAATGTAATACAAATGGTACTTTTACTGGGAACATACACTTTTTAAATTGGAAGGGTGTAATTTGACTTTTCTTTTTTTTTTTTTTGAGACGGAGTCTTGCTCTCGTCTCCCAGGCTGGAGTACAGTGGCAAGATCTTGACTCACCGCAACCTCCGCCTCGCGGGTTCAAGCTATTCTCCTGCCTCAGCCTCCTGAGTAGCTGGGATTACAAGCGCCCACCACCACGCCTGGGTAATTTTTGTATTTTTAGTTGAGACTGGGTTTTGCCATGTCGGCCAAGCTGGTCTTGAACTCCTGACCCAGGTGATCTGCCCGCCTCGGCCTCCCAAAGTGCTGGGATTACAGGCGTGAGCCACCATGCCTGGTGTAATTTGACTTTTCTTTGCCAGGTTCAAATGCTGTGTTTACTATTTCTTGTTCATCTAAGTATTTTTTCACTACCAGCTTAATACCCCTTAACTTTGGAGACTTCTGCATTATATTTACCATTCTTGTTCTTGGGGCATGATGAGGGTAGAAATGAGAGAAAAGGTATTCTGAAAGGACTCCCTTTTTGGCTTCCTGTAACCACCTCACTCTCCTTCAGTTTTATATACTGTCTGAAATTCTTTTTGCCTTGAGCAAGTCACCCAGAAACCTACCACCTATGTATGAGTCATGAGATGCTCATTCTAGCATCTCCTCTGCTCACTAGCATACTCTTAAGATGCACAGCTTGGTGTTACAGTGGGAAAGGCACTATTACTGTAAGTCACAACGCTAAGCCTGTTAGTAACTAAGTGTTCTTGGGCAAGTGATTTAATCTCATCTGAAATTATCTCCAAGGTCAAGAATCTATAACATAGTTACTTTTTGAGGGGAGTTCTTTGGGGCAGGAGGGAGACCTGTGGGGAAGAGGCCTCTGGATAGTCTTCTACATCTTAGTATGATTAATCACAGATTATTTCTTCTAAAGGCATTTTTAAAAGCTACTTATAGGGTTGAGGAAGAAATCTTAGGATGGAATTTAAAGGCCAATAGAATATAAGCTTCAGTACAGCAGGGATTTTTGTTTGGTCCACTGATGTTTCCCTAGTGCGTAGAACAGTAATTAGTCTGTAACATGTACTTAATATTCGTTGAACGAGTAAAGAAATGAAGGAATGGGTTGCTGGGGAAAGACAAAGTTTGTTGGAGTATTGCGCAGATGCTCTGAGTATCTTGAAGGAATTCAAAATGCAAACCAACCAGAGTACAACCCATCATTCCTACAATATAAAAAAATACCTCCCAGCAGTAGCAAAGTGTCTGTTGTTCACTTAATTGCCTTTCAGAACTATTAAGCGATTACTGCCCTGGCTGCCCCTCTTACTCACAGAGTAAGATTTTGACCATCACCACATACTTAAGTGCCAGCTTGACATTTCAGTATGCATTTTACTCTTACTTTCAAAAACCTATGTCCTAGCTATTCTCTGTGCCACTTAATATAATCAATAACAGGACATTTACTGTTGTAGCAAAAATGAATTATATATATTGATTAAAATTTGGCCTTTCATCCATGGAGGATTCATGGCACAACATTTAAAAACTGGCACTCTTCAGGTGCGGTGGCTCATGCCTGTAATCCCAGCACTTTGGGAGGCCTAGGTGGGCGGATCACAAGGTCAAGAGATGGAGACCATCCTGGTCAACATGGTGAAACCCTGTCTTTACTAAAATACAAAAAATTAGTTGGGTGTGGTGATGCACGCCTGTAGCCCCAGCTACTCAGGAGGCTGAGGCAGGGGAATCACTTGAACCCGGGAGGCGGAGGTTGCAGTGAGCCGATATTGCACCACTGCACTCTGGCCTGGCAACAGAGCGAGACTCCATCTTAAAGGCAAAAAAAAAAAAAAAAAAAAAAAAAAAAAAAAAAAAAACTGTCCCTCTTCGCCTTCCTGTTCCACAACTGCAATATAAATAATGGTCAAGAATAGTTTTTTCACATATAATTCATATACAAAGTTTCTCAGTAAGTCTATTTTGTCTACAAGATAAAGTCCAAATTCCTGACCTAGCATTCAGGGACTTCTGCATTTTAGCCAACCTACCTTTCTATTCTTTTCCCTTACAGTGGCCTGGACTCAATAATTACTTAATTATTGAATAGTTGGTATAGAAAATAAGGAAACAAAAAGCAGTTATTCTTGCCTATAAAGTATGTTTCCAGTTGAAGAAAGTCTGGCAGATGGTTTTTCAAGAAGCCTGTATGGGTGGCATTCATTGTTTGAGTGAATTATCCATTTAGTGAAAAATAGCATTAGAGACAAGAATTCCTTAAAACTCCATGTAAACAGTTTTTTCGATCCTTGTTGACAGACCTGTCGGAAACTAGGTAATACAGTCTACCCTCAGCATCCATGGGTTCTCTGTATGGAAGCCATGAATACCGAAGGCTGACTAGGGGACATGAGTATCCATGAATTTTGGTATCTGAGGTGGTCCTGGAACCAGTCGTACTCAGATACTGAGGGACAACTGTAATAAGAGAGGAATTAAATATGTGTATCTAGTGACATCAGTTTACATTGCAAGTAACCACTTAGTGGGACTGACTGAATCATTCTGTGCCCACAGCATTGCTTGAACAGTTCATCAGTCTGGATGGACTAGGTGATTTTGTAGTAACAAACAGCACCCAAATCTCAGTGGCTTATTTCAGAGGTTTATTTTTCCTCAGTTCATGTTACACATGAGCTGTCTGGGCCTGTGCTCCTAGTTTTCCTTGCTTAGCAATGTGGACAAGTGAGTCTTAACTTTCTGGCCTGTTGTTGGTTACCTGTTGATGGTTAGAGGTAAGGTAATGGGAGTGAATCACACACACTAGCTTTTTTTTTTTTTTTTTTTTTTTTAAAGTTCTGGGGTATGTGTGCAGAATGTGCTGTTTGTTACATAGGTATACACATACCATGGTGGTTTGCTGTACCCATTAACCCGTCATCTACATTAGGTGTTTCTCCTAATGCTATCCCTCCCCTAGTCCCCCACCCCCCAACAGGGCCCGGTGTGTGATGTTCCCCTTCCTGTATCCATGTGTTCTCATTGTTCAACTCCCACTTATGAGTGAGAACATGCAGTGTTTGGTTTTCTGTCCTTGAATTAGTTGCAGTGAGCTGAGATCATGCCACTGCACTCCAGCCTGGAGACAAAGCAAGACTCCATCTCAAAAAAAAGAAAAAATAGATACCAGAATAGGTGTATCTATTCTAGGTACAATGAACATGGTTCCTGCTCTCATGGAGCTCACAGTCTAGTGAGAGGTCGTGGGCAATAAGTGCATAAGCCAATTTCCAGATGGTGATAAATGTGGTGGGGGAAAAATATAGGGTACTGCTATACAGAATGATTGTAAGTGAGGGTGGGGTTGTTCTTGATTAGGTGGTGAGTTCGTGGGAGGAATATTTTAAGCAGAAAGAATGGCTTGGCTGCAAAATGGAAATAAGTTTGAAATGTTGAAGGACAGAAGGCCAGTGTGGCTGGAGCATTTAGGAAGCTATTATAGTCTAAAGGAGTTGGTGGTTTGGTCAAGAATGGTGGTAATGGAAATGGAAAGAAAAGGACAGCTTGGGAATATATTATAAAGGCAAAGTCAACAAATTGGATGTAGGTTATTAAGGAAAAAAGAAATCAAGGATGAATCCTTTATTTCAGGCTTGAGAAATTGGGAGGAGGATGGTTCTGTTTACTGAGTTAGGGACTGTTGGGAGGAGCAGATTTGAGAGGGGGGGATATTAAGGGTTCTATTTTTAATATGTTAAGTTCAAGAATAGATGACTATTCGATATCCATGTGGAGTTGGGTAGTAGGCAGTTGGAGATTTGAATCCAGACTTTAGGTGAAACAGTATGATGAGAGATTTTATTTATTTATTTATTTATTTTTGAGACAGAGTCTTGCTGTCGCCCAGGCTGGAGTGCAATGGCGCGATCTTGGCTTACTGCAACCTCCGCCTCCCGGGCTCAAGCAATTCTCCTGCCTCAGCCTCCTCGGTGGCTGGGATTACAGGTGCCTGCCACCACGCCCAGCTAATTTTTGTATTTTTAGTAGAGATGGGTTTTCACCATGTTGGCCAGGCTGGTCTCTAACTCCTGACCTCAGGTGATCCGCCCACCTAGACCTCCCAAAGTGCTGAGATTACAGGTGTGAGCCACCGCGCCTGGCCGAGATTTTATTTTTAAATGAAAGCTAATATGTTAATTTTTGTTACAGTTAAGTCTTGGACACAGGAGTCATATTTTCTTGAGCCTGCATGTGATTCTTCTGTTGGAGAAGAAAGTGTTCCGTAAGAGAGGAGGCATTTTCAAACCTTAATATACGTTCTGATTTCAGCCCAGGAGATATGGTGGTGCCCAACCACTGTAACTGATGGGGTTGTAATATAATCCTCACAAGTTTTGGACCATAAGAAAGGTTTAAGAACCATTGTTATAAAAAGATTTTGAATGTCTCTAGCATCATTTTTGTTGATTTTTTTTGATTCTTAAAGGATGATCTACCCTTTTTTCCAAGGCTTAGGGTATACTTAACCCTGTTGACTTCTGGTACTGTAGGAATTAGGCACAAGTGTTGTAGGGTGGTGACATTAGTCCAAATAATGAAGATAGAGTTTTTGAATTAATTTATATTAGCTCGTCGTTTTGAGAGTTGAATACTACTTTATTGGTATATCCTGTCATATGTAGAGAGTCTGTCGGTTTTGAAAGTATGAGAAATACCTTTAGCAGGCAAACAAGCGTCAAAAATGATCCTTAAAGTGACTGTTTTATGTATGTACACATTCATCCCTCATTATCTATGGGCGATTGGTTCCAGGACCTCCCAATGATATCACAATCCGAGGATGCTCAAATCCCTGATATAAAGTGGTGTAGTATTTCCACATAACCTTTGCACATCCTCCCATACACCTTAAATAATTTCTAAATTATTTATAATATCCAGTACAATGTAAATGCTATGTAAATAGTTGTTATATTATATTATTGGGGGACTAGTGATGAGAAAAATAAGTGCATATTCAGTAGAGATGTATTTTTTTTCTAAATAGTTTTGATTGGGAATTGATTGAATCCACAGATGCTGAACCCACGGATACAGAGGGCCAGTTGTATATATTTTTCCATTTCTGAGTCCAAGAAGACAATTAAAACAGAATCAAGTATTTTTTCCTCCCTGTTGAATATTTCCAGAAAATACTGGGTTATTCTAACAGGGAAACTAAATTGGAATTTGGCGAATTCACCAAAACATGCTAGAATAATCATAACCATCTACTTCTAGGCATAAGAAGCCCTAAGTCTTCCCAAAGATTCAGGTGTTTATATAGCCATTTAAGAAAATATCTATATAATACTACTAATACATTATAATTAAGTTAAAACATACTTGCACATTATACAAAATTCAAAAGGCCCAAAAGGGAAAAGTCTTCTCCCTTCACCCCCTAGCCACACATATCCTCTCACTAGAAGTGACCTTTGTCCCCAGATTCTCTTGTATCCTTCGAAAGATATTTAGTGAATATACAAGTAGCCCCTCACAGACACACTCTTTTTTTTTTGTTATAAATTATGGTTATTTTAATCATAAGGATAGTAATTCTCAAAGCTTAGTTTACAGTTTGACAATGGTAAATGAAAAATTTATATGTTCACAAAAATATTTTGCAAACAACGGATTTGTACTTTTTTTTTTTCTTTTTATTATACTTTAGGTTTTAGGGTACATGTGCACAATGTGCAGGTTTGTTACATATGTATCCATGTGTCATGTTGATTTCCTGCACCCATTAACTCGTCATTTAGCATTAGGTATATCTCCTAATGCTGTCCCTCCCCCCTGCCCCCACCCCACAACAGTCCCCGGAGTGTGATGTTCCCCTTCCTGTGTCCATGAGTTCTCATTGTTGAATTCCCACCTATGAGTGAGAACATGTGGTGTTTGGTTTTTTGTCCTTGCGATAGTTTACTGAGAATGATGTTTTCCAGTTTCATCCATGTCCCTACAAAGGACATGAACTCATCATTTTTTATGGCTGCATAGTATTCCATGGTGTATATGTGCCACATTTTCTTAATCCAGTCTATTGTTGTTGGACATTTGGGTTGGTTGCAACTCTTTGCTATTGTGAATAGTGCTGCAATAAACATACGTGTGCATGTGTCTTTATAGCAGCATTTTTTTTTTTTTTTTTTTTTTTTTTTTTTTTTTTTTTTTTTTTTTTTTTTTTTTTTTTTTTTTTAGCAGCATGATTTATAGTCCTTTGGGTATATACCCAGTAATGGGATGGCTGGGTCAAATGGTATTTCTAGTTCCAGATCCCTGAGGAATCGCCACACTGACTTCCACAATGGTTGAACTAATTTACAGTCCCACCAACAGTGTAAAAGTGTTCCTATTTCTCCACATCCTCTCCAGCACCTGTTGTTTCCTGATTTTTTAATGATGGCCATTCTAACTGGTGTGAGATGATATCTCACTGTGGTTTTGATTTGCATTTCTCTGATGGCCAGTGATGATGAGCATTTCTTCATGTGTTTTTTGGCTGCATAAATGTCTTCTTTTGAAAGTGTCTGTTCATGTCCTTCGCCCACTTTTTGATGGGGTTGTTTTTTTCTTGTAAATTTGTTTGAGTTCATTGTAGATTCTGGATATTAGCCCTTTGTCAGATGAGTAGGTTGCAAAAATTTTCTCCCATTCTGTAGGTTGCCTGTTCACTCTGATATAGTTTCTTTTGCTGTGCAGAAGCTGTTTAGTTTAATTAGATCCCATTTGTCAATTTTGGCTTTTGTTGCCATTGCTTTTGGTGTTTTAGACATGAAGTCCTTGCCCACACCTATGTCCTGAATGGTATTGCCTAGGTTTTCTTGTAGGATTTTAATGGTTTTAGGTCTAACATTTAAGTCTTTAATCCATCTTGAATTAATTTTTGTATAAGGTGTAAGGAAGGGATCCAGTTGCAGCTTTCTACATATGGCTAGCCAGTTTTCCCAGCACCATTTATTAAATAGGGAATCCTTTCCCCATTTCTTGTTTTTGCCAGGTTTGTCAAAGATCAGATAGTTGTAGATAAGCGGCATCATTTCTGAGGGCTCTGTTCTGTTCCATTGATCTATGTCTCTGTTGTGGTACCAGTACCATGCTGTTTTGGTTACTGTAGCCTTGTAGTATAGTTTGAAGTCAGGTAGCGTGATGCCTCCAGCTTTGTTCTTTTGGCTTAGGATTGACTTGGCGATGCGGGCTCTTTTTTGGTTCCATATGAACTTTAAAGTAGTTTTTTCCAATTCTGTGAAGAAAGTCATTGGTAGCTTGATGGGGATGGCATTGAATCTATAAATTACCTTGGGCAGTATGGCCATTTTGACGATATTGATTCTTCCAACCCATGAGCATGGAATGTTCTTCCATTTGTTTGTATCCACTTTTATTTCATTGAGCAGTGGTTTGTAGTTCTCCTTGAAGAGGTCCTTCACATCCCTTGTAAGTTGGATTCCTAGGTATTTTATTCTCTTGGAAGCAATTGTGAATGGGAGTTCACTCATGATTTGGCTCTCTGTTTGTCTGTGATTGGTGTACAAGAATGCCTGTGATTTTTGTACATTGATTTTGTATCCTGAGACTTTGCTGAAGTTGCTAATCAGTTTAAGGAGATTTTGGGCTGAGACGATGGGGTTTTCTAGATATACAATCATGTCATCTGCAAACAGGGACAATTTGACTTCCTCTTTTCCTAATTGAATACCCTTTATTTCCTTCTCTTGCCTGATTGCTCTGGCCAGAACTTCCAGCACTATGTTGAATAGGAACGGTGAGAGAGGGCATCCCTGTCTTGTGCCAGTTTTCAAAGGGAATGCTTCCAGTTTTTGCCCATTCAGTATGATATTGGCTGTGGGTTTGTCATAGATAGCTCTTATTATTTTGAGATACGTCCCATCAATACCTAATTTATTGAGAGTTTTTAGCATGAAGGGTTGTTGAATTTTGTCAAAGGCCTTTTCTGCATCTATTGAGATAATCATGTGGTTTTTGTCTTTGGTTCTGTTTATATGCTGGATTACATTTATTGATTTGCGTATGTTGAACCAGCCTTGCATCCCAGAGATGAAGCCCACTTGATCATGGTGTATAAGCTTTTTGATGTGCTGCTGGATTCGTTTTGCCAGTATTTTATTGAGGATTTTTGCATCAATGTTCATCAAGGATATTGGTCTGAAATTCTCTTTTTTGGTTATGTCTCTGCTAGGCTTTGGTATCAGGACGATGCTGGCTTCATAAAATGTGTTAGGGAGGATTCCTTCTTTTTCTATCGATTGGAATAGTTTCAGAAGGAATGGTACCAGTTCCTCCTTGTACCTCTGGTGGAATTCGGCTGTGAATCCATCAGGTCCTGGACTCTTTTTGGTTGGTAAGCTATTGATTATTGCCACAATTTCAGAGCCTGTTATTGGTCTATTCAGAGATTCAACTTCTTCCTGGTTTAGTCTTGGGAGAGTGTATTTGTCGAGGAATTTATCCATTTCTTCTAGATTTTCTAGTTTATTTGCATAGAGGTGTTTGTAGTATTCTCTGATGGTAGATTGTATTTCTGTGGGATCGGTGGTGATATCCCCTTTTTCATTTTTTATTGCATCTATTTGATTCTTCTCTCTTTTCTTCTTTATTAGTCTTGCTAGCGGTCTATCAATTTTGTTGACCTTTTCAAAAAGCCAGCTCCTGGATTCATTAATTTTTTGAAGGGTTTTTTACCATCTCCTGGATTCATTAATTTTTTGAAGGGTTTTTTGTGTCTCTATTTCCTTCAGTTCTGCTCGGATTTTAGTTATTTCTAGCCTTCTGCTAGCTTTTGAATGTGTTTGCTCTTGCTTTTCTAGTTCTTTTAATTGTGATGTTAGGGTGTCAATTTTGGATCTTTCCTGCTTTCTCTTGTGGGCATTTAGTGCTATAAATTTCCCTCTACACACTGCTTTAAATGTGTCCCAGAGATTCTGGTATGTTGTGTCTTTGTTCTCATCGGTTTCAAAGAACATCTTTATTTCTGCCTTCATTTCATTATGTACCCAGTAGTCATTCAGGAGCAGGTTGTTCAGTTTCCATGTAGTTGAGTGGTTTTGAGTGAGTTTCTTAATCCTGAGTTCTAGTTTGATTGCACTGTGGTCTGAGAGACAGTTTGTTATAATTTCTGTTCTTTTACATTTGCCGAGGAGAGCTTTACTTCCAACTATGTGGTCAGTTTTGGAATAGGTGTGGTGTGGTGCTGAAAAAAATGTATATTCTGTTGATTTGGGGTGGAGAGTTCTGTAGATGTCTATTAGGTCCACTTTGTGCAGAGCTGAGTTCAATTCCTGGATATCCTTGTTAACTTTCTGTCTCATTGATCTGTCTAATGTTGACAGTGGGGTGTTAAAATCTCCCATTATTATTGTGTGGGAGTTTAAGTCCCTTCGTAGGTCACTCAGGACTTGCTTTATGAATCTGGGTGCTCCTGTGTTGGGTGCATATATATTTAGGATAGTTAGCTCTTCTTGTTGAATTGATCCCTTTACCATTACGTAATGGCCTTCTTTGTCTCTTTTGATCTTTGTTGGTTTAAAGTCTATTTTATCAGAGACTAGGATTGCAACCCCTGCCTTTTTTTGCTTTCCATTTGCTTGATAGATCTTCCTGCATCCCTTTATTTTGAGTCTATGTGTGTCTCTGCACGTGAGATGTGTTTCCTGAATACAGCACACTGATGGGTCCTGACTCCTTATCCAGTTTGCCAGTCTGTGCCTTTTAATTGGAGCATTTAGCCCATTTACATTTAACGTTAATATTGTTATGTGTGACTCTGATCCTGACATTATGATGTTAGTTGGTTATTTTGCTTGTTAGTTGATGCAGTTTCTTCCTAGCCTCGATGGTCTTTACAATTTGGCATGTTTTTGCAGTGGCTGGTACTGGTTGTTCCTTTTCATGTTTAGTGCTTCCTTCAGGAGCTCTTTTAGGGCAGGCCTGGTGGTGACAAAATCACTTAGCATTTGCTTGTCTGTAAAGTATTTTATTTCTCCTTCACTTATGAAGCTTAGTTTGGCTGGATATGAAATTCTGGGTTGAAAATTCTTTTCTTTCAGAATGTTGAATATCGGCCCCCACTCTCTTCTGGCTTGTAGAGTTTCTGCCGAGAGATCAGCTGTTAGTCTGATGGGCTTCCCTTTGTGGGTAACCTGACCTTTCTCTCTGGCTGCCCTTAACATTTTTTCCTTCATTTCAACTTTGGTGAATCTGACAATTATGTGTCTTGGAGTTGCTCTTCTCGAGGAGTATCTTTGTAGCGTTCTCTGTATTTCCTGAATCTGAATGCTGGCCTGCCTTGCTAGATTGGGGAAGTTCTCCTGGATAATATCTTGCAGAGTGTTTTCCAACTTGGTTCCATTCTCCCCATCATTTTCAGGTACACCAATCAGACGTAGGTTTGGTCTTTTCACATAGTCCCAAATTTCTTGGAGGCTTTGTTCATTTCTTTTTATTCTTTTTTCTCTAAACTTCCCTTCTCACTTCATTTCATTCATTTCATCTTCCATCAGTGATACCCTTTCTTCCAGTTGATCGCATCTGCTACCGAGGCTTCTGCAATCTTTGCGTAGTTCTCGAAACTTGGCTTTCAGCTCCATCAGCTCCTTTAAGCCCTTCTCTCCATTGGTTATTCTAGTTATCCATTCTTCTAATTTTTTTTCAAAGTTTTTAACTTCTTTGCTATTGTTTTGAATTTCCTCCCATAGCTCAGAGTAGTTTGATCGTCTGAAGCCTTCTTCTCTCAACTCGTCAAAGTCATCCTCCGTCCAGCTTTGTTCCGTTGCTGGTGAGGAACTGCGTTCCTTTGGAGGAGGAGAGGTGCTCTGCTTTTTAGAGTTCCCAGTTTTTCTGCTCTGTTTTTTCCCCATCTTTGTGGTTTTACTACTTTTGGTCTTTGATGATGGTGATGTACAGATGGGTTTTTGGTGTGGATGTCCTTTCTGTTTGTTAGTTTTCCTTCTACCAGACAGGACCCTCAGCTGCAGGTCTGTTGGAGTTTACTAGAGGTCCACTCCAGACCCTGTTTGGCTGGGTGTCAGCAGTGGTGGCTGCAGAACAGCGGATTTTCGTGAGACCACAAATTCAGCTGTCTGATAGTTCCTCTGGAAGTTTTGTCTCAGAGGAGTACCCGGCCGAGTGAGGTGTCAGTCTGTCCCTACTGGGGGATGCCTCCCAGTTAGGCTGCTCAGGGGTGAGGGACCCACTTTAGGAGGCAGTCTGTCCGCTCTCAGATCTCCATCTGCGTGCTGGGAGAACCACTACTCTCTTCAAAGCTGTCAGCCAGACAGGGACATTTAAGTCTGTGGAGGTTCCTGCTGACTTTTTGTTTGTCTGTGCCCTGCCCCCAGAGGTGGAGCCTACAGAGGCAGGCAGGCCTCCTTGAGCTGTGGTGGGCTCCACCCAGTTCGAGCTTCCTGGCTGCTTTGTTTACCTAAGCAAGCCTGGGCAATGGCGGGCGCCCCTTCCCCAGCATCGCTGCCGCCTTACAGGTTGATCTCAGACTGCTGTGCTAGCAATCAGCGAGATTCCTTGGGCATAGGACCGTCTGAGCCAGGTGCGGGACACAATCTCCTAGTGTGCCATTTTCCAGTCCCGTTGGAAAAGCGCAGTATTAGAGTGGGACTGACCCGATTTTCCAGGTGCCATCTGTTACCCCTTTCTTTGACTAGGAAAGGGAACTCCCTGACCCCTTGCGATTCCCGAGTGAGGCAATGCCTCGCCCTGCTTCGGCTCGCGCACAGTGCGCTTCACCGACTGTCCTGCACCCACTGTTTGGCACTTCCTAGTGAGATGAAACCGGTACCTGAAACAGAAATGCAGAAATCACCCGTCTTCTGTGTCGCTCAGGCTGGGAGCTGTAGACCGGAGCTGTTCCTATTCGGCCATCTTGGCTCCACCACCACCCCCCACCCCACCCCCCGTTTATGGTCTGTCATCTGTTACTTTTTGTCTTTTTCATAATAGCCATTCTGATTGGTGTAAGATGATATTTCATTGTAGTTTTAATTTGCATTTCTGTGATTAGTGATATTGAACATTTGTTCACATGCTTCTTGGCCATTTGTCTTCTTTTGAAGAATGTCTATTCGTGTTCTTACCCTGTTTTTTAATGGGATTATTTGGGGTTTTTTGTTCAGTTGTCTGATTGTCTGAGATCCTTATAAATTCTGGATATTGGTTCACTGTCAGATATATAGTTTGTAGGTACTGTCTGTTCACTTTGTCGATTCTTTGGTCATGCAGAGGCTTTCCCTTCCCAACCCCACCTCCACACGGTCCTGCTCTGTTGTCTAGGCTGGAGTGCAGTGGCACAATCTCAGCTTAACTGCAGTCTCCACCTCCCAGGCTCAAGCTGTCCTCCCACCTCAGCCTCCCAAGTAGCTGGAACTACAGGCGCGTGCCACCATGCTCACGTAATTTTTAAAGTTTTTTTTTTTTTTTTTTTTTTTTTTTATAGAGACAGGGTCTCGGTATGTTGCCCAGGCTGGCCTCAAACTCCTGGGCTCAAGTGCTACTCCTGCCTTGGCCTTTCAAAGTGCTAGAATTACAGGTATGACCCACTGCACCGGGCCCTAAATCATATTTAAAAAAAAAAAATCTTTTAATATGTAGGAAAATATAATATTAATGACAAAATGCAGCATATAAAACTAAATTGCAGGCTGGGTGCAGTGGCTCACGCCTGTAATCCCACCACTTTGTGAGGCCGAGGCAGGTGGATCATGAGGTCAGGAGTTCGAGACCAGCCTGGCCAATATGGTGAAACCCCATCTCTACTAAAAATACAAAAATAAGCCAGGCATGGTGGCATGCACCTGTAGTCCCAGCTACTCGGGAGGCCAAGGCAGAAGAATCGCTTGAAGCCGGGAGGCGAAGGTTGCGGTGAGCCGAGATCGTGCCACTGCATTCAAGCCTGGGCAACAGAGCAAGACTCCGTCTCAAAAAAATAAAAAACAACAAAAAAACTAAACTGCATAGAAGGAAAAGTGGTTGAATTACTGGCGATTTTGCTGGTGATTTTTTTTTTTTTTTTTTTTTTTTTTTTTTGAGACAGGGCCTTTCTCTGTCACCCACGCTGGAGTACAGTGGTGCAATTTTGGCTCACTGCAGCCTCAACCTCCCGGGCTCAAGCGACCCTCCTGCCTCAGCGTCCTGAGTAGCTGGGACTACAGGTGTGCACCACTGTGCCCGGCTAGCTTTTTGTATGTTTTGTAGAGGCAGGGTTTCACCACGTTGCCCAGGCAGGTCTCAAACTCCTGGGCTCAAGCAACCCAACTGCCTTTGTCTCCCAAATTGCTAGGATTACAGGAATGAGTTATCATGCCCAGCCTACTGGTGATATTTTAATTAATTAATTTATTTTTTGAGACAAGAGTCTTGCTCTGTTTCCCAGGCTGGAGTGCAGTGGCGCCATCTCCGTTCACTGCAACCTCCGCATCCCAGGTTCAGGCGATTCTTGTGTCTCAGCCTCCTGAATAGCTGAGGTTACAGACGTACGCCACCATGCCTGCCTAATTTTTGTATTTTTAGTAGAGATGGGATTTTGCCATATTGGCCAGGCTGGTTTCAAACTTCTGGCCTCAAGTGATATGCCTGCCTCAGCCTCCCAAAATGCTGGGATTACAGGCATGAGCCACTGCATCTGGCCTTGTTATTTTTAAAGTAAGTAATACTTATGAGATGTAAAATTTGGTATAAAGAGGGCATAAAGTAAAAATGTTTAATACTGTTGATCCCCAGCTCCCAGGTTCACCTTTGTGGAAGCATTCAGTGATTGCTGGGGGATATTCTAAAAGGAGAGAGATTATTTTTTCCATATTTATTCCTGATTTTTTCTTCTTCTATGCATCCTTCTCCTTATACCCAAATCCAGGAGTATGGAGTGGGAAGGACGGACAGCACGTAGTCTTTCTACACACATCTGTTTTTGTTTCTGTCTCTTCCCCCTCCCTGGACTTTCACATTACTCTTACTGAAACAAAGTCAATTTCATCTACAGTCATTGAAGAGAATACCACCCTCTAGGCCTAAAAGCAAGAGACATGCCATTTTCTCTGTATCATTGCAGAACATTGCTATAAATGTGTATGTCTCCCATGAATTGGCTTTGTTCACTGAAATAGTCTAGTATCCTATTTCTTGTAACTTACAGGAATTGTTTTTTTTTTTTTTTTTTTTTTTTTTTTTGAGATGGAGTCTCACTCTGTTGCCCAGGCTTGAGTGCAGTGGCGCCATCTCTGCTCACTGCAACCTCTGCCTCCTGGGTTTAAGCAATTCTCCTGCTTCAGCCTCCTGAGTAGCAGGGATTACAGGCACGTGCCACCACACCTGGCTAATTTTTTGTAATTTTAGTAGTGACAGGGTTTCACCATGTTAGCCAGGATGGTCTCGATCTCCTGACCTGGTGATCCACCCGCTTTGGCCTCCAAAAGTGCTGGGATTACAGGCTTGAGCCACTGCGCCTGACTGAATTTTTAATCATATAAAAAAGCAGAGAGGATAGTAGAATAAACTTTACAATTACCCAGCTTCAGCAATTATCAACATATCTTACTTCATTGATACTCCCTATTCTGTGCAAATCGTAAATGTAATCTCATTTTATCTGTAGGATGTATTTATTTTTTATTTATTTTTTTTTTTTTGAGACAGAGTCTCACTGTGTGCTCTGTGGCCCAGGCTGGAGTGTGGTGGTGCAATCTCGGCTCACTGCAAGCTCAGCCTCCCAGGTTCACTCCATTCTCCTGCCTCAGCCTCTCGAGTAGCTGGGACTAGAGGTGCCCGCCACCATGCCCAGCTAATTTTTTGTATTTTTGGTAGAAACGGGGTTTCACCGTGTTAGCCAGGATGGTCTTGATCTCCTGACCTCGTGATCTGCCCACCTCGGCCTCCCAAAGTGTTAGGATTACAGGCGTAAGCCACTGTGCCCAGCCAGGATGGATTTCTAAAAGACTCTAAACAACAACAACAACAACAACAAAACACATGACCACACTAACTCAACTAAAAATAATTAACAATGATTAATAATAATTCTTCTCTCTCATACACTGCTGATCAGAATGTAAAATAGTATAACCACTATAAAAAAGGTTGGGCAATTTTCTTTAAAAGTTTAACATACACCTATCATAAAACCCAGCCATTTCACTTCTGGGTATTTAGCCATGAGAAATGAAAGCATATGTTCATACAAGTGTACATGACTTACAGTAATTTTACTAATAATAGTGAAAGATGGAAACAACCCAAATGTCCATCAGTAGGTGAATAAACAAATTGTGGTATAGCCACCTAATAGACTTATGTTAACAGTCTATTAACAATAAAAAGGAATAGACTGTTGATACATGCATGCAACAGCATGGATGATTCTCAAACTAGTTATGCTAAGTGAAAGAAGCCCTACCAAATATATATATATATATATGATTTGTATGAAATTCTTGAAAAGGCAAACTATAGTGACAGAAACACATTCAAGTGGTTGGGGAGGGATATACATTTTAAGTTTTGTTTTTTTTAAACTAGGATCTAAGCAACATCCAAACATTGCATTTAGTGGATATAGTCCTGAAGTGTCTTTTAATATGTAGCCTCATCCTCTTATTTTATTTTCTTGTGAAGCATTTGTTGAGAACACTGAGTCATCTATCCCAAAGAAAGTTTTCTGGATTTTTCTAATTGCATCCTCATGGTTGCATTAACGGGTTCCTGTGTCTTCCATATTTCCATTAAACTGGTAGTTGGTAACAGGCAGTTGAAGCTTGATCATGTTCAGGTTTGATTTTTTTTGGAAAGAATATTTATTAGTAGTGTTGTTAATATTTCCTGTTGTATCATATCAGGATTCATATAATGTCTGGTTGTCTCTTTTTTTGATGCTAAAATTGACTAGTGTCTTGGATGTTGTCAACCTGATTTATCCATTGTAAAGTTCCCCATTACCTTCTTTAACTGTTTTTGCTTTCTATTGATGCTCAAATTGAGGAACCATTTCTGGAAAAGAACTGGAAATTCGGAAATATGGAAAGCTCTGGATTCTTAATTTTGAGTATACAAGAGTTTTACTGTGGTTGCTTAACTAGACAGCTTTCCTTTATTTCATGTTTACAATTTCCTGTTTGTCTTCAGGACCACCGTGTCTACTGTGACCCAAGATGTATTCTGGGATGCTTCATTGCCTCTTAAATTAGATGAACTGCTTCTGCGTTTTTAGTAACCTGTGTCTATTCCTCTTTTATAGCACTCATTATTCATATTCATTGGCTTCCTTGTCATTTGTCCCCACTAGATTGTAAGCTTCTGAGAAATAAGAATGTATTTCTAGGCCGGGCACAGTGGCTCACGCCTGTAATCCCAGCACTTTGGGAGGCCAAGGCGGGCGGATCACGAGGTCAGGAAATCGAGACCATCCTGGCTAACATGGTGAAACCCCATCTCTACTAAAAATACAAAAAATTAGCCAGGCGTGGTGGCGGGCGTCTGTAGTCCCAGCTACTCAGGAGGCTGAGGCAGAAGAATGGCATGAACCCGGGAGGCGGAGCTTACAGTGAGCCGAGATCGCGCCACTGCACTCTAGCCTGGGAGACAGAGCAAGACTCTGTCTCAAAAAAAAAAAAAAAAAAAATGTACTTCTCATTCATCTCTTGACACATAGTAGTGCTGAATCAGTACATGCTGGATTGAATACATACACTTCCTTTTAATTGTTTAAGAAATGAACCCTAAAATAGCAGTACTGAAACATACAAAGGTAACATTTGGTTTTCTCTTTTGAACAAAATTTGTGTGTAATATTCATGAGATAAAATATTTTTGTTTACTTTTTGAGTAAACTGCAGGGAGTGAAGGAGAGGGAAGAGACAGATTTAGTTAGCTTTGTGCCGTCTTTATTAAGTCTTTTTGTTCAGGAAACTGTCTCCTCTCTATCAGAGTAAACGTTTTGTTTTTTTCATTTTGGTTAAATGAATGACTATTTTATAGTGACCTATGGTCATATTTTGTGATATCAAGTTTTTTAAACCTTTGATATTTGACAAACTTTCCAAAAGCAAAATTGCAAGTTCTAAGTTCAGTCTTTTTGCCTCAAACTTTTTTGGATATTGGGTTCCCTGAAGTCCAAGAGAGACTTATTAGGCTTATTTGGTGTTAGATTTATACAAGGAGGCACTATCAAATGCGAGGTGGTGTTTAACTTTCTTTGGATTATACTTATATAGATGTGGTATTAATATGTGTTCCAGGGCCAGGTGCAGTGGCTCACGCCTGTAATCCCAGCACTTTGGGAGGCCGAGGCAGGCAGATCACCTGAGGTTGGGACTTCGAGACCAGCCTGGCCAGCATGGCAAAACCCCATCTCTACTAAAAATACAAAATTAGCTGGGCCTGGTGGCGCATGCCTGTAATCCCACTGGAGGCTGAGGCAGGAGAATCACTTGAACCCGGGAGGCAGAGGTTGCGGTGAGCCGAGATCACACCACTGCACTCCAGCCTGGCGACAGAGCGAGACTCTGTCTCAAAAAAAAAAGGTGTTCCTGGTTGTATGAAATTCCTAAAATTCTGATGTCTTGATTATTATTAATATGTCAGTAATGACGTCTGTGTTACATTTTTGCATGCCACGAAAGTAACCAAATGTCCTTGTCAATTGTGCCTGTCCTGAGATTTTTGTCATTAATTGTTTTGCTTTGATTCTTTCCAAAAAGCAGCTGACAGTCAGCTATAATGCAGGGCTTACTTCTTTGGGGAGTTCATGAAAAGGACTCTTGAATGCAGGCCTCTGATAACTTTGGAAATAGTGCCATGAGACTAGAGAGAAAACTTCCAGGACTAACCAAAAGGCTGATGCATTCATAAAAATTACTAACCCAATATGAAGCAGAGCAGGAGCTGATTGCATGGACAGAACTAATGGAGAACTGAAATAATTTTGTACGGCTTTTTGTTTGAAACACTACTACTTTTTTGTTTTGTTTTTCAGAGTCTGGAAAACTTTTTTTCTTCCCCCTTTTTGAGACAGAGTCTCGCTCTGTTGCCCAACTTGGAGTACAGTGGCACAATCTTGACTCACTGCAACCTCCACCTCCCAGGTTCAAGCAATTCTCAGGCCTCAGCCTCCCAAGTAGCTGGGATTACAGGCATGTGCCGTTATGCCTGGCTGATTTTTGTATTTTTAGTACAGACAGGTTTTCACCATGTTGGCCAGGCTGATCTTGAACTCCTGGCCTCAACTGATCTGTCTGCCTTAGCCTCCCAAAGTGCTGGGATTACAGGTGTGAGCCACCGCACCCATTTCATTTGAGCTATTTATAGCCTTTAACAGCTGAGTAGAGTATACAGAATTTGAGGTATATTTCTCTCTGCCCAATTTCTTCAGAATTCATAAATTATTTGTGAATATTCTTTTTTTTTTTTTTTAATAGATGGCGTCTTCCTCTGTCACCCAGGCTGGAAGGCAATGGCATGATCTTGGGTCACTGCAACCTCTACTTCCCAGGTTCAAGCGATTCTCTTGCCCCAACCTACCGAGCAGCTGGGATTACAGGCACTTGCCACCACACCTGGCTGATCTGTGTATTTTTAGTAGCTATGGAGTTTCACCATGTTGGCCACGCTGGTCTCTGACTCCTGACTTCCAGTGATCCACCTACCTTGGCCTCCCAAAGTGCTGGGATTACAGGCGTGAGCCACCATGCCTGGCCTATTTGTGAATATTCTTAATTTGTGGCAATGTGGTTGTTTGCATAAGTTCAGTAAGAATCTGTTTTCTTTTATAATGGGACACCGATGGAGGAACTGGTTATTTTTCCAGGACTTTGACTGAAATGGCCTTATGATAGGTTCCAACAAAACCATTTTAGGAGAGCCTATGTGGACAATGATTTTTGCTGTACTTTGTATGGGTAATCAGGCCAAGTATAGTTGGACTGAAGCTTATTTTACAGGTGGCTTTGTCCTGCTGTGATTTATCTTTGGTAGAAGTGGGGGACTGGAGAGAGAAATATTGTATTTCAGAGGAAAACTGTAGTATTAGATTACCTTTGATTCCTGAGTGGCCATGTTGTTATGGGATCTCGGGGGTGTCGATTTTTCTGGCCAGAACCTCTGTGGCTGCAGTGCCTTTGCCCAAGTTCTTGTCCTGTGTCCAGGAAGAATGAGGTATACAGACAAGTGAAGGGTGAAGAAGAATTTTATTTAGTGTTAGAACAGCTCAGAGGAGTGGGTAGCTCCTCTCTGTAGGCAGGTCGTCCAGTTGAGTGTTCAGCTCTTAGCAGAGAAGAGGCCCTGGAGAGAGTGGCTCCTCTCTGCAGTTAAGTCATTCTGATATCTCTGCAGGTCTCTGAAGCGCTCAGCAGATAGGGCAGCTTCTCTCTTCCGCTGGGTCGTCTCTGCAGCATTCAACGGAGCCGGTACTCCTCTCTGCAGCTGGTGGTCCCATCTTCTCTGGCTAATCAGCAGAGAGGATACTTCACTCTGCAGCTAGTCATCCTCTCCTGTCATCTCTCTGCCATCTTTGTCCTCTGGCATCCTCTGCCCTGCTGTGGCTGAGCCCAGGGCTTTTGTGGACCTCAGAGGGGAGGAAGTACATGCCAGTTGGTCCATGGGCTGCCATGGGTGGGCCCGGAAGAGGCACCACGAGTCTCCATTCTTGTCCTTGGGACTGGCAGCCCAGCCCCCTTCCTTCAGGTCCTCCCTGGCCTGAGGGTGGGGCCTTACTGGGGACCCTGCCCCCTTCCATCCAGGACTCTTGTCTATCTCCCGCTGCCATTCATGGCCCTGGGGCTTGGCCCCAGCCCTGCTCTCAGATCAGAGCAGGTGCTGGGAGCAGAGAGAGGCCAGGCAATGGGAGCAGACACCCCTGAGCCTACAGGGACGGTGAGGGGGATCCTTCCTGGGGCGCCCAAGGGTGTAGACTGCAGAGATGCCCTGGTCCTGTGCCTGGGAGGGCAGCCGCAGCTATACAGGGGAGCTCCCACCCCGCCAGTTTGGAAGAGGCAGGGCTCCCGCCTGTCCCCAGCTCCTGCCTGCTTCCTGGAGAAGGAGGCCCAGGTCTGCAGCCATGGGTGCGGTGGCTGCAGCTGCACCCTGGAAGGCAGATCCTGCCTCTTCCTGGCTCCCCACAGAGCACAGGGAGGCTGGGATCCACAGCTGCAGTTTGGGCGGCTGTAGCCCACCTGGGCGGGGCTCCTGCTTGCTCAGTAAAGCAGGAGACTTGGGTCTACAACTGCAGCGGCATGGGGACCTCTTGTCCCAACTCAGAAGGGGCGGGGCTCCCACTGGCTCCATGGAATGTGCAGCCCCAACTGGTCTCCCCTGCTACAAGTGGCATGATGGCAGCAGCCACTGTCATCAGTGTGGTTACTCATGGTATCTAGTTGCCTACAATGCCTCTCCTCAGCATGAAGCAGCCAGAAAGATCAATGACCAGACTCTCCATGATTGAGGGACTAATAAATAGAAAGGAGGTTACTGAAACGGCCCAATTGTCCCATAGAAGTGATGTTTATGGTTTCTTTGAATAAACATAGACATTGACCCTCCTGGTCTTAAAACATTGAGAAAGTAACTCTTGTCTTGTGAATTCCTTTCTCAGGAAACCAACCAGCAGGCCTCTCAGACAGTATCATGGAACTAAAACTTACCAGATCATAGCATCTGGGCAATGAGACACCAGACCCCTTATCTGTCATGATTGCCCAAGTGGCCACCTGCTTCCTGTTGTCCAACTCTTCTTTCTTACCCCTCCCCAATTCCTGTTTTCCTGCATGTAGTTACATTTCTTCCCTGCTATGTAAACCCCTGATTTTAGTTGATCAGGGAGATGGATTTGAGGCTGATCTTCCATTTCCTGAGCTGCAGCACCTGATTAAAGCCTTCTTCCCTGCATTGTCTCAGTGATTGGCTTTCTGTGTGCCAAGCATCAGGACCTAGACCAAACCTCTGCTGTTCTGGTAACAGTATTTTGAGTGTGATGATATTCATTGTTCACTGGAGGTTATATATCTATAGGTATACATTCATATTAACTAATAATCATTGATTTACAATTTACATTGCATACATAAATATATGAAATGCAGTTGCTGCCCAAGAGAAGTTTTGCAGTCTATTTGGCAAGAGGAGACACACCTGGATTAGTTAGTGCCCAGTGATATCTTGCCTTTAGGCCTTCAATTATTTGTAGATTGTTAAGTCTTAAACTGTGCAGTATTCACTAAGTACAAAAAGAGACAGTGAAGGAAGAAATCAACGAAGACAAGGATCTAGAGTCCTTCAGAGGCCAGCACAGTGTCGCATGCCTGTAATCCCAGCACTTTGGGAGGCCAAAGCAGGCAGATCTCTTGAGCCCAGGAGTTTGAGACCAGCCTGGGCAACATGGTGAAACCCCGTCTCTACAAAAAATACAAAAATTAGCTGGGCATGGTGGCAGGCACCTGTAGTCCCAGCTACTTGGGAGGGTGAGGTGGCAGGATCACTTGAGCTTGGGAAGTCAAGGCTGCAGTGAGCTGTGATCATACCATGGCACTCCAGCCTAGGCACAGAGCGAGACCCTGTCTCAAAGAAGTGTTTCAAAGAGGAAGATTTGAACTCAAGTCATCAAGAGAGGCTATGATGAAGTAGAAAGGAAGGAAGGAGAAGTTTCAGAGAGAAGAAACATTTTGTTTTAATAAAAATGAAACATGGCCGGTTGCGGTGACTCACGCCTGTAATCCCAGCACTTTGGGAGGCCGAGGTGGGCAGATCACGAGGTCAGGAGATCGAGACCATCCTGGCTAACAAGGTGAAACCCATCTCTACTAAAAATACAAAAAATTAGTCGGGCGTGGTGGCGGGCACCTGTAGTCCCAGCTACTCGGGAGGCTGAGGCAGGATAATGGTGTGAACCCAGAGGCGGAGCTTGCAGTGAACCGATATCGCCACTGCACTCCAGCCTGGGTGGCAGAGCAAGACTCTGTCTCAAAAAAAAAAAAAAAAAAAAGAAACATTAGGAGAGACAGGAAGTATTAATACCAAAAGCTGTGTTTAAGGATACTTACGATGAGTTTAGGGGTTTCTTTTTTTCCTTTTTTTTTTTTTTTTTTGAGATGGAATGTCACTCTGTTGCCCAGGGCTGGAGTGCAGCGGTGCAATCTCGGTTCACTGTAGCCATCTCAGCTCACTGTAGCGTTGGCCTCCCAGGTTCAAGTGATTCTGCTGTCTGAGTTTGCCGAGTGGCTGGGACTACAGGTGCGCACCACCACACCCAGCTAATTTTTTTTTTTTTTTTTTTTTTTTGAGATGGAGTCTTGCTCTGTCACTCAGGCTGGACTGCAGTGGCGCCATCTTGGCTCACTGCAAGCTCCGCCTCCCGTGTTCACGCCATTCTCCTGCCTCAGCCTCCCAAGTAGCTGCGACTACAGGCGCCCGCCACCACGCCCGGCTAATTATTTTGTATTTTTTCAGTAGAGACGGGGTTTCACCGGGTTAGCCAGGATGGTCTCTATCTCCTGACCTCGTGATCCACCCGCCTCGGCCTCCCAAAGTGCTGGGATTACAGGCATGAGCCACTGCGCCCCGCAATTTTTTGTGTTTTTAGTAGAGATGGGGTTTCACCATGTTGGCCAGGCTAGTCTTGAACTCTTGACCTCAGTTGATCCATCCGCCTCGGCCTCCCAGGGTGCTGGAATTAAGGCATGAGCCACCGCACCCAGCCGAGTTTAGGAGTTTCTACCTTTTTCCCTCTGCTTCCTGTAAAAGATTTAATGTGGTAGTTTCTTAAGTTTTTGCCCTCTTCTCATAAATGGAATCACTTGATCTCTGCATGGCATTCTTATGTTAGTACTCTGCCAAACTTTGCCTACCACTTTGAAATCACTTTGAACATCAAAATATTCTCTCGGGTTTTAAGAATTTCGTAATTATTTATTCCCCTTTCTCTTTATTGTAGTTTCCTCCTCTATTAAAAAAAATCGTATTTTATTGTCTGCAGGTTTTTCTTTCTTTTGGAGTGAGGCAAGGTAAATACATAAACGTCTTTAATAAATTTAAAAAAGTGAGACTCAGCTGTTTCCAAGGTTATAGAGCTAGTTAAGCGGGAAAACTGGGAATTTGAAT
The DNA here is from genome assembly GCF_006542625.1 of Nomascus leucogenys. NCBI lineage: Eukaryota > Metazoa > Chordata > Mammalia > Primates > Hylobatidae > Nomascus > Nomascus leucogenys. Next base: position 67,133,585 of record NC_044386.1, read on the forward strand.
ATGGATCTGTTTGACCTAATCTTTTTAGCTGCACCAGCCTTTAAAAATTTGGATGAGTCTTTAATTTTTTACCCAGATTGTAAGTTGTGATACCTACCTGCATAGTAAGTAGAAAGCTTTCCAGAGAGCTGGAAGGGGCAGGAGGAGCCTGGAGGCCTTTGCAAATTAAGTTTTAACTCCCATTGGCCTGACAGCACTTACCCCACATCATTGCATGCAAAGGGTACAGAGGGCATCCCCAGTCTGCAGGGTCAGACCCAGCCCACACAGCTGAGAGGAGCAAACAAAACCGGTAGAGCTGGCCTTGGTAGTCGCCAGTCAAAATGAAAATTCCAGATACTTTGAGGAATGTTTCTGGCACCTCCAGGATTGAAGAGTAACCAGTTTCCTGGAGACGAAAGAATGGATGTGGGCCAAGGGGCGCCATATTTCTCAGCTCTGTCAAGCAAATGCCAAGTATCCAAGGAGTCTAGTGAAAAGCCATGGATAGCATGTGCTCTGTGCCCCAATTTATTTTTGAGTCAGATTATTGAGGTATCATACCTTTCCATGAGTTTTGGCAGTTGTGTAATTACCACCACAATCAAAATACAGAACATGTCCCTCTCCTCAAAAAGTTTCCTCTTATCCTTTTGTAGTCAGCTTCCTTCCCTGTCTCTGGCAATCACTGATATTTTTCTTATCCATATTTATTTTCTAGAATGTCATGAAAATGAAGTTGTGTAATATGTAGGCTTTTAAATCTGGCTTCTTTCGCTTAGTATAATGCATTTGAGACTTACCCAGGTTGTCATGTCTATTGGTAGTTCATTCTTTTTTATTGCTGAGTAGTTAGTCATTTGTATAGAAAAAAATCATGAATAAATCAGTCTAGGATGGTAAACATTTACCTCAGGTGGGGTGAACATACATCCCAACATTCCTGGGACTGATCTGATTTATGCCTATCGTCCCAGGATAATTTTTAATAGTAACTCCTTTCACTCTCAAAAGTGTCCTAGTTTGGATGATAAATTCTATGGTCACTCTAAATGAGGGCATACCAAGATGTGATTATATTTCATTTGCTTTACAATGCTGTCATATTTGCCTTCTAGAACACCATAATTGTGTATATTTATATTTCTTATAAGTATTATTGGTGATAATAGCAGTAATAACTTATGTGTAATCTCATTTTCATTTTCACAATATTCTCATTTTGCATTTGAGAAAACAGATTTAGAATAGAATAAATGACCTGCCAAAAATCATGAGCTAGAAAGTGATAAAAACTGCATCGCTTATACAGTCAGCCCTTAATCTCTTGTATTAATTGGGAGGCATTACAGTGTATTCGTTAAGAATATAGGCAATGGAGACAGAACACCTGGGTTCCAGTGCAGACTCCTACTTGTTTTCGTTGTTTAATCTTGGGCAAATTATTTAATCTTTTTATGCCTTTATTTTCTTACCTGTAGAAAGAGGATAATATGTCTTCAGTGCCTACACCTGGCATACGGTAAATTTTTGATAAAGTCTATCTGTTATTTTTAATGATACTGTTAACACCATCATAGTGGAATCTTTCCCCAGCAAAACCCTTTCTCCTCCCCATCCATATACATACATACATATACACACACACACACACACACACACACACACGCTGGAATGTTTTGTGTTTTCTCCATTCTAATTTAAAAAATTAATTATTAATTTTTAATAGTAATGTCTCTAATTATGAAGACCTTCAATATTTAAGAGGTGAAAGATTAATACAATCTGAAGAGAAACAAGAGTATGTCTTTGATATTTAGATAAATAGTTTAGTCTTGGTGTAGCAAATCAATTCCAAAAACTATGTTTCTTGGAAATCTACATTTTTCAAATTTTATATGTATCTGCTAAAATAAAAATAAGATAGGATGATGGCTAAGTCTGGGAATCACGGAGTAAAATTGTGCCAACTTCTTAGGGCCTTTTTAATATATTTAAATTCCAGGAAATAGTTTAATGTGCAGCATATCCAAATGTGCTTGAACACAATAAAGCATCCATTAAAATCTACAGCACTACTTCGGAAATTCTGTAGTAGTATTTTACCATGAACACTATAGGTAATGATTGTATAGGATGATTTCTAAGGACCAGGAGAAGACTGGTGGCAGGAAAATCAAATAATTGTCATGGTGATTTAGGCTTGAAGTTATGGGGCTACAGTTCTGACAGTGGAAGAAGGAAGATCTGAATGGATCTGTGAAATATTTTTAAGGAAGGTTTGCATTGGTTTGGTTTGTTTTGGAGATGGGTCTCACTCTGTTGCCTAGGCTGGTATCGAACTCCTGGGCTCAAGTGACCCTCCCACCTCAGCCTCCCAAAGTGCTGGGATTACAGATGTGAGCCACTGTGCCCTGCCTGAAGATTTGAGAAAACTTGGTGATTTGTTAGAAGGAAGGAGAAAGGAGTCAAAATAACTCCCATGTTTCCAGTCTGAGAGAATTTTGCCAGTCATTTCAAATGTGATAGCTAGGAAGGGCAGCAAGTTGGTTTGACATTGAAGAGATTTAGATGTGTTGACTTGGACCTAGCAGTGGCTGACCCAGGAGCCAAATACAAAGAAATTAAGGAAGACCTGGGTTGAGAGAAATAACTGAAGCCATGAAAGCATATTTCTTCAATTTTAGTAGAGAGAGGAGCTGCTGGAGGAAAAGGAACCAGAAAAATGGTAAGGGAACAAGGAGAGTCAGAACAACTGTGTTGTATGAACAGAAAGAGTCAGGGAAGGGCCATGAAGTGACGAAAGAGCTAAATGGTGATGAAGAATGAGCGATGTCTTTAGAGTTGGCTTGGCTGACTTTGATGAGTATCATCAGTTCTATAAAGGCTCCTATATAGGTTTAATTCAAGATGCATTTTTTTTTTCAGATGAGAGAGCAAAATAAAAGCAAGATTACAAAGAGTTAAAGAGAAAATGGAAGCTAAAAAGCACTCATTGTAGAAATTTGGCAGGAAAGGGAAGCAGAGAAAGAGTATAGGAGTTGATCGTGGAAATCTGATCATGTTTGAAAGCAGAAGGGAGGAATAAGTTCAAAGGGAGAAATCAAAGATTTTTAAAAAGGGTTTGTGGGAGCAAAGTCCAAATTGAGGTGAGAAAGCAAGAATTGAGAAAGTTAGATGAAGCTGTCCTAATTTTGGAAAAGTTAAAATAGATTCTTCTTATAAAATATTACCTCCATGTATTGGCATTTCCACCTTTTTTGCTTGTTTACTATAAGGGAGTTATACGATTAAGCCATGTTTTATAAGACAGTGATCTCATCAACTTAAAATATTTATTTCTTCAGATTATAAAAATAATTCATGTTTGTTGTAGAAAATAGAAAAACATGTTAAGTGATGGTGGGGGGGAGCACCCATAATCCCAACAGCAATAAATAATTTCTGTTAATGTTTTGATAGACCTTTTTTGATTGGATAGATCTTACCTATATCTCTTTTGAAAAACCTGGATCTTACTATGCATTTAGTTTTCTATTCTGCTTTTTAAAATACTGTTGCTTGCCAGGTGGGATGTTGTGTGCCTATAGTCTTGGCTATTCTGGAGGCTGAAGTGGGAGAATCTCTTGAGCCCGGGAGTTTGAGGCCAGCCTGAGCAACATATGAGACTTTATCTCTTAAAAAACAAACAAACAAAAAATACCATTGCTATGGTTTCAATGTGCGCTCCAGAGTTCACATGCTGGAAACTTAATCCCCTATGCGACAGTGTTGAGAGGTGGGACCGTTAAGAGGTGATTAGGTCATGAGGGCTCTGTCATGAATGGATTAGTATTTTTATCATAGGAGCAGGTTCATTATTGTTAAAGTGGGTTTGTTATAAAAGTAATTTTGGCCCTTTTGCTTTCTGTTTTGCCCACTTACCCTTCTACCTTCCACCATGGGATGAGGAAGCAAAAAGGCCCTTGCTAGATATGGGCCCCTCAGTCTTGGACTTCCAAGCCTCTAGAACTATACAAAATAAACCTCTGTTCTTTATAAATTACCCAGTCTCAGCTATTCTGTTGTAGTAGCACAAAACGAGCTAAGACAACCATTATTTTTGGACTTTGCTCCACTTCACAAAACAGCCTTTGAAAATAGTCTTTTTAATATTCCATTGTAAGCACCAGTCCCATTGAGATGATCAGCCTTGGCTTTCTTAGATCCATTCTTATCACCTTCTTTTTTTAACCTGATCTGTATTGCATTTTGAAACATAACTACAGATAATACTGTGGTTATTGAAATACTGCACATATTGAGAGTCTGGCAACTGAATTTAGGAGGAAAGGAGGAAGGAATCAGTACGTACAGGCCCTAAAGATTATCCCAGAAAAATCTCATGTTTACCTTCTCTTCTCTCCTTCACTGAAATCCTTTTTTTTTTTTTTTGAGACAGAGTCTCGCTCTGTCACCCAGGCTGGAGTGCAGTGGCATGATCTCAGCTCACTGCAAGCTCCGCCTCCCGGGTTCACGCCATTCTCCTGTCTCAGCCTCCCAAGTAGCTGGGACTACAAGCGCCCACCACCATGCCCGGCTAATTTTTGTATTTTTAGTAGAGACGGGGTTTCACCATGTTAGCCAGGATGGTCTCGATCTCCTGACCTCATGGTCCGCCCTCCTTGGCCACCCAAAGTGCTGAGATTATAGGTGTGAGCCACTGCGCCGGGCCCACTGAAATTCTTGAAGAAAAAAGTTCATGTTCACCCTTCCCTTTCATTTTTTACATGGTAGCCACCTCATGGGAAAACTTGTGATAAGGCCCCATGAATCTCCTGGTGGGCCTTAGAAAAGAGAGGAAAAGGCTACCCATGTTAGATGAAGGAAGGGGATGGTAGATAGCTTATAGCTTATGTTCACCTGTCCACCTGTTGTTATCTCCTCAGAAAAATTAGTACAGTCATATTATTTGGCTTCAATATGCTGTTTAAAGTTGGTTATTCGGATTGAAAATGTTTATTCTAGTTGAGAACAAATTGAATTCAATTAACGAAAATAGAAATGTGGTTGAACGGCATGGATTCTACGTCCTGTGATCTGCTATTAACTGTCTTTGGGTTAGTTACTTGACATCTCTGGGTTAAAAAAAAATAGGCTAAAGCTTTTACGTTCTAAAACCCTTTTATTTCTTATGTATTGTATTATAGTGGTTATAAACTGTTTTCAACTTCAAGATTCTTGAGAGATAACTACACATACCCTTTGCCATAGTGGGAATGACTGTGTAGTAGTAACTGGAGGAGAAAGTTTCTTTGTACACAACTATGCTTTGATTTTCAAGAGGAGGAATGAAATTGCCTCGTGAAATTACAGAGTTAAATACAATGTAAGTGATAAATATATTGTAGTATATTAATGGAAAAAGAAAGCTTAACTTGATCTTGAGCTGTAACTTAAGGTGTTACAAACAAAAGTCTAGACGTGTTCCATTCCTGTATGATGAGTTTTTCTCATTATTTTAAGTAGATGTGGAGTATGTGAACACTTCGAGCTGTTTAATCTTTTTTTTTTTTTTTTTTTTTTTTTTGAGACAGTTTCGCTCTTGTCACCCAGGCTGGAGTACAGTGGCTCGCTGCAACCTCTGCCTCCCAGGCTCAAGTGATTCTTCTGCCTCAGCCTCCCAAGTAGCTGGGATTACAGGCATGCACCACCATGCTCAGCTAATTTTATATTTTTAGTAGAGAGGGGATTTGCACCACCATGCTCAGCTAATTTTATATTTTTAGTAGAGAGGGGATTTCACCATGTTGGTCAGGCTGGTCTCAAACTCCTGACCTCAAATGATCCACCCGCCTCGGCCGCCCAAAGTGCTGGGATTACATATGTGAGCCACCGCTCCCACCCTAGAGCTGTTTAATCCTTTGATTTGGCAGTCATTGTAGTAGATTATATAGAAAGATCCCTTTTCATTTTTCTGGTAGGTGATAGCTACTATGTAAAGAGAATTTATCCCTCCAATTCCTTCTACATGCTTCTGTTTTTCTACCTTCTCAGGACAATACCCTAAGGGTATTAGCAAACATTGTATTGTCTTTAAGAAAATATGCACTATATCCAATGTTCAGGATAGTTATACACAGTTAGTATATTGGCCCCTTTTCAGTCTTTTATTCTCTTAAGACCTTATTTCTTTTGTTCCTTTTTTTTTTTTTTTCATTAACAGGCTATCATTGCCAGTTTCTATGATCACTGTCTTCAACCCTTAATACCATTCCAGGTTCTTCACTTTTTTGTGTATTATCAAATAGCACTTCAAAAGCACATAGAGGCCTGACCATTGCTTTAAACTAGTTTTAGTTACATTGTCAAATGCTCTTGGTGGAAAAGGGATAATCCTGTATTGTTGCCCCAACAAAGGTGCTGTCAAATATATGAGACATGAAACAAAATGGAATTTGTAGTGTATAAATCCTTTGCAATGAGACTTTACCATTACAATTATGATTTCCTTCACTCCTTTTAAAGCTTTATTGAAGTATAATTTATATACCATAAAATTCACCTGTCTTAAATGTGCATACCAAAATATACAATTTACTGATTGTAACTATATTGTAAGTGTACACAGAATTGTGCAGTTGTCAACCCCAGTATAATTTTAGAACATTTCCATCATCCCAAAAAGAAACCTTGTGCCTATATATAATTATTCCCACTCCCATCCTAGCCTAAGACAACCATGAATCTACTTTCTATCTCTATAAATTTTATTTTATAGACATTTTTATTTAAATTGAATCATGTAATATGTGGTCTTTCATGTTTGGCTTCTTTCACTTAACACAGTATTCAAACATGTTGTATACGTATTGGTACTACTTTTTTTTTTTTTTTCTTTTTGAGACGAAGTTTCACTCTTCTCACCCAGACTGGAGTGCAATGGCGTGATCTGGGCTCACTGCAAACTCCACCTCCTGGGTTCAAGTAATTATCATGCCTCAGCCTCCCAAGTAGCTAGGATTATGGGTGCCTGCCACCACACCCAGCTTATTTTTTTTCTATTTTTAGTTGAGAGGGAGTTTCACCACGTTGGCCAGGCTGGTTTCGAACTCCTGACCTCAGGTGACCTGCCCACCTCGGCCTCCCAAAGTGTTGGTATTACAGGCGTGAGCCACCACACCTGGCCACTTCATTCCTTTTTGTTGCTGAATGATATTCCATACAGATACACCACATTTCGTTTATTCATTCAGCAGTTGATGGACATTTGGGTTGTTTTTTGCTTTTTGGCTATTGTGAATAATGTTGTTATAACATTTGCATACATGTCTTTGTTGGGACATACGTTTTTGTTTCTTTTGCATTTTTATGTAGAAGTAGAGTTGTTGGATCATATGATAAATCTGTATTTAATATTTTAAGAAACTGCCATTTTCTCACCCAGGCTGGAGTGCAATGGTGCGATCTGGGCTCACTGCAACCTCCGCCTCCCGGGTTCAAGTAATATTTGGAAAATACATTTTCCAAAGTTTGAATGTATTTTTACATTCCTATAGTAATGCGTGAGGGATCCAGTTCTTCCACATCTTTCTCAACATTGTTATTGTCTGTCTTTTTTAGTATAGCCATTCTAATGGTTACGAAGTATTATCTCATTGCTTGTGCAACAGGTTTGCAAGTAGTTTTGACTTGCATTTTATAATGACTAATGGTGTCAAGTCCTTCATTCTTAAAAAGTTTTAGAAAACTATTTTAGCCTATGAAGAAGTAAACATGTCTCCCATATGAAAGGGTGCAGACTATGTACATTATCATCTAGAGAAAAAAATAATTTTATAGATTCTTTAAAAACACATACAGATTGAGTATTCCAAATCTAAAAATCCAAATCTGAAATGGTCCAAAATCCAAGGCTTTTTGAGCACTGAAATTTTTTGAGCACTCAAAGGGAATGCTTACTGAAGCATTTGGGATTTGGGATTTAGGGTGTGTGACCAGTAAGTATATAATGGACATATTTCAAAATCTGAAAAAATAGAAGATCCAAAACACTTCTGGTTCCAAGCATTTCAGGATTTCAGGTAAGGGATACTCAACCTGTATGTACACATATGTTATATATGCCTGTGTGTGTGTGTGTGTGTGCGCACGCGCGTGTGTGTGTGCGTGTTGCTTATTTTATATTTGTATTATATTATTTTTATTGTAATGGAATCTTAGTATGTTGCCCTGGGTGGTCTTGAACTCCTGCACTCAGGCAATCCTCCTGCCTTGTCAGCCTACCACAGTGCTGGGATTACAGGCATGAGCCACCACCCTGGCCTGCATTTTAAAAGTTATTATTTGTGGCCAGTCGCAGTGGCTCATACCTGTAATCCCGGCACTTTGGGAGGCCGAGGTGGGTGGATCACTTGGGGTCAGGAGTTCAAGACCAACCTTGCTAACATGGCGAAACCCTATCTCGACTAAAAATAGAAAAATTAGCTGGGTGTGATGGCGGGCACCTGTAGTCCCATCGAGGCAGGAGAATCGCTTTAATGCGGGAGGCGGAGGTTGCAATAAGCCGAGATCACACCACTGCACTCCAGCCTGGGCGAGAAAGCGAATTAAGAAAAAAAAAAAGTATTTGCATGATACTTTTTTCCCCCCTTCCTTTTACTTTCTGCATGCCTACATCATTATTTTTGAAGTGAGTTTCTTGTGGACAACATATAATTAGGTCATGTTTCTGAATTTACTCTGTCAATCTCTGGCTTTTAATAAACTAAGTGACTTTTAGACCATTTACATATAATACAGTTATCAGTATGTCAGAGCTTAAGTCTATCATTTTATTTTTTGTTTTCTGTTCTCTCTGTTCTTTGGTTTCCCTGGCTTTATATGTTGGTTTGTTATTTTGTTTTGTTTGCCTTTCTCCAGGTTATGTAAACACGTTTCTCATTCCATTTTGATTTCCCTGTAGTGTTTTTAAGTATAATTCTTGATACAGCTTTTTCAGTGATAGCTCTAGTTATTACATTATACATACATATCACAGTCTACTTATGTGGTCATTTTACCAGTTTGAGTAAAATGTAGAAATCTTACCTCTTTTTATGTCCCTTTAACCTCCACCACTTATCCTATAAAAGTCTTAATTAGTTTCTTTACCTGTATTTTGAACAGCATCAGATAGTGTTATAATTTTTACTTCAACAATTAAACATAATTTGGAAAACTCAAGAATGAAAGTCTATTGCATTTTCTTATATTTTTGCTCACTATTTTCTGTCTCCCTGGTGTTCCTAGATTTCTTCTTTCATCATTTGTTTGTTTCTTTGTTCATTTGTTTTGTTTGGCTAAAGAGAACTTCCTATAGTCATTCTTTTAAGGTAGATCTGCTGGTAACAAATTCTCTTAATTTTCTTTCATCTGAGATTGTCAGTTTTCTTTTCATTCCTGAAGGATATTTTTACTGAACGTAGGATTCTGGGTTGACACTTCTTTTCTTATAGCACTTGAAAAATGTGCCATTCCTTCTAACTATTCCCCAATTGTCTCCATCTCCTCTCTAATTAACACCAGGTATTTATTATAAATTAATTTCATAATTTCTTTCCTCATGTATTCTGATGTATACCAGTTTTCCTCTACTTCTGGTGCACAGCCTTCATCTTGGGACCTTCTTTGATAATCATCCTGGGAAATGCCTTCCATATATCCTATTGGATTTCCATTTCTTACCCTTCTTTTTTTTGGTTTATCCTTCTTTTATTGCTTACTGTGAATAAATTTTTGGGAACTCTGTGTATCTGAAGATACGTTTCTCTTACCCTCACACTTGACAATTTGGCTGGATATAAAATTTTAGGTTGCCTGAGAATTTTGAAGGCTTTACTCTGTATCTGTCATTTTTACATGACCAAGTTTGGATTTTAGGATTTATTTTTTATTTGTTTGTGTATTTTCACCTTCTCTAGCTTCCCTACTACTCTGAAATTTAGCAATGATGTACCTTGTAGGTCTGTTTTCATCCATTATGATACACTTTCCATTTAGAAATTTATGTCCTTCAATCTTGTACAGTTCTCTTAAAGTATCTCTTTGTTTGATTTCTCTTTTACTTTCTTGTACTCTTTCTAAAATTCTCTTTATTTGGATGTTGGTCCCTCTAAACCAGTCTTCTGATTTTTTTTTTTCTTCCTGTGTTCTGGGAGATAGCTTCAGGTTTCTCTTCCAACTTCTGTTGAGTTTTTTACTATTTTTATTATGTCCTATTTTTAATTTTTAAGAGTATTTTTGTTGGATTTTTTGTCTCATTTTTGTTGTATAGATGCAATTATTTCAAATATTTTTTAGAAGTTAGGTTTATCAAAGTACAATTTACACACAATAAAAATTCACCCTTTTTAGTATATAGCTCTATTAGTTTTGATAATTAGGTAACTACCACCTTAGTTGACATACAGTTCTTTGGAAACAGACCACCATTGATGTTAGTATTTTAGAGAGAAGCGTGTGTGTGTGTGTCTGTGTGTTATAAGATTAGTCAGAATTCCTAAGAAAGTATCCTCTGCACTCTTCCCTGGAGTGTATAAGCCTGGTTGCAAGCCTCTGTGAGGCAAGGAGTAGAAAGAAGGTTAGCGGTCTCAACATTTAGTATGTAAACTTTCACTTGGTCATCCACCTTTTTAGAATATGTTCCTAGGCTGGGTGCGGTGGCTCACACCTGTAATCCCAACACTTGGATAGGCCAAGGTGGGTGGATCACTTGAGGTCAGGAGTTTGAGACCAGCCTGGCCAATATGGTGAAACCCCATCTCTACTGAAAATACAGAAATTAGCCAGGCATGGTGACGGGAGCCCATAATCCCAAGTACTCAGGAGGCTGAGGCAGGAGAATCGCTTGAGCCTGGGAGGCAGAGGTTGCAGTGAGCCAAGATCACGCCACTGGACTTCAGCCTGGGCAATAGAGTGAGATAGAGTGAGACTCCATCTCAAAAAAAAAAAAAAGAATATGTTCCTCCCAAGGACTCTGTTTTACGTTTTCTAGAGAATAAAACTCGTTTTTTTACTGGAATGAGAAAGAGGATCTAGTGAGCCAACTGTGTCTTAAATGGATATTCGCTCTATCTACTTGTTCTTAGGGTTACCTTTATCTCCACTTCTTTTATTTATTTATTTTTTATTATTATACTATAAGTGCCAGGGTACATGTGCACAACGTGCAGGTTTGTTACATACATATACATGTGCCATGTTGGTTTGCTGCACCTGTCAACTTGTCATTTACATTAGGTATTTCTCCTAATGCTATCCCTCCCCCACCCCCTACCCCATGACAGACCCTGCTGTGTGATGTTCCCTGCCCTGTGTCCAAGTGTTCTCATTGTTCAGTTCCCACCTGTGAGTGAGAACATATGGTGTTTGGTTTTCTGCCCTTGTGATAGTTTGCTGAGAATGATTGTTTCCAGCTTCATTCATATCCCTGTAAAGGACATGAACTCATCCTTTTTTATGGCTGCATAGTATTCCATGATATATATGTGCCACATTTTCGTAATCCAGTTTATCATTGATGGACATTTGCGTTGGTTCCAAGTCTTTGCTCTTGTGAATAGTGCTGCAATAAACATACATGTTCATGTGTCTTTCTAGTAGCATGATTTATTATCCTTTGGATATATACCCAGTAATGGGATCACTGGGCCAAATGGTATTTCTAGTTCTAGATCCTTGAGGAATCACCACACTGTCTTCCACAATGGTTGAACCAATTTACACTCCCACGAACAGTGTAAAAGTGTTCTTGTTTCTCCACATCCTCTCCAGCATCTGTTGTTTCCTGACTTTGTAATGATCGCCATTCTAACTGGCACGAGATGCTATCTCATTGTGGTTTTGATTTGCATTTCTCTGATGACCAGTGATGATGAGCATTTTTTCCTATGTCTGTTGGCTGCATAAATGTCTTCTTTTGAGACGTGTCTGTTCATATCCTTTGCCCACGTTTTGATTGGGTTGTTTTTTTCTTGACAATTTGTTTAAGTTCTTTGTAGATTTTGGATATTAGCCCTTTGTCAGATGGGTAGATTGCAAAAATTTTCTTCCATTCTGTAGGCTGCCTGTTCACTCTGATGGTAGTTTCTTTTGCTGTGCAGAAGCTCTTTAGTTTAATTAGATCCCATTTGTCTATTTTGGCTTTTGTTGCCATTGCTTTTGGTGTTTTAATCATGAAGTCCTTGCCGATGCCTGTGTCCTGAATGGCATTGCCTTGGTTTTCTTCTAGGGTTTTTATGATTTTACATCTAACATTTAAGTCTTTAATCCATCTTGAATTAATTTTTGTATAAGGTGTAAGGAAGGGATCTAGTTTCAGCTTTCTACATATGGCTAGCCAGTTTTCCCAGCACCGTTTATTAAATAGGGAATCCTTTCCCCATTGCTTGTTGTCAGGTTTGTCAAAGATCAGATGGTTGTAGATGTGTGGTGTTATTTCTGAGGTCTCTGTTCTGTTCCATTGGTCTATATATCTCTTTTGCTGTTTCTGAGGTCTCTGTTCTGTTCCATTGGTCTATATATCTCTTTTGCTGTTTTCGTTACTGTAGCCTTGTAGTATAGTTTGAAGTCACGTAGTGTGATGCCTCCAGCTTTGTTCTTTTGGCTTAGGATTGTCTTGGCAATGCAAGCTCTTTTTTGGTTCCATATGAACTTTAAAGTAGTTTTTTCCAATTCTTTGAAGAAAGTCATTGGTAGCGTGATGGGGATGACATTGAATCTATAAATTACCTTGGGCAGTATGGCCATTTTCACGATATTGATTTTTCCTGTCCATGAGCATGGAATGTTCTTCCATTTTTTTGTGTCCTCTTTTGTTTCGTTGAGCAGTGGTTTGTAGTTCTCCTTGAAGAGGTCCTTCACATCCATTGTAAGTCGGATTCCTAGGTATTTTATTCTCTTTGTAGCAATTGTGAATGGGAGTTCACTCATGATTTGGCTCTGTTTGTCTGTTATTGGTGTATAGGAATGCTTGTGATTTTTGCACATTGATTTTGTGTCCTGAGACTTTGCTGAAGTTGCTTATCAGCTTAAGGAGATTTTGGGCTGAGACGATGGGGTTTTCTAAATATACAATCATGTCATCTGCAAACAGGGACAATTTGACTTCCTCTTTTCCTAATTGAATACCCTTTATTTCTTTCTCTTGCCTGATTGCCCTGGCCAGAACTTCCAACACTGTGTTGAATAGGAGTGGTAAGAGAGGGCATCCCTGTCTTGTGCCAGTTTTCAAAGGGAATGCTTCCAGTTTTTGCCCATTCAGTGTGAGATTGGCTGTGGGATTGTCATAAATAGCTCTTATTATTTTGAGATATGATTCATCAATACCTAGTTTATTGAGAGATTTTAGCATGAAGGGCTGTTGAATTTTGTCAAAGGCCTTTTCTGCATCTATTGAGATAATCGTGGTTTTTGTCGCTGGTTCTGTTTATGCGATGGATTATGTTTATTGATTTGCATCTGTTGAACCAGCCTTGCATCCCAGGGATGAAGCCGACTTGATCGTGGTGGATAAGCTTTTGATGTGCTGCTGGATTTGGTTTGCCAATATTTTATTGAGGATTTTTGTGTCAATGTTCATCAGGGATATTGGTCTAAAATTATCTTTTTTTGTTGTGTCTCTGCCAGGCTTTGGTATCAGGATGATGCTGGCCTCATAAAATGAGTTAGGGAGGATTCCCTCTTTTTCTATTGATGGAATAGTTTCAGAAGGAATGGTACCAGCTCCTCTTTGTACTTACTGGTAGAATTCAGCTGTGAATCCGTTTGGTCCTGGATTTTTTTTGGTTGGTAGGCTATTAATTATTGCCTCAATTTCAGAGCCTGTTATTGGTCTATTCAGCAATTCAACTTCTTCCTGGTTTAGTCTTGGGAGGGTGTACGTATCCAGGAATTTATCCATTTCTTCTAGATTTTCTAGTTTATTTACATATAGGTGTTTATAGTATTCTCTGATGGCAGTTTGTATTTCTGGGGCATCAGTGGTGATATCCCCTTTATCATTTTTTATTGCATCTATTTGATTCTTCTCTGTTTTCTTATTAGTCTTGCTAGCGGTCTATCAATTTTGTTGATCTTTTCAAAAAACCAGCTCCTGGATTCATTGATTTTTTTGAAGGGTTTTTTGTGTCTCTATCTCCTTCAGTTCTGCTCTGATCTTAGTTATTTCTTTTTTTTTTTTTTTTTTTGAGACGGAGTATCGCTCTGTCGCCCAGGCTGGAGTGCAGTGGCTCGATCTCGGCTCACTGCAAGCTCCGCCTCCCGGGTTCACGCCATTCTCCTGCCTCAGCCTCTCCGAGTAGCTGGGACTACAGGCGCCCGCCACCACGCCCGGCTAATTTTTTTTTGTATTTTTTAGTAGAGACGGGGTTTCACCGTGGTCTCGATCTCCTGACCTCGTGATCCGCCCGTCTCGGCCTCCCAAAGTGCTGGGATTACAGGCGTGAGCCACCGCGCCCGGCGATCTTAGTTATTTCTTGACTTCTGCTAGCTTTTGAATTTGTTTGCTCTTGCTTCTCTACTTCTTTTGATTGTGATTTTAGGGTGTCGATTGTAGATCTTTCCTGCTTTCTCTTGAGGGCATTTAATGCTATAAATTTCCCTCTACACACTGCTTTAAATGTGTCCCAGAGATTCTGGTACGTTGTGTCTTTGTTCTCACTGGTTTCAAAGAACATCTTTATTTCTGCCTTCTTTCATTATTTACCCAGTAGTCATTCAGGAGCAGGTCGTTCAGTTTCCATGTAGTTGTATGGTTTTGAGTGAGTTTCTTAATCCTGAGTTCTAGTTTGATTGCACCGTGGTCTGAGAGGCAGTTTGCTGTGATTTCTGTTCCTTTACATTTCCTGAGGAGCGCTTTACTTCCAACTGTGTGGTCAATTTTGGAATAAGTGCGATGTGGTGCTGAGAAGAATGTATATTCTGTTGATTCGAGGTGAAGAGTTCTGTAGATGTCTGTTAGGTCAGCTTGGTGCAGAGCTGAGTTCAAATCCTGGGTATCCTTGTTAACCTTCTGTCTCACTGATCTGTCTAATATTGACAGGGGAGTGTTGAAGTTTCCCATTGTTATTGTTTGGGAGTCTAAGTCTCTTTGTAGGTCTCCAAGGACTTGCTTTATGAATCTGGGTGCTCCTGTATTGGGTGCATATATATTTAAGATAGTTAGCTCTTCTTGTTGAATTGATTCCCTTACCATTATATAATGGCCTTCTTTGTCTCTTTTGATCTTTGTTGGTTTAAAGTCTGTTTATAAGAGACCAGGATTGCAAACCCTGCTTTTTTTTGCTTTCCATTTACTTGGAAGATCTTCCTCCATCCCTTTATTTTGAGCCTATATGTGTCTTTGCATGTGCGATGGGTCTCTTGAATACAGCACGCCGATAGGTCTTGCTCTTTATACAATTTGCCAGTCTGTGTCTTTTAACTGGGGCATTTAGCCCATTTACATTTTAGGTTAATACTATTATGTATGAATTTGATCCTGTCATTATGATGCTAGCTGGTTATTTCACCTGTTAATTGATGCAGTTTCTTCATAGCATCGATGGTCTTTACAATTTGGCATATTTTTGCAGTTGCTGGTACCGGTTGTTCGTGTCCATGTTTAGTGCTTCCTTCAGGAGCTCTTGTAAGGCAGACTTGGTGGTGACAAAAAAAGCCAGGGCCTGGCTTATAGTGAATGCTTAGTAGATGTTTAAAGAAAGAATAAGAGAGGAACTTACATTCAGCGCATGACCTAAAATAAATTTCCAATGTGAAACCAGCGTGCAAGTGAGAAAATCACAAATTTCCTCTGTTACATAAATTAAGTCATAGCATTTGTTTCCATCACCACCCCCTCTTTAGACCCTCTTTAGATATAATTAGTAAAATAGGAGGGCATTGATTTTTTTTTTTTTTTCAAAGGTAGAGGAGAGCTTTGGAGAGCTGTCTGCAAAAGTGAAAGAAGAATTTAAGGATTAGGCATAGGACAAGTCAGTTGTATGTAGTCCAATTTTGGTTCCTCTCATTGCTTAGGGTTGTATTTGCCCCAGTGATTTAGTTGCACAGTTTTAGATTTCTATACATTTGGATGTCATAGATACCACCACCTTATACACCTTATTTCATAACCTGTGCATTTAATAAATGGCCAGTGACATGGAAAATGGGGAGATTGATGTGTTGCTTTGGCAAAAAAAAAATACATACAATATTATTGTCACTGGTTCCAACTAAAGAATGAGGACAGGCTGGGCACAGTGGTCCATGCCTGTGATCCCAGCACTTAGGGAGGCCGAGGTGGATGGATCATCTGAGGTCAGGAGTATGAGATCAGCCTGACCAACCTGGTGAAACCCTGTCTCTACTAAAAAAATATAAAATTAGTCGGGCATGGTGGCACAAGCCTATAATCCCAGCTACTTGGGTGACTGAGGCAGGAGAACGCTTGAACCCAGGAGGCGGAGGTTGCAGTGAGCCAAGATTGTGCCATTGCACTCCAGCCTGGGCAACAGAGCAAAACTCCATCTCAAAAAAAAAAAGAATGAGGACAGAAAGATCCTTAATTTCCTGGAATGCCTTGCCTTGTGCTTCCTCTATGTTCAGGTTTTTTAAAATGCATAAATTAAAATGATGTCCTCTGCCTTTTTTATATAGCATTGTGCTACTGTTGTATGTTCGTGTGTGTGTTAAAAATGATCAGACTCTTTTTGCTTTTTTAATTTTCTATTTTATTGTATTGTCTAGGTACTTAAGAGATTATGGCATCGGAAACCCACAATGTTAAAAAACGGAACTTTTGTAATAAGATTGAGGATCATTTCATTGATCTTCCTAGAAAAAAGATCTCTAATTTCACTAATAAGAACATGAAGGAGGTAAGTCCATGGTTTCTAGAAAACAGATAAGACAATTTAAACGTTCAGGTCTCTAGATATCTCTGGTTGAATTGTTTAAACAATGGGAGGATAATAATTCTGCTTAATCTCCCAGAATTAAGTTGAATTGGTGAAATATAACCAATGTATTTCTTTTTTTTTTCTTTGTTAGGTCTTAACCCATTTTATTTCTATAAGCTCTAAAAGGTTTTTAATCGGGCTGGGCATGGTGGCTTATGCCTGTAATCCCAGCACTTTGGGAGGCCGAGGTGGGTGGATCACCTGAGGTCAGGAGTTCAAGACCAGCCTGGCCAACATGGTGAAACCCTGTGTCTACTAAAAATACAAAAATTAGCTGAGCATGGTGGTGGGTGCCTGTAATCCCAGCCACTTGGGAGGCTGAGGGAGGAGATTCACTTGAACCCAGGAAGTGGAGGTTGCAGTGAGCTGAGATCGCGCCATTGCATTCTAGCCTGGGTGACGAGCAAAACTCCATATCAAAAAAAAAAAGTTTTTAGTCAGTATACTGTTTCAATATGATATAATTTAAATATTTTAGTTAAAGAGGAATTCTAGAGGTGCTTTGTGTTCACTATTGTAAGGTTCATTAGCACTGGTGTACTTTCTTTTAAACCACATTTAGGCCAGGTGTGGTGGCTCATGCCTATAATCCCAGCACTTTCGGAGGCTGAGGCAGGAGGATTGCTTGAACCCAGGAGTTCAAGCCCAGCCTGGACAACATAGTGAGACTCCATCTCTACCAAAAAAACTTTTTTCAACTAGCAAGGCATGGTGGTATGCACCTGTGGTCCTAGCTACTGGGGAGGCTGAGGTAGGAGGGTCACTTGAGCCCAGGGCGTTAAGGCTACAGTGAGCTGTGTTCATACCACTGTACTTCAGCTTGAGTGACAGAGCGAGATCCTATCTCTAAAACAACAGCAACAAGAAAAGAGATTAAAATTTAACTCACTTGTTAAGCATCCTATGAGTTACAGTATAATTTGCAACTAGAGGTGTGGAAAATAGAGAGCTGGATGTTGTATTAGTCCGTTTTTGTGCTGCTTATAAAGACATACCCGAGACTGGGTGATCTCTAAAGAAAAAGAGATTTAATGGACTCACAGTTCCACGTGGCTAGAGAGGCCTCACAATCATGTTGGAAGGTGAAAGGCACATTTTACTTACATGGCAGCAGACGAGAGAATGAGAACCATGTGAAAGGGATTTCCCCTTATAAAACCATCAGATCTCGTGAAACTTATTCACTACCACAAGAACAGTATTGGGGAAACCGCCCCCATGATTCAGTTATCTCCGACTGAGTCCCTCCCACAACATGTGGGAATTTTGGGAGCTACAATTCAAGATGAGATTTGGGTGGGGACACAGCGAAACCATATCAGATATGTTGCTTTACCAAAAATAACTACATATGATGTTGTTGTATGTTGATTCAGACTACAGAATTAGAACAGAGAAAATATTAATCTGAAAAACTTACCTGTTGAATTTTAGATTTGTTGATATCAATCACAAAATTTACATAACTATTAATGAACTTAAATATGCCTCAGTTATTAAGTACAATGAGTTCTGAGTTCCTCTTCAAAGAACCAGTATGTCAGTATGTTCAGCTTCCTTATATTTTGTTCTGCATTTTAAAGTTTAACTTCCTCATTCTTTATGCCTCCTTGCCCCTAGTTTCAGTAAACAACCCCCTTCTAGCCTTTATACTCACATATTTAGAGTTCTTAGTCATCCTTAGTCACCTGCTCTGTCCTCAGTCATCTTAGTCACCTGCTCTGTAACCATCCTTCCCGCCGAAACTGCTCCCCCGCCACTCCAGTTCATACCCCTGCTCTCTTTAAAATAGCCTATCAGAATTAGCTTAGACTGTGCGGTCCAACCCTAGCCAATAGGGGAACAACATAGCAGTAGGGACTAGCTGCGTTAGGGATAAGAACCCCTTCCCCTCCCTTGTCCAGTGTGCTTTTGCAACCACTCCAGGCGTGATTGGCACCCTTCTGCAGAAGTAAATTGCCTTGCTGAGAAAGGTTTTTGCCAGAGTGCTGATTCTTCTTTGCGGCATCAAGCATTTGTTTCTAACAAATTTGGGGGTAGTCCGGATTTCCCATTCTCCTCTGGGGAAGGGTCTCCGGTCCTCTCCCATAAGGAGGCACGCCCTGTGGCCTCATTGCAGCGGCCTTGTGTAAGGAATCGAGGCCCACTCAGTGTGATGAATAAACCCGGACTCTCAGCAACGCAGGAAGAAACAGACCAACAACTTGGGGAAAAAAAAAATCATCACATACCAGGTAACCCTGTGCATAGACCAAGGTAAGAAACGTCACAAGAGTGACAAAGTATTTCCTTGGTGGTTGGGTTATCTTGGGAGGTTGAAAGTGTGTGAATGAGATGCACAATTGAGTGCAAAGCGAGTGTTGAGTCCAGATTTGTGGTTTCGTAGTCACCTCATACAGCTTAGGTCAGCCCTCCTGTAAAGGAGTCTGGGTTGGGGGTTTATACCAACCTGCCAATCCCAAGAGGGATCTGATGTTCCCATTAGGGAAGCAGCCAGAGAAGGATAAAGTGAAAGTAGAAGAATGCGAGAAGCCTCCAGCAGGGGGTGTTGAGCCTCTAGGAAAGGAAGGTGTGAAATCTCCAGTAGAGGGGATTGAGCCTCACACAACGTCCAGTAGTGGGGAAGGCAAAAAATTTCCAGTAGTGGAAATTGAGCCTCACCCTGAAAGTCGAGAAATGTCCAGTAGGGGAGATTGAGCCTTACCCCAAAACCATCAAGATGGGAAATACCCCAAGTAAGGTAAGGGATAAAAAGTATAAAGCTAGCAACAATAATATTCCCCCTGATAGTCCCCTAGGCCTGATGTTGAAATATTAGAAGAATAATGAAAAGACCTTAGAGAAATGATAATAAAAAGAATTCGAGAGTCTAAACCCCGCATCCAAAACACTACAAAAGCGTTCAATAACAAGGAAAAGATGAAAGAGCTGTAAAATTCCTAAAAAGACTCAAAGAGCAAATGAGAAAATATGCAGGTCTATAATTAGAAGACCCCCCCAGATGAAGGATGTTAAAGCTTCATTTTGTAACTAATAGTTGGCCAGATATTAACAAGAAATTACAAAAGATAGAGAACTGGGAAGGTAAATCTATAGAAGAGCTTCTAAGAGAAGCCCAGAAAGTATATGTAAGAAGAGATGAAGAAAAAAGCAGATGGCAAAAATTCTGCTGTCCACCATACAACAAAGTACCCATGGGGCCAGAAGCTGTAAGGAAGCTAGACCCCCGCTCTCCAGGCAATATGAAGGGTACAAAAGAGTAAAGCCAGGAGGCTCAAAGGTAAAAAAGAAAAAAGGACAGAACGAATGTTTCAAATGTGGAAAATTAGGTCACTTTAAAAGAAAATGTCCCAAATGAGAAAAGGAAGAAAAAGTCATCCCACTTAGAGCTTTTGAGGAAGACTAGGGAAGTCAGGGGCTGTATCTTTTTTTATCTTGAGTCCCACCAACAGCCCTTGATAAATTTAGAAGTGGGACCTAAATTTGAGCTTATTACCTTTTTAATCAACTCAGGAGCAGCTCGCTCCTCAGTTTGTTACTTTCCATCTAGTGTAACTTGTTCACAAGAAGAACTTTTTATCTCAAGGGTAAAAGGAGAAGAGTTTAGAGCAAAAACTCTTAGAGGAGACAGAAGTGAAATATAAAAACTGATCAGTTAGTATCAAATTTATTAATTCTGGATGCAGGGACAAATCTATTCAGAGAATTAATTCTAAAATTAGGCTTAGGCCTCCAAATCAATCATGGAAAATTCCTCCCCTTCCTAAACTTGCTCACCGCCGCAGACAAAGAACACATTCATCCCAAGGTATGGTCAAAAGATGGGAATCAAGGAAGGTTACAGATTCCTCCGATTCATGTTAAATTTAAAAAACCCTAGAGAAATGTAAAGAGAAAGCAACACCCTATTCCTTTAAAAGCCAGGGTAAATTTAAAACCTATAATTGAAGGTCTTCTCCACGATGAGCTTCTTGAACCCTGTATGTCTCCCTATAACACTCCAATACTGCCTGTAAAGAAGCCAGACAGGTCATACCAGTTAGCGTAAGACCTTAGAGCTATTAATCAGATAATCCAAACCACCCACCCTGTTGTTACTAGTAACTGTCCCCATCCTAGCTTTACCTTCCCCTAGAACTGCCTTTTCATCTCTTTGTCAATGTAAACAAAACAGTAGCCTTAGGAGTACTCACTCAAAAACACGAGGGCCACCGGCAGCCCATAGCCTTTTTGTCAAAAATTCTTGACCCTGTAATCCGAGGGTGGCCTAAATGTATTCAGTCTGTAGCAGCAACAGCCCTATTAACAGAAAAAAAAAAAGAAAATTAACTTTTAGAAGGAACTTCATTGTCAATACGTGTCACCAAGTCAAAACTGTCCTTAATCAGAAGGCAGAAAGGTGGCTTATTGAATTAATAATTTTAAAATACGAAGCTATCCTGTTAGAGAGTGATGATTTAACACTAACCACTGATAATTCGCTTAACCCAGCAGGTTTCCTGACTGAGAATCCAAATTTAAAGAGACCTGAGCATGAGTGTTCAGATTTAAGTCAGACCTGATTTAAGAAAGACCCCTTTCAAACGGGGCAGCACTTATTTATAGATGGCTCTTCCTGGGTAATTGAAGGAAAAAGACATAATGGGTACTAGTAGTCAATGGGGAACTCCTTGCAGAAGTAGAGTCAGGAATACTACTCCGTAATTGGTCTGCCCAAACATGTGAACTGTTTGCAATCAAGCCTTTAAAGCATCTGCAGAGCCAAGAAAGGACTATTTATACTGATTTCAAACATGCCTTCTGGGTAGCTCACACCTTTGAAAAAAAAAAATTGGAGCAAACAAGGTCTTCAAAGGCCAAGACCTGGTCCACAAGAATTAATCACTCAAGTATTAGGTAACCTCCAGTTGCCAGAAGAAATAGCTTTTGTCCATGTCCCAGGACATCAAAGAGGTATCTCTTTTGAAAGCTGGAGAAACAACCTTGCAGATCAAATAGCCAAACAGGCTGCCATTTCCTCTGAAATGCCTGTTTTTCACTTAACCCCTTGCCTTCTTCCCCCAACTGCAGTTCCCATCTTCTTTCCCACTGAAAAAGAGAAATTAATAAAACTAGGGGCCAAAGAAAATTCAGAAGAGAAATGAGTGTTACCAGACCAAAGAAAAATGTTATCCAATTCCCTCATGAGAGACCTCTCCCATCTGCATCAAGAGACTCATTGGGGACCTCAAGCTATGTGTGATGCAGTCCTTTGGGTTTATGGATGTGTAGGAATTTACACTTTGGCATGACAGGTTACAGATAGTTGCCTAGTATGTAGGAAGACTAATAAGCAGACCCTCAGAAAACCACCTCTTAGGGGAAGGTATCCGGAATTAAGACTGTTCCAAAGTATCCAAGTGGATTACGCCAAGATGCCCCCAATTGGTTGTCTAAAGTATTTATTAGTAATAGTAGATCACCTTACTCACTGGGTAGAAGCTATTTCCTTTCAAGTGCAACTGCTAATAATGTAGTCAAAACATTAGTTGAAAATATTACATCCAGGTTTGGATTAATAGGAAACATTGATTCAGATAATGGAACTCATTTCACTGCACATGTCATTAAGAAATTAGCCCAGGTACTGGATATAACATGGGAAATCATACTCCCTGGCACCCACCTTCATCAGGAAGAGTAGGGAAAAAAATGAACCAAACTCTAAAAAGCCACTTAAGCAAATTAGTCTTACAGACTCGGTTGCCATGGACTAGATGCCTTCCCATTGCCCTGTTGAGAATCCGAACTGCTCCTCAGAGAGATGTCGGCTTATCCCCTTATGAAATGTTGTGTAAGTTGCTCTATTTGCACTCCACTGCTGACATTCCCATGTTCGAAACAAAAGATCAGTTTCTCAGAAATTATATACTTAGTTTATCTTCCACTTTCTCTTGCCTCAGAACTAAAGGTCTTTTAGCACAGGCACCACCCCTAGAGTTTCCAGTACACCAACAGCAGCCTAGGGTCCACATCCTTGTCAAAAGTTGGAGGGAAGGAAAACTTGAACCAGCTTAGGAAAGACTCTGCCTAGTGCTTCTAACCATTGAGACCACAGTTCAAACAGCAGAAATAGGATGGACTCATCACACCCAGGTCAAAAGAGCACCACCTCCTCCAGAATCATGGGCAGCTATTCTAGGGCTTACTCTAACCAAGCTAAAGCTAAAACGGGTTTGATCCTCTTATGTTGCATCTCTTTCTTTTCCCCATCTATTGCTAGTCCTCTTGTTATTAATGTAACTAGGTCGAGTTCACCCCAAACTATTACCTTTGATGCTTGCCTTGTGATGCCCTGTGGAGATGTGCCAAGCCAGAGGCAACTCTCCACTTCAGAAAAGTATCTTTGTCCTTCCTAGCTCTTCTCAGACTGGAATTCTGTTAACTGGGATAAGTTAGCTTGGGAAGAGTTTGACGGAGATTCCAGTATAAACTGAGAGTCTTGCCCTCCCAATACAAAGCTTTTATGCTGTAGTTGGTCCAACATTCTGTGGACCACTAAAGAGCAAGAATAGATTGCCCCAAGCGGTAGTTGTAATTTCCTAAAGCTATACATTCATTTTACTAAAGGAACAGCTTCCCCTAACTGGCAGCGAAACCAATGCAATCCAGTACAGGTTATTATCTCAAACCCTCTAAGTTCTTCCCCTTCTCTAAGCCAATTTCCTTCTTTAAGCCAGTTTTATAATATGGGGGCTGAGGTTTCAGGAGCAGACCCTATCAGATCCTTTGAAATATTCTTCATTGCTCCCCCACTGCCTACACCTTCCCCTAAGCCTTCTAACAGAACCTCCCACAACAAAACTTGTTCTTCCTCCATCTAATGACAAGACCAAGGTAGCTATTGTAGAAGTCAAAGACCTAAAACAAACTTTAGCAATTGAGACAGGATATCAAAATGCCAATGCCTGGTTGGAATAGATCAAATATTTCATCCACACTTTAAACAAAAGCAATTGTTATGCTCGTGCGCACGGCAGGCCAGAGGCCCAGATCGTCCCCTTTCCACTGTGATGATCCTCCAGTCAACCGGGCATGGGCTGTATGGTAGCTCTTTTCCAGGATTCCGCAGCCTGGGGTAACAAGTCATGCCAAGCTCTTTCTCTGCTATATCCCGAAGTTCAACACCTCACAGGTTAGCCCCCGAGGGCCATCCAGCTTCCGTCTCCCAACACTGAGTTCGCTTTGTGTCTCTCACGACAAAGAGGAAACTTAGCATCCCTTAGAGACCTAAAAGGATGCAGTGAGCTTAAGACTTTCCAAGAGCTCACCAACCAGTCAGCCCTTATACACCCCCGAGCAGATGTGTGGTGATATTGTGGTAGACCTTTGCTGGACACTCTGCCAAGTAACTGGAGTGTCACTTGCGCCCTAGTCCAGTTGGCTATCCCTTTCACCCTGGCATTTCATCAACCAGAGAAAGAAAAAAACATAATGTTGTAAAGCAAGGGAAGCCCCTTATGGGTCTTTCGACTCCCACATTTATTTAGATACAATTAGAGTCCCACGAGGAGTACCAAATAAATTTAAGACCTGAGATCAAATAGCTGCTGGATTTGAGTCAAT
The DNA here is from genome assembly GCF_006542625.1 of Nomascus leucogenys. Taxonomy (NCBI): domain Eukaryota; kingdom Metazoa; phylum Chordata; class Mammalia; order Primates; family Hylobatidae; genus Nomascus; species Nomascus leucogenys. Next base: position 67,158,127 of record NC_044386.1, read on the forward strand.
ATTTTGGTGGGTGACAATTAATAAAAACGTAGATTAGATAAATTCCACCTATTACAACCAACAGCGGTTTATTAACTATACTAGAGATGCTGTTAAAGGAATAGCTGAGCAATTAGGGCCTACTAGCCAGATGGCTTGGGAAAATAGAATGGCCTTAGACATGGTATTAGCAGAAAAAGGGGAAGTTTGCATCATGATTGAAACTCAATGTTGTACCTTCATCCCAAACAATACCGCCCCTGATGAAAGTATAACAAAGGCATTGCAAGATCTAACTGCTCTATCCAATGAGTTAGCAAAAAACTCAGGAGTAAATGACCCCTTCACAGGGTGGCTAGAAAAATGGTTTGGTAAATGGAAAGGGATCACAGCCTCCATCCTTACTTCTCTTGCAATTGTAGCAGTAGTGCTTATCCTTGTTGGATGCTGCATCATACCTCGCATCCGCGGGCTAGTCCAAAAACATACAGAAACAGCCCTTACTAAAACTTCTGTCAGTTTCCCTCCACCATATTCTGACAAGCTCTTTCTTTTAGAAAACTAAGCAGAACAGCTATGCTAAGACATGTTAAAGAAGTTTGAACATTTGGGTTGGTTCCAACTCTTTGCTATTGAAATGTCCAACAACGATAGACTGGATTAAGAAAATGTGGCACATATACACCATGGAATACTATGCAGCCATAAAAAATGATGAGTTCGTGTCCTTTGTAGGGACATGGATGAAACTGGAAAACATCATTCTCAGTAAACTATCGCAAGGACAAAAAACCAAACACCGCATGTTCTCACTCATAGGTGGGAATTGAACAATGAGAACTCATGGACACAGGAAGGGGAATATCACATTCCGGGGACTGTTGTGGGGTTGGGGGAAGGGGGAGGAACAGCATTAGGAGATATACCTAATGCTAAATGACGAGTTAATGGGTGCAGGAAATTAACATGGCACATGGATACATATGTAACAAACCTGCACATTGTGCACATGTACCCTAAAACCTAAAGTATAATAAAAAAAATAAAAATAAATAAATAAATAAATAAATAAAATAAAAAGAAGTTTGAAGAGGAAGACCTGTAAAATTCAAAAGGGGGAAATTGTTAAGTACAATGAGTTCGGAGTTCCTCCCAGTATGTCAGTATGTTCAGCTTTCTTATACTTTGTTCTCCGTTTTAAAGTTTAACTTCCTCGTTCTTTACACCTCCTTGCCCTAGTTTCAGTAAACAACCCCCTTCTAGCCTTTATACTCACATATTTAGAGTCCTTAGTCATCCGCAGTCACCTGCCCTGTCCTTAGTCATCCTTAGTCACCTGCACTGTAACCATCCTTCCCACTGAAACTGCTCACCCTGCCACTCTGGCTCATACCCAAATAGCCTATTGGAATTAGTGTAGACTGTGCGGTCCAACCCTAGCCAATAGGGGAACGACACAGCAGTAGGGACTAGCTGCATTAGGGATAAGAACCCCTTCTCCTCCCTTGTCCGGTATGCTCTTGCGACCACTCCAGGCACGATTGGCACCCTTCTGCAGAAGTAAATTGCCTTGCTGAGAAAGCTTTTTGCTGGAGTGCTGATTCTTCTTTACAGCACCAAGCATTTGTTTCTAACATCAACTATCTACTTTCATTTTTCAGGTTAAGAAATCTCCAAAACAGTTGGCTGCTTACATAAATAGGTAAGAGTTTCTTTAAAGTTTGTGGGGAACAACAAATATGAAAGCTGGGTAAGGATGACAATAAGGGAAAAAATAAACATTCTTTTATCATAATAATAATTAACTTATTGTCAGACAGCTCCTTTGTGCCAGTATCTGCACTAATAAACACATCAATATTGTCTCTGCTCCTTACAACAGTCCTACTCTGTAGATAACATTACCGCTAACAGTTGATGAGAAAACTTAAGATCAGATAAGTTAAGTGATTTGTTCAGAATCATATAGCTAGAAAAGTGGTAAGAATGACATTCATTCTCAGATTTGCCTAACTTCTAAAGGCACTTTCTATAAAACGACTGGTTTTCAAAGTGTGATTTGAGGACCTGCGGGTTCCTAAAGACCATTCATGGAATTTGTGAAGTCAGAATTACTTCCATAGCAATACTAAGACATTGACTGTCTTCATTTTCATTCTCTTGTTTGAGGGTACAATATAATTTTTCAAGAAGCTATATGCCATTTGATATCACAATAGACTGAATGGAGAAGCAGAAATGAGAACCTAGCTGTCTTTTGTTAAACCAGATATTAGAGATATATAAAAATGTAAAACAGTACCATCCTTCTCACTTTTTAAAAAATTATTTTAGAAAATATGGGGTTTGGGTAAGATATTCCATATTAATATTAATATGTAATTAGTCTTTTTTTGAATGAATTAACAAATGATTTAAATTTTGTTTTAGTTTTTACACAGTAAATATCAATAGATATTATTCACATAAAAATTATTTTGGCCATGGCTCACACCTGTATTCCCAGCACTTTGGGAGGCCAAGGTGGGTGGATCGTGAGGTCAAGAGATCGAGATCATCCTTGCCAACAGGGTGAAACCCTGTCTCTACTAAAAATACAAAAATTAGTTCAGCATGGCGGCGCACGCCTGTAGTCCTAGCTACTTGGGAGGCTGAGGCAAGAGAATCACTTGAACCTGGGAGGTAGAGGTTGCAGTGAGCCGAGATTGCGCCACTGCACACCGGCCTGGCAACAGAGAGAGACTCTGTCTCAAAAAATATATATATATATTTTGAGTCATTAATAATTTTTAAGAGGGCAAAGCATCCTGACACTAAAATGTTTGAGAACCACTGTATTAAACCATGAGGCTTGCTCTATCGTGTTCTTACTCAAATAAACTAATATACTTCAGCTTAATTAAATTTTAAAATATTCAAACTTGCAGTTCTATTTGCCACTTTGTTAGAAAAAGATCAGGTTTCTAGAAAATGTTGTGATCTTCTTACTCCCAGAATGGCCTTCAATATTTCATTTTAAAAAGCATTCTGGTTATTATGTCTGTCTTTTTTATTTGGCATAAAATGTCATCCTTTACATTGTCTTCCAGATAATTTGTAATTTCCCTTTTACTTTTCTCCTCAACTCAGAATTAAGATTTTTCAAATTCTATTTACTTCTAATTTTAGTGGATTACAATCACAAAATATAGCCTATTAATTCTCTGTTTAAAAACTTTTAAAGGATTTCATATGGTTCTTTTTCATTTAAGAAAATAAATTCTTTTTACAGAACAGTTGGACAAACTGTGAAAAGCCCAGATAAACTTCGTAAAGTGATCTATCGCAGAAAGAAAGTTCATCATCCCTTTCCAAATCCTTGTTACAGAAAAAGACAGTCCCCTGGAAGTGGGGGCTGTGACATGGCAAATAAAGAAAATGAACTGGCTTGTGCAGGCCACCTGCCTGAAAAATTACACCTTGATAGTCGAACATATTTGGTTAACTCCAGTGATTCTGGTTCTTCACAGACAGAAAGCCCATCATCAAAATATAGTGGGTTTTTTTCTGAGGTAAGTCTTTTCTCTAACTCATGTCTAGTTTAACTTTGTTCCTGTTATAATCTCGATTTTTTTCTTTGCCATATTCCACTAGCAGAATAATTTGTCATCTATTGAATGTAGACTTATTTGAGTCATAGTAACTCCCTGAGACAATTTTCTAGATTAACCAAATTTGAATTAATAATTTATTCCATTTCTCTAAGATGGGATGAAATGCTTAGCAGGCTGCTAAAACTATCCAGAACGACAAGTTAGCCAGTAGAGATATAAAGGAAGGGAAAAGGAGAAATCTTGCCTAAAAAAGTGGAGCACTAGGCCGGACACGGTGGCTCATGCCTGGAGCCCGAGGTGGGTGGATCATGAGGTTAGGTGTTTGAGACCAGCCTGGCCAACATGGTGAAACCCCGCCTCTACTAAAAATACAAAAATTAGCCGGGCATGGTGGCGGGCACCTGTAATCCCAGCTACTCAGAAGGAGGCTGAGACAGGAGAATCGCCTGAACCCAGGAGGCAGAAGTTGCAGTGAGTTGAGATCGCACCATTGCACTCCAGCCTGGGCAACAGAGTGACTCCATCTCAAAAAAATAAAAAGAAAAAGAAGGACAACATCTGCAGGCGGATCACCTGAGGTCAGGAGTTTGAGGCCAGCCTGGCCAACATGGTGAAACACCCTGTCTCTACAAAAGTACAAAAATGAGCCGGGCATGATGGCGGGTGCCTGTAATCCCAGCTGCTTGGGAGGCTGAGGCAGAAGAATCACTTGAACCTGGGAGGCAGAGGTTGCAGTGCGCCACAATCATTCCATTGCACTCCAGCCTGGGCAAGAGAGCAAGACTCCATCTCAAAAAAAAAAAAAGTGGACCACCGAAGCCAGTTATCCAGACACATTTTGCCGGGCTCTCAATATTGCCTAGTTAAAGCATAGTTCAGGCAAACCTGCTGTGGTTTGCTGCTCTTCTGGCTCAAGCAAAACTGGTTAACAGACTCAAAAGCATTTTTGAGAGTGATAGAAATATTCTAAAACTGGGCTTGGCCAACATGGCAAAACCTCATCTCTACTAGAAATACAAAAATTAGCTAGGCATGGTGGCACACTTTGGGAGGCCAAGGCAGGTGGTCAGGAGTTCAAGACCTGCCTGGCCAACATGGCAAAACCCCATCTTTACCAAAAATACAAAAATTACCCAGGCGTGGTGGTGCACGCCTGTAATACCAGCTACTTGGGAGGCTGATGCTCAATTGCTTGAACCTGGGAGGCAAAGGTTGCAGTGAGCCAGGATCTTGTCACTGCCCTCCAGCCTGGGTTACAGAGTGAGATTCTGTCTCAAAAAAAAAAAAAAAAAAGTGGGCAAAGGACACAATAGACACTTTTCAAAAGAAGACATACATGTAGCTGATAAGCATATGAAAAAATGCTCAGCCTAAATGCTAAACCTAAAATCACTAATCATTAGAGAAATGCAAATCGAAACCACAGCAGGATATCATCTCATACCAGTTAGAATGGCTATTATTAAAAAGTCAAAAAATAACAGATTCTGGCAAGGTTGTGGAAAAAAGAGAACACTTATACAATGCTGGTGACAGAGTAATTTAGTTTCAGCTATCGTGAAAGCAGTGTGACAATTTTTCAAAGAACTTAAAACAATCTCATTATTGGATATATACCCAAAGGAATATAAAAACATTCTACCATAAAGACACATGTATGCGTATGTTCATCACAGCACTATTCACAATAGCAAAGACATGGAATCAATCGAAATGCCCATCAATGGTAAACTGGATAAAGAAAATGTGGTGCATATACACCATGGAATACTGTATGCAGCCATAAAAAGAATGAGATCGTTTCATTTGCAATCACACGGGTGAACCTGGAGGCCATTATCCTAAGCGAACTAATACAGGAACAGAAAACCAAATACTTCATGTTCTCAGTTGGAGTGGGAGCTAAACACTGCGCTAGTGCATATGGACACAATTACACCCAGCTGATTTTTGTATTTCCTATAGCGACAGGGTTTTGCCATGCTCCCCAGGTTGGTCTCGAACTACTGAGCTGAAGCGATCAACCTGCCTCAGCCCCAGCCCAAAGTGCTGGGATTACAGGTGTGAGCCACGGTGCCTGGCCAGAATAAAAGTTCTTTTTAAAAAGTTTCAGTTGTGCATTTTAAAAACTACCCCAGTGAGACATCTTTCTCAAGAACCTCCTTTTACTTTACATTCTCATTTTCACTACTTTTCACTAAACCTTACATTTAACTAATAGGTTTAATGATTATTCTTGTTTCATACCTGTTTTCTTGATTGACCAGTACCTGCTCTAAAAATCTAAATCTGAAAGTGATACCATAGCATCTTAGCCAAGTTAAAATACATATAACCATTGACCTAGCTGTTCCAATTGTAAAATTAATTTTAACAAAAGTATCTGTACAAGTGCACATATTTACATATATCAGGATGTCCGCTGATGCATGGTTTTGATAGGTAAAAACCAGAATCTAAATAAATTATGGTATATAAAGACTAGAGAATATGCTATTGTTTTTTGTTGTTATTGTTGTTTTTAAGAGATGAGGTCTCACTGTCTCACTGTCTTTCCCAGGCTGGACTCAAACTCCTGAGCTCACATGGTTCTCCCACCTCAGGTTCCCAAGTAGCTGGGAATATAGGCACACAACACTGTGCCAGGCTATGCTGTTGTTCTTTAAAAGTGAAGTTGGGTCTGGTGTAGTGGCTCATGCCTGTAATCCCAGCACTTGGGAGGCCAAGGTGGGCGGATCATGTGAGGTCAGGAGTTCAAGACCAGCTTGGCCAACATGGCAAAACCCCATCTCTACTAAAAATAGAAAAATTAGTGGGGTGTTGTGGTGGGCACCTGTAATCCCAGCTACTCGGGGAGGCTGAGGCAGGAGAATTACTTGAGCCCGGGAGGCGGAGGTTGCAGTGAGCTGAGATTGCGCCACTGCACTCCAGCCTGGGCAACAGAGCAAGACCCTGTCTCCAAAAAAATAAGCTTGATCTGTGTTTTGACATTGAAAAATGTTCATATAGGTAAAAAAGCAAGGTTTTGAACAATATAGGTAATTAATTTTTCAGAGTGTTTATATGTGTACTTAATTTGTCTTTGTCTAGAAAATGGTCTGGAAAGATACATATCAGTCTCTTAACTGTGATTATTTCTGCAGAGTGATATTGGATGTTTTTGTGGGCAGGTAGAGAGTTTTTACTTTTTATCTTACATAGTTCTGTGTTAAACACATTAGAACAGGAAAATGACACTTCATTACTTAACAATAAATAGATAAATTTAAATGATACTACAACACTTGTCAAAAACTGAGTTTTTGTGATTCTCATGCCATTCAGTTGGTAATGACTAGCCTATATGTTTACATTTTTCTTTTATCCATGTTATAAATTAAATCCTAGTTTATAGGTCAGCTAAAAATAATTTTACAATTTATTGGATTTTAAAAGAAAAATGGTAGCTAGTAAAAAGTATAAATGGGTCTTAAATTTGTTCAGATCATTTGTTTACTATGGTCAACTGCAGTATTCCTTTCTTTGGGCCAGTAAAAGGAGTTACCTTTGCATGATTTTTAACTATGTCTACCAGAACGATTTAATAAAAAAATAGTTTCATACCCTGTTTTGGTGCGCTTTTTAACAAATCAGATTATTGCCTTTCAGGTTTCTCAGGACCATGAAACAATGGCCCAAGTTTTGTTCAGCAGGAATATGAGATTGAATGTAGCTTTAACTTTCTGGAGAAAGAGAAGTATAAGTGAACTTGTAGCTTATTTGTTGAGGTAAGTGTGACCTTTTATCCTCTTTGTTCAATCACTTTTTTTCTGAGACAAGGTCTTGCTTTGTCATCCAGGTTGGAGTACAGTGGCACAATCATGGCTCACTGCAACCTCAATCTGCTGGGTTCAAGCAGCCCTCCCACCTCAGCCTCCCAAGTAGCTGAGAGTACAGGTGCACATCACCACACCTGGCTAATTTTTAAAAAAATTTTTTGGAAGACACGAGGTGTTATGTTTCCCGGGCTGTTCTTGAACTCCTGAGCTCAAGGGAACCTTCTTCATTATTCTAAACTGCCTATATGTAGCTTCAGTAGAGACAGTATGGCTTAAATTACATTCATCACCTATCTAAGAGTAACCAAAATACAGAAAACAATGTTTTATCAGATTGAACAAAGCTGTTACCTTTCCTGTCATTCTTACCTATAAAACTAAGAGATAATGATATGGGAAAACTAACCTTCTAAAAATCCCTTTTGAGGCCAGGTGTGGCAGTTCTTGCCTGTAATCCCAGCATTTGGGAAGATTGAGGTGAGTGAGTCACTTGAGCCCAGGCGTGAGAGACTGAGCAACATAGCAAGACTCCATCTCTACAAAAAATAAAAATAATAAGCCAGGCACGGTGGTACGTGCTTGTGGTCCCAGGTACTTGGGAGGATCACTTGAACCCAGGAGTTGGAGGTTGCAGTAAGCTGTGATTATGCAACTACATTCCAGCCTGGGCAACAGAATGAGACCCGTTTCTTAAAAAAAAAAAAATTAGTAAAAATAAAAAGTAAACATCCCTTTTGAGTGGGAATTTGAAGCATTACTTTCCTCATTGTATTCGAGTCTCTCAGATGTTACCTTAGGGAAGCCTTCTTTGACCAACTTATTTTAAAATACCCATTTCTCCACTCCCTATCTCCCTTTCCTGTTTTATTTTTCTCCATAGCACTTACATCAACGTGCTCTATATGTCTTATGTCTTGTTATTTGTTTATTGCCTGTCTCGGTCCCACCCCCCAACCCCCACACTTGCTCACGCACTGGAATACAAGCCCTGCGTCTTTGTTCATTGCTGTATCCACAGACATGACTCATTGTAGATACCAACATTGTTAAATGAATGAATTTCTCAAAAGCAGTGTGAATAATCATAATATGAAAGTAAATAAGGAAATCAGCTCTCTAAGGCAATGCTATTCTTTTTATACTCTCAGGATAGAAGATCTTGGCGTTGTGGTAGATTGCCTTCCTGTGCTCACCAATTGGTAAAAACAATATTTTTCAGAAAAAAAGTAAGATTAAAGGAGGTCAAATTATGGCCCATCCATATTTTTATAACTTGGTATTTATTTTAGTTTACAGGAAGAAAAACAATATATCTCACTTGGCTGCTGTGTAGACTTGTTGCCTCTAGTAAAGTCACTACTTAAAAGCAAATTTGAAGAGTAAGTGCTAATCTGAATCTTGATTCATTTTTCTTTTTCAACATCCTTGATTTTGTGCTTTGTGAGTACATAGTAGATTGGGCTAAATGAGACATACAAGGTTTCTGTTTTCAAGAAGCTAATAGTACAATTAGGAAAAGAATATGAAATGACTAAAGGGCAATTATAAAAGCATCTCTAAACAAATTACATGAGATATACTTTTGTGAAATAGACATGAAGGTAACAAATTGTTAAAAGGGAAGAGACCAATGTGTGTATGTGTTTTTTGGGAGGGAAGGTATCATCTCTTATAAGAAGGGTTCTTAGATGAAAACACTTGAATTTTGTAACAAAATGTCATTTCAGATATGTTATAGTTGGTTTAAACTGGCTTCAAGCAGTCATTAAAAGGTGGTGGTCAGAACTATCATCCAAAACAGAAATTATAAATGATGGGTGAGTATACCTTTAAAGATAAACTCATGCTGAAATTTTCTTCAGGAAAGCAGCTTGATTAAACTAGGTAATAATTTTATCCCATTATCATCAGTGTATGATATTTATTCTTTTTATGTTCAGAGAGATACTAACTTAAGATACTGTTCATTTGTGAAAACCACACCTGGAAATTGAATTCCAGAGCCTACCAACCTCCTGTATCTCTTCTTCTGACACAACCCTACCCTTCATTTTAGAAGAAAAACACAATGGTGTTTAATTCTTATATTCATTATATGAGTAAGGGAGGAAAAAGAGATGCCCACAGTAGAATAAGGAATGGAGGCACCCTGCAGGGTCCTTTAGCCTAGACATTAACCTGAGAGTCCGGTGTTGATGTTTACAGTTCTAAAAACTGTATTATTACTGCCTTGATGTGAAAATTTGTGGGTATTCTACCAGAGTATACCCAGATTATCATGAAACCACAGAAAAATATCTCCCAACAGTTTCCTTAAAGTCCATAATTTTGGGTCAGGCATGGTGGCTGATGCCTGTCTGTAATCCCAGCACTTTGGGAGGCCAAGAAGGGCAAATCACTTGAGCTCACAAGTTTGAGACAGCCTGGGCAACATGATGACACCCCATCTCTACAAAAAATACAAAAATTAGCCAGGCATGGTGATGTGCGCCTGTAGTCCCAGTTACTCAGGCTGAGGCAGGAGAATCGCTTGAGCCCGGGAGGTGGAGGTTGCAGTAAGCCGAAATGGCACAACTGCACTCCAGCCTGGGCGATAGAGTCAGCTCTTGTCTCAAAAATAAATAAATAAATAAATAAAAGTCCACAATTTCTTTTGTAGGCTCTCAAAATTTTCTACTTCACACCAAGGAATGTCCAAATGTTCCAAACGCCTGGTCATTTTCTTACCTGCTTTGACAACTAAATAACCTTTAATTTTCTTTTTTTTTAATTGAAATCAAGTAAGACATTTTATTAATTTTGGAATTGAAAAAACATCTTTTGTTTTTTCCAAGAATTAATTAAATTGGAGGTGTTTGGTGGTATTATGTGGATAAACCTTTAATTTTCATGACTGACATGTATTATTCTAAAAGTTATTTCACTTTTTTTTAATTTCTCTCCACGTTCCCGAATGTTTTATTTCAAATAGCATCATTTTCTCCTGAAAAATACCTGAAACATTTTAGAACAGTTTTTATTATGCATATTTATGATGAAAGTTTATATCTTAATATATTTGCTTTCTCATTTTCTTCCTTTTTTTTTTTAGAAATATTCAAATTTTAAAACAACAATTAAGTGGATTATGGGAACAGGAAAACCATCTTACTTTGGTTCCAGGATATACTGGTAATATAGCTAAGGTAATCTATATTTAAGCTTATAAATTAAACATTAAAAATTAGAAATAATATTTTACATTTATTTATATTTATATATTTAAAAATTAGAAATATATTTTTAATAGAAATATATTTTTAATAGAAATAGAAATAGAAATATATTTTTAATAGAATATTTATTAGAAGGAATAATTTTAATAGAAATATATTTTAATAGAAATATATTTGTATATTTAAAAATTAGAAATTTAAATATATATATTAAATATATATTTAAAAATTAGAAATAATATTTTACATTTTTCAAGTCTCTAGGCAAAATAATATGGTACTGTTCTAATGTCTAAAGTCAATTTCATATTTTCAAATGCTTCAGGTCCTCTGCATATAACTGTGACCTTGGCAGCAAGCACAGGAATTGGCCATTGAACATGTTTCATGTACAGCCCCTGAAATGTTATGCTAGAGGATATTTACAGAGGGTTTTAATCAGAGAAAAGTATTTGAAAAAATTTTTAGAATCCAGTAAGGACAGCATCAGAAAACAAGATGAGGAACTCAGGAAACAAGGGATAAGGAACATAATTAAATGGTTTTGGAGATTAAGTTTTACTTTTGCTAATGTTATGCTTTTTGAGACGGTAAACTATTTAAATCACAGTGAATTTGACTTTGGTCTTTATCGATTTGTCTCGTAAAGGAAAAAGTAAAAATTGCTAGTTTGAATTTTAATATTTAAACTCCAGAAAACATTGGTAGTTAGGCCGGGCACAGTGGCTTACTCCTGTAATCCTAGCACTTAGGAAGGCCAAGGCAAGCAGATCACCTGAGGTCAGGAGTTCGAGACCAGCCTGGTTGGTGAAACCCTGTTTCTACTAAAAATACAAAAAATTACCTGAGTGTGATGGCGCGTGCCTGTAATCCCAGCTACTCGGGAGGCTGAGGCAGGAGAATCACTTGAACCCGGGAGGCGGAGGTTGTGGTGAGCTGAGATCATGCCATTGCACTCCAGTTTGGGCAACAGAGTGAAACTCTGTCTCAAAAAAAAAAAAAAAGAAAAAGAAAAGAAAAAACATTGGTAGTTAAAAATTAATTGAAGAAAAAATTGTCATTAAGAAATACTTTTACTCTATTACTGGGCATACAGCTATCATAAATGGGCATTAGCCAGGAATATAAAAAGCATTTTTTGGTTTTAAAAGCATTCTTTGGTTTTAAATATATATATATTTCTAAATAAGAGGATTTATGTCATGGACTTAGTTATAAAATTTTTCTCAGAGACAAAACAGCTTCTTAGAATTCAGGGGGAAAAAATACAATGCTAGGGGAAAAAATACAATGCTAAGGGAAACAGAGGCTTGGGCAAACCTAGGTAGCCTTGAGGGATAATCTGGCTTCTACTCCAAGATCGTAAGTTCAGATCTTACAGGAGACAGAAGCTTTCAGGGAATTAATGTAGCTGAGGGAAGAAAAGCAAATGGGAGTGATACCAACAGTGACCAACCAGAAGCTTATCTCCTGTCAAAGTGACAGCCACAAAGGAGCTCTGGCCATTGCTATGGAAGACCATGGCCCCTCTCCCCCCCCAAAAAAAATTTCTCAGATACCTTCAAATAAAAGAAGCAAAATAGAAGCAAAATGGTATATCAACCAAGTTTGTTACCACTGTGTGGGATTTTACTCTATAGAATTCTTTTTTTTTTTTTTTTTTTTTTTGAGATGGAGTCTCGCTCTGTCACCCAGGCTGGAGTGCAGTGGCGCAATCTCAGCTCACTACAAGCTCCACCTCCCAGGTTCATGCCATTCTCCTGCCTCAGCCTCCCAAGTAGCTGGGACTACAGGTGCCCGCCACCACGCCTGGCTATTTTTTTTTTTTTGTATTTTTAGTAGAGACAGGGTTTCACCATGTTAGCCAGGATGGTCTCGATCTCTTGACCTCATGATCCACCCGCCTCGGCCTCCCAAAGTGCTGGGATTACAGGCGTGAGCCACTGCGCCTGGCCTATAGAATCCTTAATGATGAAAATCTTATGAACAAATCAATCTCCTAGGAAGTTTTTGTTGTTGTTTTAGGTTTTTAGAGCATACATGACGTATTACCTTGCTCTAAAGGGGTGTTGCATTCTGTATAGAAGAACTAAAAAATTATTGTTCCTTATGACTGAAATTTGCTTTCAATCAGAATTTTTTTTTTTTTTTTTGAGACTGAATCTTGCTCTGTCGCCCAGGCTGGAGTGCAGTGGCGCAAGCTCGGCTCACTGCAACCTCCACCTCCTGGGTTCAAGTGATTCTCCTGCCTCAGCCTCCCGAATAGCTGGGATTACACACGTGCCTGGCTAATTTTTGTATTTTTAGTAAAGACGGGATTTCACCACATTGGCCAGGCTGATTTGGAACTCCTGACCTCAAGTGACCCACCCACCTCCCCCTCCCAAAGTAATGGGATTACAGGCGGGAGCCACCACACCCGGCCACAATCAGTTTTTCACAAAGGGAGAAGTTTTATTGTGAATGTGACTTTAAGGTACCATTTATTATTGAGGACAATACTGACTGATTAAAAGTTCAATGCGAAGTTCCTTATGATGAGACTTTATTACAAAATTAAACTATCAATTAATTTGTAATTTTTTGAGTATAGAAATTGAAAGAAGAGGGCCAGGCAAGGTGGCTCATGCCTGTTAACCAGTACTTTGGGAGGCCAAGGTGGGCAGATCATGAGCTCAGGAGATCGAGACCATCCTGGCCAACGTGGTTGAAACCCCATCTCTACTAAAATACAAAAAATTAGCCAGGCATGGTGGTGCACACCCGTAGTCCCAGCTACTGGGAAGGCTGAGGCAGGAAAATCACTTGAACCCTGCAGGTGGAGGTTGCAGAGAGCTGAGATCACACCACTGCACTCCAGCCTGGTGACAGAGCAAGACTCTGTCTCAATAAAAAGAAAGAAATTGAAAGAGGCTATTGTCAAGCTGGGCTTAAGTGGATATAGCGTTGATAGTAAACAGCACTGATAGAATTTCTGTGAATGTTAGCTATGAAAGCAGAGTTGTTTGAGCATAGGAACGAACACATTCATTTAGCACTTAGCAAATATGTATTGAGCACATACTATGTGCCAGGCCCTGTGCTGAACAAATGCAGATAAAAGCACTGAACAAGACATGTCTTTTACCCTCAAAAGGTCGCAAAAGGAAACTAAGGCAAATTAAGCAACAGCAACAAAAAATGGATTGTTTATGTTTGTATTTACTGTACTGTCTAATGAAATGTTTTTGTTTTATCTTCTAAGGATGTAGATGCTTATTTATTACAGTTACATTGAGAGATTTCATCTACTAAAGAGCATTTGGTTTTTCAAAACATCCCTGAACTGTATAATTTACCAAAAAAAAAAGTCTCATCTGAGAACTGAACTGCGGAAGAAATCAAAACTATTTTTTCTTTTAAAAAGCCACATAATGAAACCACTAATGAAATCCCAACAATCTGCTTCACATTGAAGTGGAAAAATATCCAAAAGGAGCAGCTTCAATTTCATTGAGGTGAAAGTGCACTATGAAGATTGTTCAACTTTGCTGCATTTGGGAGTTATATGGTTATTTGGTAACATTAAGAACTACTGGATTTTAATGCAATCCTGCATAAAAATATAATTTATACTATGTGAAAAAATAAGACAGGACTTACCACTAGGAACCACCAAGACCAATCATCATTAACTTTTTTAAGATTGTGTTTTATTAAAAAAAAAAAAACCCTTAAATGTGTGCAGCTATTTTCTTATGTTGAAAAGACTGAAAGTTTAAAACATGAAAAAAATCAATATTAAACATTTTTTGTTCACACTGAGATACTGTGTATGTAAAATGCCTTAATTATTAATAAGCCAATGTGTTATGATACCAATATCTGTTTTAAAAAACTAAAACCAACCATGCTTCTGGCATGATAAAATCATGGAATTAAATCAGGGGTTTACATTCTTGTAGAATGTTCTTGAAACACTCTCTGCACCATTTTTAAAACTTGAGAATAGTTTTAGTATCTCTGATATTTTTTGCCAGAATCATCATGTCATGTATGTATGTGTTATCCCTATCTAAGGAAAAAGGTGAATATGTTTTTGTATGAATGTTTAACTGGAAATGTCCATGGACTTGGCTAATTTATATTTACTTTTTATTGTACATAGATTTCTAATATTTTTCATTCCTGTATCATTTAAACTTCCTTCATTTGAGTAAATTCACTAAATATTTCTATTTTTTGCTTTTTTAAATTCTGATTTTATATGAATTCTAATTCTTTTTCACTACATATGTTTTAAAGAGTTACATACAGTGATTTAGAATGGTTTACAGTTAATGCTGATCTTGTATTTTAAATTCCAACACTTTGTGTCACTACCTCCTCTAATGGCTAGTATGATATGCTAGCAGACTGTATGAGGTCTTTTTTTAAAATACCATTTTTAGTGTCAGTGAACCAAATTCTGGAATGTCTTAACAGCTCTAAATCTTACTTGTCTTGAAAATGATTGGGGTTTAATACCACTGCTGGTGGTTCACACATCATCCCATCCTTAATATGCCTGACAGGCATCTGAGCAAAGGCTTTTAGTAATTGAATTTCTCTGCAGTAGTCCTTCAAGCACTTGAATGTAAACCTTTAGCATTTACTCGTTTAATGACTACTGATACGAATCTCAAGCAGATTTCTTGCTCTAAAAAGTTATGTTTCACTGAGTTCTGGTTTTGTATAGCTGTATTTTATATAGCTAGATATTACTTGCAGTGAACATGAATTGTAATAATTGGTTATTTCCTTAAGTCTTTAGATTAGAATAATTTCAGATTATTGCACTTCTGTGATTTGAGAGGCGAGTTATTTAAGAGTCCAGTTTCCAGGACATGGGAATTTGAATTGTAAACCTGTTATCTCTGTGAAACTTTAACGTGATAAAATATAACCTTTCTTTGTGCTTATTCCTGTAGTTATCACTGTCTTATGTAGCAGTTTGAACCAGTTAACTTGGTTGGAGTATGGTGCTAAAGAGGCCGTGGACAGGAGTTTGATGCTTTTGTAGGTTCATTAACTTTACATACACACAAAATGTTTTTATAGCTGTCGATTGCACCTTCCCTCAGGTATCCATCTCAGAAATTCAGGAAGATGGTATGTATAGCTTAGCATAAACCTTTTGCCTCAAATGGAAGGATTACTCAAATAATGGGTATATGTGATACTGTAGACTTTTAATCTAACATTTAAAATAATAGATTCAAAATAGGATATCTAAAATACTGTGTAATGTTTAGTTTCAAAGTATTAAGTAATATTACATCAGATATTTTTCACATTTTTCTCTGGGTCAGGTCATTGACTAAATAGTATCTTCAAAAATCAAACTTCAATAAATCAGACTTCAGAAAAATTAAGTACAAATGACATATAGTAAGAACAGGTATTATCTTGGTAACACTTATACCTAAATTTAGGTTTTTTGAAGGCATGTAGATAATACTTTATCTTACATACTCAGAGCTATATAAGTCAGCAGTTTTTAGCTGACAAAGATTATTGAGTAGCATATACTCCTAATTTCTGTTCTTGGCCTTTGCGGTTTCCTTAATACCTACCTCTCTCAGTTATTGAATTGATTAGTATTAAGTGATTTTTAAGATTCTTGGATAAATGATATTAGATAAGTAAGTATTTTTGAACACTTCTGTTGCTATTAAGCCCTTTCATGCTACAGCATTTTAATTAGAACAGTGTTGATCTCCAGGAATAGCCAAAGAGAGTGCTTACAAAGTTTTGGCTGTTATATTGACCTAGATTAGGACAATTACTGTCTGTCGTTGCTAATTTGTTGCTGTGCTACTAAGGAGTATACAGAACTGAGGGACTACCCAAGGTCTCTATGCCTTCTTAGTCCTTCTATCGTAGGTTTTCTATGCTTGACTTTGCTAACTTTGCAAGTATAGGGGCAGGTAGTTTATTGAGGTGATAGAGGGTTATCAGATAATTTGCTTCTACTTGGGACAAAGTGGGTGAGTTTTGTAATGAGTGATCGTGATGAGAATAATGGTTAAAAGTTAGGAAGTAAGTATCATTAGATGGTTTTTAAAATTAATATTTGGCAGTGATTTCAAAGGCAATTGGCACTATTTACATGAATCTTGAGATGTGAGAATTGGGATGTAAGTATTCTGTCCATTTGGGGGAATCACAAATACCGGCATTGAACTCTAAGGGCTACTTAGGAATTAAATCCTAATGCCTCTAAATTTACTCGGTACACATCATGTCCTAACCTTAACCATGGTTGTGTGGGTTCAAAGCTAGGTTTCTGACCTTTGAAACAGTAGTTTTCTCAAACTTAGAACATTTCTATATTTTGCCAAGTTGTTCATATAATTAATATTAATGGATAACTAATTGGAGTAATGATTATTAGCTACTGAATGCTGATAATAGAAGTCATATTTAAATGCTTAGTTACTTAAGTTAGTCAAGGACTCTGAAAAAGTAAGGTTTAAGTTAATAATTTCATCAGTCACTCCCAGTTATCTTCTTATTTAGGAACAAGATGGTAATGCAGTTGCCTTTGTTTATTTAAATAGAAAAAAATTAAATTAGGAGAAAATGACCCAACTACAGTGATGTATTTGGATACACTACTTCTTATCTTTCAATATAGACTTTTATTTCTGGATTACCATAGATGGAAATAGTATTACTGGACATATGTTGGTAGGTATTTACTTCTATGTTTTTCTTTTTCCTTTAATTTCGAATACTTCTAGCTACAAAAATTGTCATAAAACTTTACAACACACTATACCCCCCCCCTTTTTTATTCTATGACAGGATTATAGAATAAAAATTCACGCCAGGTGCAGTGGCTCACGCCTGTAATGCCAGCATTTTGGGAGGCCGAGGCAGGTGAATCACCTGAGGTTGGGAGTTCGAGACCAGCCTGACCAACATGGAGAAACCTTGTGTCTACTAAAAATAGAAAATTAGCCAGACGTAGTGGCGCATGCCTGTAATCTCAGCTACTCGGGAGGCTGAGGCAGGTGAATCGCTTGAACCCAGGAGGCAGAGGTTGCAGTGAGCCGAGATAGCGCCATTGCACTCCAGCCTGGGCAACAAGAGCAAAACTCCTACTCAAAAAAAAGAATTATCCCTCCCTGAACACCGTATGCTTCTAATTTTTCATCTACTTGATTGATTCAGTAATAGCACCAACTGTAACAAAGTAAGTACTGCATATCATATATCCAGTATATTGAGTCCATTTTTCAATGCTATATTTAAAACATGTAGATACTATAATTTTCTCTGGGCCAAATAATTGACTTAATAGTACCTCCTAAAATCAAACTTCAATAAAATCTCAGTACAACTACAAAAAATATGTATACCATAGTATTTTATAGACTGTAATTGGTCATAAAACACAAAAAGACATAGCTCCTGTGTACTAGGAATTTCATGAAAGGGGCCAAGGCACAGTGGCTCATGCCTGTAATCCCAGCACTTTGGGAGGGCAAGGCAGGCGGATCATGAGGTCAAGAGATCAAGACCATCCTGGCCAACATGGTGAAACCCTGTCTCTACTAAATACAAAAATTAGCAGGGTGTGGTAGCGCGTGCCTGTAGTCCCAGCTACTTGAGAGGCTGAGGCAGGAGAATCGCTTGAACCCAAGAGGTGGAGGCTGCATTGAGCTGAGATCACGCCACTGCACTCCAGCCTGGTGATGGGGCGAGACTGTCTAAAAAGAAAAAAAAAAAAATCATGAAAGGGCCGCCTCATAGCTGACAATACATTTTTCATAGCAAAGCTTGTTATAATTTCTTTTATATACAGAATTATTACTCTCTGCACTAGGAAGTTTTCTGATGGGAGATACCAGGAGTCCAGATAAGGATTCACTCCCCAGATACACTTGAATTGGTGTTGATTATTAAGCTTTACAGTATATTCTGTATTTTCATTTAGATTTAAACCAGGATTTGTTTAAAAAATGTCCTGGACCTGGCCAGGACAGTTGTGACACTGGATTTACACCAAAGGTACAAAGAGTTAATGCAAAGCATTTTCTAGGGTAAGAAAGAGTTGTCATGGGAGTCCTGGAATACACTGAATCACCATAATTACTTGCTTCCAGAATTATTCTATTGCATTTACCCACAAAACCTGCAGTGTGAAACCTGGATTTGACTCTTCCAGGAGTCAAGAGTAGAATTAGCTGTCGGGTGCAGTGGCTCATGCCTGTAATCCTGGCGCTTTGGGAGGCTGATGGGGGCAGATCACGAGGTCAGGAGATTGAGACCATCCTGGCTAACATGGTGAAACCCTGTCTCTACTAAAAATACAGAAGATTAGCCGGGCATGATGGCACGTGCCTGTAGTCCCACCTACTTGGGAAGCTGAGGCAGGAGGCTGAGGTTGCAGTGAGCCGAGATGGCACCACTGCAGTCCAGCCTGGACGACAGAGCGAGACTCCGTTTCAAAAAAAAAAAAATATTATCTACATTAGTCGTAAAAGTTATTGGTGATTTTAGTCTGGCATAGTTTCCTTTTTTTCTTCTTCTTTTTTTTTTTTTTTTCTTTTTTTGAGGTGGAGTCTGGCTCTGTCTCCCAGGCTGGAGTGTGGTGGCGCAATCTCGGCCCACTGCAAGCTTCACCTCCCGGGTTCACGCCATTCTCCTGCCTCAGCCGCCAGAGTAGGTGGGACTACAGGTGCCCACCACCACGCCTGGCCAATTTTTTTGTATTTTTTTAGTAGAGACAGGGTTTCACCGTGTTAGCCAGGATGGCCTGGATCTTCTGACCTCGTGGTCCGTCCCGCTTGGCCTCCTAAAGTGCTGGGATTACAGGCGTGAGCCCCCGCACCCAGCTAGTTTCCATTTTTTTAACTTATTAAGTTAATAAGTGGCAAAGCAAATCAACAGAAAATTATTAATACTCTTTCCTTCTAATTTTTTTAATTAAAATATTTTGTGATTGTTTATGTGTGGTTTTGTCATTTAGGAGCTTTTTAAAGTGATGATAAAATTAGTTTTTTAAAGATAACTGCACATAAGTTTAGCAATTAGGCCGGGCGGGGCAGCTCACACCTGTAATCCCGGCACTTTGGGAGGCTGAGGCAGACGGATCACTTTAGGTCGAGAGTTCGAGAGCAGCCTGGCCAACATAGTGAAACCCCAACTCTACTAAAAATACAAAAATTAGCCGGGCATGGTGGTGGGCATCTGTAGTCCCAGCTATTCCGGAGGCTGAGGCAGGAGAATCGCTTGAACCAGGGAGGTGGAGGTTTCAGTGAGCCAAGATTGTGCCACCACGCTCCAGTATGTGCGACAGAGTAAGACCTTATCTCAAAAAAAAAAAAAGTATAGCAATGAAAATAAACCTAAAATGTTAGGCATTTAAGAATATCCAATAGTACTGATTTAGGGCCATGTTATTATTGGCATAGTCTGATAATCAGCCATTTCTGCTGTGTCAGGCTCCATTTTGTAGTTAATGAGTATGACTACATTCTGCAAACCTCCAAGATATGAAATAGCAAAAGATAGCTTTGAAAGTTTCTGAAGACTTCTATGTAGAAATTATACTTTGACAAACTATTTAAACTACAGTTTTCCTTAAATTTCATCAATTATTTAAATATTGACAAGTTTAGAATTAATAAAAGCTACAGTAATTATAATGATTGACATGTGCTTGGTGTAGTCTTAAAGGGAGTAGCTAATGTTTTAGAATAGTATTACGTCATGTATCTTAAAATTTGCTTAGACACATGATAGACTTTTATAATTTGAAATAAGTGAATACAGTATGACTTTCTTTTTCTGTATCTTTATTAGGTAGTGGGACCTAACAGTTTTTTGAAAATATAAGTTGATATGGAAGGACTCATAAGTTTTGTGTTTAAATGACATGAAACTTAGTGCTTCTTTAGAAATGTTAATGCAACTGTTGAGTAGTGTGATATTTGAGAAACTGCATTATATCTTTGAAATCAAATACTTTAAAATATATTTATAAAATATACACAGCTTCCATGAGCTCCTTGTAGCAGCTGGCACATCCACATTTGTCGTAACACATGTGGCATGAATTTCAAGTCTGTTACTTTTGTGTGTGTGTGTGTGGAGACAGAGTCTTGCTCTGTCGCCCAGGCTGGAGTGCAATGGCACAATCTCGGCTCACTGCAACCTCTGCTTCCCGGATTCAAGCGATTCTCCTGCCTCAGCCTCCCAAGTAGCTAGGACTATAGGTATGCACCACCACTCCCAGCTGCTTCTTGTATTTTTAGTAGAGATGGGTTTCAGCATGTTAGCCAGGCTGGCCTCAAACTCCTGACCTCAGGCAGTCCACCCACCTCGGCCTCCAAAGTGCTGGGATTACAGGTGTGAGCCACCACGCCTGGCCTGTTATTTTTGTCTGTTAATTAGTCTTTTGTTTCATCTTTTAAGAAAAAAGCAATAGCTGACTATATAGTGGGAAGAGCTTCCTCCAGTACATTCCAGTAATGTTTATTAGCAGTTACCTGAGTAAGTTGTAACACAGCCATTATAAGCCAAGTGTTAAAGATACCAAAGAAACATATTTGGTTCAATATTCAACAAGTAGGTTGTAAGTAACAACTACAACTTAATTGTATATTAAAGTTGTATATAAAGAACAGAGCCTCAGGGGGCACGGGGAAAAAAAAAAAAAGAACAGAACCTCAAAATTAAAGTTCAATCTATGGAATTTTTCCCTTCAAGTTAGACTAATATATATCTCTTTTCTTGTTAGTCATTCTGATTATACAGCTCTCTAAAGTCATATTTCAGGTTTCCCAAAACTTTTATTGGAAAATTAATAGTTTTATGTCCCAACTAATGTTAATAGGTATGATTGAGAGTATGTCTAAATTTCTCTATTTATTGCATGTCCTTGTTTCTAGATGATAAACACAGGCATTGAGCTGCCAGATACTTGGTGTGTAACAAAATGTCAACTGGTTGAGGTAGTGAGGCCCTCCATAATAAACAGATTACTTGCTATATGCCTGTTAGTGTTAAGTGCAAAGGTAAGGTACAGTCCCTACCCTCAAAAAGTTGTTCTGAAATACTAAATGTATTGTGTTTCTAAAAGCATACTATTTTGGAAAATACTTTGAAAGCTTTAGTTCTAACTTATGCTTTTAGGAAGATCCAGATCTAAGCAATTTCAAACTCAAATGTAAAATATAATATTGCGTGTTGTAAAAACAGTTTTTTCTTTATATGTAGTATGTTACTTTTTTCTCCATGACTGGCTACAGAAGGAAGCTATTTGCACTACTGTCAATAGGACCCTCAGACCTTTATAATCAAAACTCAAGTAATAATTAGGTTTAATAGAGAGTTTTGTATACCATGGCCATCCCTGTTTATTTCTAAGTTAGATATATGATATTCATACTTACATATTAGTTCATTATCCATACTGTGATGTCTTTTGAGGACATAGCATCCAGTGGGCTAAGGTACAACTTTCAAGGGCATTTTGTCTTAGGTTCTTTCTTCCTTCCCTACACATTGTGACTTGTAGAATGGGTAGCTGCTGGGAAGTTTTCTGTACAAGAACTTGACGTGGAAAAATTCTGATTACATCATTTCCAAATCATCCTTTTTCTTGGCTGTAAATTTCAAAAATTGTTAGACATCGTAATGTTCTTTGGCATCACACCATTATTATTTTCACTGAAATGATGACTATCTTGTTTAGCCATTAATACCTTTGAAGCCAGAGATGTTCCATTGGAGAAACTAATATAATTCAAATTTAAACATTTGCAAAAAAAAAATTTCTACTTATTTTATGATAATTTGCTTTTTTTTTTTTCTTCTACATGCTGTGTACATCCTTGTTCCTATTTAATTTAGATTCTAAGTCCGCTAGACTATACACCCTTCAGTGCTTGTGTCCTGAGTCATACTGAGTAAATAGCTGCTTGGTAAATTCTAAGTATTGGTTTTTAATTTTTTCTTCCTGAATTGTTGCAGCAACATTCTATCTAAATTACTACTTTTGGCTCCTCAGGAAAAAGTGACATTTTAATTATAAATGATATACAAAATCAAAACTATAGACAGAGCTCCTTTGGGCTTGTGAAGGCATCAACCTTTTGTTTTGGGGGGTTTTGTGTTTGTTTTGTTTTTTTTTTTGTTGTTGTTTTAACAAAGACAGAGTCTTGCTATATTTCCCGGGCTGGTCTTGAACTCCTGGCCTCAAGATATCCTCCCACATCAACCCACCAAAGTGTTGAGACTACAGACATGAGCCACTGCACCCAACCACCATCATCTTTTATAGAAAGAACTTTTTATGTAAATTATGTAAAATCATAGCCTTTAAATATACCTATCCCTTGCCTCCTCTTCTCTGTATTATAAAATACTATTACGTGGTAAAATTGACATTGTACAGTGGTTATGCAGTGACTGGATTGTATTCCTAATGCACAAGATGAAACCATGTGTCAAAAGCACTCCCTTTTTTGTGGGTGTGTGGTTAGCCTAGAAGAAATACATTCCCTGAATTGTCTCCAACGAAATTACTGAACTTTTAACTCCAAAGTTGCATATGTCCTGGATATTTATTTGAGTTTTTCCTTTTAAGGAATCAGAAGGAAGCTGTTCCTTAGCACATGCAGAGTCATAAATACTGTAACACAGGGGAAAAGATACTAGTATAGGATTAGGGGACCCTGAGTTTTAAACACTTAAAATTGAGGCTCAGAGATTTTCAGGTGAAGTAGGTTTTATGTACTTGGATTATGAGAAATGAGTCTGACTTCAGCTCAACATCCCAAAATAATAGGCTCTGCTTCACGATAATAAAGTCCTCAATATACTGTACAACTTCTGCTTTGACACCACAGTGCAAAATTATCTTAAAACTATGCCAAATTGGGAGAGATTTAGATTTTATGTCATCTGAAGCCTTTTTTATATTCCTGAAGGCTGGCCTAGAAGCCGAGCTAAATCCTTAATCCTTAACAAACTTAAGCTCCTTCACTATAGCCTGACCTGCACCTTTTTGTATACTTAAGATATTAAAGATCTCAGTAAACATACAACAGCTAGTTAATTATAAGTTTTGAATTTATTTATTTATAGAAACATTACAACACTTTATTTGGAACAGCATTCAATGAATGCATTGCCTTCTAAAGGAATTTGCTGAATCACTTGATCTAGTTTGTGATCCATTCAACACTTTCATAGAACTTAAACATTATGTGTGTGAAGCATCAGCACAGCTGTAATTGTGTCCCATAAGCACATTTTTTACTCCTACATTCAAATCTTGATTCCTACTCATGAGCTCTTTCAGCATTTTATACCTGTTTACTCAAAACAACTTGCCTAAGTCAGAGCTTTACAATAATCAGGTGATTTTTTTGTCCTCACCCTTTATTTTTCTCCCAAGAGTTAGTGTTTGATTGCAGCTTTACATCAATAAACATTGTAATGATTACTTGACTTGTTGATATTGTACATATATGTGTTATTTCTGCAATCAAAGATAACGCTAAAGAACACAAACATTTCACCCTTTCTAGAAAGAAGCCCTTGCTGTAATTGAGAAGAAAAAGTTTTTCTGGAGATTTATAATAATAGCTAACACTTACCGAATACTGCCAGGTAGTGATCTGAGCGCTCGTATTCACTCCTTTTGTCCTCACAACAACCATATGGTAGGTATTATAGTTGTCCTTAAGAAATGAAAGCAGAGAATTTAACTGGTTTGCCCAAGTCTATACAGTTAATAACTGTTAAAGCAGACAGCCTGACTCCAGAGTTTATGCTCTTAACCATTCAGTTATGTTCTAGGAGAACATAAAGAAGGGTGGAGGTGGAGCAGTCTTAGCAATATTTGTTGTTTGTTTGTTTGTTTGTTTGAGATGGAGTTTCACTCTTGTTGCCCAGGCTGGAGTGCAATGGCGCGATCTCGGCTCACCGCAACCTCCGCCTCCCGGGTTCAAGCGATTCTCCTGCCTCGGCCTCCCAAGTAGCTGGGATTACAGGCATTTGCTACCATGCCCACTTAATTTTATATTTTTAGTAGAGACAGGGTTTCTCCATGTTGGTCAGACTGGTCTTGAACTCCCAACCTCAGGTGATCCACAATGCCTCAGCCTCCCAAAGTGCTGGGATTACAGGCGTAAGCCACCATGCCTGGCCACAATATTTGACCTTTTTTTTTGTTTATTTGTTTTTGAAATGGAGTCTCGCTCTGTCACCCAGGCTGGAGAGCAGTGGCACAATCTCGGCTTCTGGGTTCAAGCGATTCTCCTGCCTCAGCCTCCCGAGTAGCTGGGATTACAGGCGCCTGCCCCCATGCCCAGCTAATTTTTGTATTTTTAGTAGAGACGGTTTCACCATGTTGGCTAGGCTGATGTCAAACTCCTGACCACACGTGATCTGCCCACCTCGGCCTGCCCAAGTGCTGGGATACAGGTGTGAGCCATAGCTCTCGGCCAATATTTGACCTTTGAATATGTCATTTCACTAAGTAGGCATTACTGTCACCCTTGACATATGTAAATTTTATATTTCTTCAAATAATGTTTTATTCTTTCAGGATATGTGTCTAATAATTGTTTCTTTTGTATGATATATGTTAAACCTTACATGAATGTTTTAATCTGTTTCTACCACATCTCAGATGTTCTTGATAGGAATAATTTCTCTATAGTATTTAAAATACATCTTAACGTGTTCATTCCTATTTTATTAATACTTTTAACTGTGTATCTTGGCTACTAAAGCACCATACCAATTCATTCCTATGGTGTGCCTTTTGAACTGTAAGTGGAGCAGGAAAAAGTTTCATTTAAAATGTATTTTGCTAAATTTAACAAGAAATCAAAGGTGTTTCCTGCTTATATTTTTTCTTACTGTAGAGGTTTTAGTATATACCAAACTCCTGCGCATCAAAATGGCAAAAATCTAATCTGAGGCTTATAATAATCTTTTGATACCCTAATAAAGGTAAGCAAAACCATTTAAGAAAATTGATGTTAAAATAACCCAAATAAGCCTGTGTCTTAAGGTAGACAAAAGAAACAATTATGTTCCTTTTGTATTTAAAGTAGTTTATTTTTACTAGAGTTTACTAATTTGTCGTATTGTACATCCTTTGTATATGTGGAAGGTATTCATTATTCTAATGTAACCATAAAGCAGAAAATCTGTAAAAGAGTAATATGGAAAGCTCTTTCCTCATTATGTTTGTAAATAGGGGACCCTAAAGTAAGAATAACAAAACAAAAATAAGACTCCTAATCTGAAGGTAAAGTTAAGAAATGATACTGGCTTCCTTCCTAACCTTAATTTCTTAAATTTGAAGGCTTACACTTTTCTCCCTGCCCCACCACCACCACTAATAGTATTATTACAATGAACAGGAGGTTAATTTCCTGGGAAATATATTGCCAAGGATACATGTTTCATGAGTGGGGTCTAGGATTTCACAAAAGGCTTTCTCCTTTGATCATGGGAAGCTTCAGGGTGAAGAATCAATTAACAACGTTTCCATTTTCCAGCTCATCTTCCAAAAGTGAGCCTAGAGACTGTACTTTGAGGTTACATTTCCAGACTCATTTTCTTACCCTCCCCTCTTATTTGGATGCTATTTGGAGTTGTCCTCTGCCCTTAAGCGGTTTCCAACTTAAGTATAATGTATTAGGCTCAACAGTGGAGGGGAATGTAGGACTTTCTGAGCTCCTAGAGGAAGAAACATAAACAGACTGTGGAAAAAGAGACTAGAACGAAAAGATTCACAGAGGTATCCCAAGTTAAATGAAGATGAGTATGAGCTAGCTAGTTGGGGGAAAGGTAGCCCCAGTAAAGTAACCAGCGTGTCTGAAGGCTTGCAAAAGTTACATTGGAAGGTGCCAGGAGTATACATTGGGCCAGTTAGTAAACGTTTTGTGAGCTTTGATTATATGATTCCAAGTTGTTATATTTGAATCAATATTTGATTATTCAAGTAAATTGCGTGAAAGTCTTGTCTTTCGGACAACTCATTCTGGCAGTAGTGTAGAAAAGGAATTGCAGGGGATTCAATGGAAGCAGAAAGCTCTGTTAGAAGTCTATGAGGATAAGTCCAGGCCAGTAGGTGTGAGGCCCTGAACTAAAGCAGAGGCAGTGGAATAGATAGGAAAGAGGCTAAGGTGGACATTGTGGAGTAAGTGAATGATTGGTGTTCCAGTTATCTATCCATGCCCTAAAACATTAGCATGTATGCAAGATTGCAGAAGACAAGGACAACATAGAAAAATTTATCGTATTTCTGTACAGAAGCAGTGAGCAGACTGAAAATGAAATTAAGGAAGTGATTCCATTTATAATAACACCAAAAAGAAATAGGAATAAATTTAACAAAAGCAGTGCAAAACTTATACTTTAGAAACTACAAAACATTGTTGAAAGAAAATAAGACTTAGATAAATGGAAAAACATCCCATGTTAATGGCTTGGAACACTGAATATTAATATGGTAGTACTCCCAAAATTGACCTACAGATTCCATGCAATCACTATCAGAATTACAGCTGACTTTGCAGAAATCAACAAACTGGTCGTAAAACTCATATGGAAATGCAAGGGAACTAGGATAGCCAAAACAATTGAGAAAAAACAAATTGGAGGACTCACACTCCTGGTTTCAAAACTTACTACAAAGCTATAGTAATCAAGACAGTGATAGTGGTGTAAGAACAGACATATATATCAATAGAACAGAACTGAGAGTCAAAAAAGCCCTCATATTTATGGTCAGTTGATTTTCCTCAATGGTGCCACAACAAATGGGGAAAGAATTGTCTTTTCAGAGATGATATTGCTGGAACAATCAAACATCTACATGCAAAAGAATGAATTTAGACCCCTCACATGTACACAAAAATTAAAATGAATCAGAGATCTAAGTGTAAGTGCAAAAACTATAAAACTCTTGGAAAAAAATAGGTTTAAATATTTGTGACCTTAAATTAGATATGACAGCAGAAGCATAAGCAACACAAGAAAGATAAATGGGGCCGGGCACGGTGGCTCACGCCTGTAATCCCAGCACTTTGGGAGGTCAAGGTGGGTGGATCACTTAAAGACCAGCCTGGCCAACATGGTGAACCCCGTCTCTACTGAAAATACAAAAATTAGCCAGACATTGTAGTGCATGCCTGTAATCCCAGCTACTCAGGAGGCAGAGGCAGGAGAATCCCTTGAACCAGGGAGTTGGAAATTGTAGTGGGCCAAGATCGCACCACTGCACTCTAGCCTGGGCGACAGGGATAGACTCCATCTCAAAAGAAAAAAAGATAATTTGGACTTTCTCAAAAGCTTTTGTGCCTCAAGGTTTGTGCTATCGAAAAAGTGAAAATAGGCTGGGCGCGGTGGCTCACGCTTGTAATCCCAGCACTTTGGGAGGCTGAGGCGGGTGGATCACGAGGTCAGGAGATCGAGACCACGGTGAAACCCCGTCTCTACTAAAAATACAAAAAATTAGCCGGGCGTGGTGGCGGGCGCCTGTAGTCCCAGCTACTCGGGAGGTTGAGGCAGGAGAATGGCGTGAACCCGGGAGGCGGAGCTTGCAGTGAGCCGAGATTGCACCACTGCACTCCAGCCTGGGCGACAGGGCGAGACTCCGTCTCAAAAAAAAAAAAAAAAAAAAAAAAAAAGAAAAAGTGAAAATACCCATAGAATGGTAGAAAACATTTGCAAATCATATGTCTGATAAAGGACTTGTATCTAGAATATATATAAAGAGCTACTACATTTGTATAAAGAGCTATTTATCCTACACGTATATAAAGAGCTACTCAGTAATAAAAAGACAACACAATTATGGACAAAGACTCTGAATAGGCAGTTCTCCAAAGAAGATACACATGACCAATAAGCACATGAAAAGGTGCTCAACATCATTTGCCATCAGGGAAGTGCAAACCAAAACCACAGTGAGATACCACTTCACCTCCACTAGGATGACTATCAACAAAAAGATTATAACAAGTGTTGGCAAGGATGTGGAGAAATTGGAATCCTCATACATTGCTGGTGGGAATGTAAAATAGTGTAGTTCTTTGGAACATAGTCTAGTAGTTCCTCAAATGGTTAAACAAGGTTACCATATGATTTAGCAATTTCACTTCTAGATACTCACCTAAGAGAATACCAAGAGAAATCAAAACGTGTTCACCCAAAAACTTGTATATGAATGTCCAAACCAGAATTACTTATGATGGCCAAAAGGTGAAAAACACCCAAATGCCCATAAGTAATTAATGGAAAGATAAAATATATATTCATTCAATGGAATATTACTTGTCAATAAAAAGAATGAAATACTCTACATGCTACAACATGGTGAACCTTTAAAACATTATACTAAGTGAAAGAAGCCAGTCACAAGGGACCACATTGTATGATTCCATTTATATGAAATGTCCAAAATAGGCAAACCTGTACAGACAAAAACAGCAGATTAGTGGTTGCCTAAGGATATATGGATGGGAAAATTGGGGAGTGACAGCTAAGGGGGGATAAAATTGGGGGGTAATGAACGTGTTCTAAAATTGTGATGGATACACAACTGAATATATTAAAAGCCATTGAATTGTATACTTAAGTGAATTTTATGGTATGTGAATTATATCTCAGTAAAGCTATTTGAAAGAAAAACTTAATGGCAGACTGGGCATGGTGGTTCATGCCTGTAATCCCAACACTTTGGGATAACTTGAGCCTAGGAATTCAAAGCCAGCCTGGGCAGCATAGCAAGACCCTGTCTCTTTAAAAAAAAAAATTAAAATTAGTTGGGCCTGGTGGTGAGCACCTGTACCCCTAGCTACTTGGAAGGCTGAGGTGAAGGATCGCTTGAGCCCAGGAGTTTGAGCCTGCAGTTTGAGTTATAATTGGTTTTGGTGGGTGTATGTGCACCACTGAGAAAGAAAAGTGCTACAAGTTAGTGTTTCCTGGTTTGAGTATCAGAGCAAGGAACAAAGAAAAAAAAATAGAATGGCATCAGAATTCTCTCTAAAAAAGGGGCTGCAATCTTTTTGTGCTTAGTTTTGTTTTTTTGTTTTGCTGAGGTTTTAACATAAGGATTAAGCTGTTAGGGTGCTTCTCTCCCTGAGATGGCAGAATGAAAATTGAGACAAGAACATTCTCCTGCTGCAGTCAGGCAGCCCTCTCCCAGCCTGTTTCCTGAGGATTCCCAGGTTCCCATCACCATGTGACCTACTCCAGCAGAGGAATGAAGGATGGTAGTCTAGGTCAGGAGTGTCACAGCACCACAAAAAGCCCAGGGATCTGTCATTTACTCTTTAAGAAGAGTAATTTTAATTTGAAATACTTTAAATGACATGTTTTTGGAAGCGGAGAGGCACCTGAAATAAGCATAATTAGGGGCCCTCTGGCAACTCTCTTGTTCATATTGAGGATGAAATTCTTTGGGTTGAGCTGTTTAGAATCTCCTACTACTTCACTTTTTCTGTCTGTATCAACACAAAAGTTTGGGAAACTACAAACTCCAAATCACATTTTCAGGTGTATTGTTGCTGACAGATTGTTATGCACATAAATGCTGATATGTAAAATCATGCCTTCATAGAAAACAGACAAAACAGACCCCGTTACATGTTCCTGCTGCATGAGGCTTTGTGGGCTCTATTGGAAGATACACGTTTTTTTTTTTTTAAGTAAAAAGTAGTATAAAGCATGTGAGTGGAAGGTTTATGCTTGTGTTTGTTGTTTTTGTTTATGTTATTCTTTTTGCTGGCTGCAGCTGGTTAAGGGTTGATTACTTCAGTCTGGAGGAATCTGGGAAAACATGATCTTTACACTTAGGCTAGTAGTTCAGGCAATATATATCAAATACCAAATTTGTTCAAATACTTTATACGCTTTCTGTGGACAGAATTCCTTTATTGTTGTCTACTAATTGAATAGTTTTCTTACTCACGTTGACAAAACTGCTGTGTTCCTCATATTTTACAGTTAGCTGGGAATAGATAGGCTTTAACAAGATAGAGGGAGAAAGCATCAATAGCTAGCATAGAAATCGAAGAGCCCATCACTCTTCAACTTTACACAGAATCTGCTCAGATTTAATGATGTCAACTTAACTGCTGCTAGTGACCTAACTGGAACTTCCTGGCACCTTATATGGTTTTAGTAATTTCAGAAATTACTGTATGTTACTTTTTTTTTTTTTTAAGAGGCAGGGTCTCTCTGTCACCCAGGCTGGAGTGCACTGGTATAATCATAGCTCGTAGCTCACTGCAGCCTCGAGCTCCTGGGCTCGAGGGATCCTCCAACCTCAGCCTCCTGAGTAGCAGGGACTACCCAGCTAATATTTCTTCTGTTTTGTAGAGACAGGGTCTCATTATGTTGCCCAGGCTGGTCTGGAGCTCCTGGACTCAAGCAGTCTTCCTGCCTTGGCCTCCCAAAGTGCTGAGATTACCATTGTGACACTGTGCCTGGCCACTAGCCTCTTGTTGTTCTTGGCTTTGCTTTCTACCCTCATCTCATCTCAACATCACACACATACATACTCCACTGTGTACCAGGGTACTCTTGGGCCATTTGGTTGGACACACCCTACAATTTCATTCCAGGCTTTCAAACTTACTGTTTTTCTCTGCGGAGAACACTCACTCCTGTCTCTGCCTTTTTCCCTTCATCCATCCTCCCACCTTCTCCGAAAATAACTCTTCCTTGAATCTTCAAGTCTTAGCTTGTTCTTCCCTTCAAATTTTTGTGTTGGGTGCCCCTTCTTTGTGCTCTGAGTGTATCCTGTTCTTCCCCCATCATAGTACATAAGTATAATTGGCTATACCAAATTTTACTTATTTTTTTTATTTTTTCTTTTTTTATTTTTTATTATTATAATTCAGGTTTTAGGGTACATGTGCACAATGTGCAGGTTTGTTACATATGTATCCATGTGCCATGTTGTTTTGCTGCACCCATTAACTCGTCATTTAGCATTAGGTATATCTCCTAATGCTGTCCCTCCCCCCTCCCCCCTCCCCCCACCCCACAACAGTCCCCGGAGTGTGATGTTCCCCTTCCTGTGTCCATGAGTTCTCATTGTTCAATTCCCACCTATGAGTGAGAACATGTGGTGTTTGGTTTTTTGTCCTTGCGATAGTTTACTGAGAATGATGTTTTCCAGTTTCATCCATGTCCCTACAAAGGACATGAACTCATCATTTTTTATGGCTGCATAGTATTCCATGGTGTATATGTGCCACATTTTCTTAATCCAGTCTATTGTTGTTGGACATTTGGGTTGGTTCCAACTCTTTGCTATTGTGAATAGTGCCACAATAAACATACGTGTGCATGTGTCTTTATAGCAGCATGATTTATAGTCCTTTGGGTATATACCCAGTAATGGGATTGCTGGGTCAAATGTATTTCTAGTTCGAGATCCCTGAGGAATCGCCACACTGACTTCCACAATGGTTGAACTAGTTTACAGTCCCACCAACAGTGTAAAACTGTTCCTATTTCTCCACATCCCCTCCAGCACCTGTTGTTTCCTGACTTTTTAATGATGGCCATTCTAACTGGTGTGAGATGGTATCTCACTGTGGTTTTGATTTGCATTTCTCTGATGGCCAGTGATGATGAGCATTTTTTAATGTGTTTTTTGGCTGCATAAATGTCTTCTTTTGAGAAGTGTCTGTTCATATCCTTTGCCCACTTTTTGATGGGGTTGTTTGTTTTTTTTCTTGTAAATTTGTTTGAGTTCATTGTGGATTCTGGATATTAGCCCTTTGTCAGATGAGTAGGTTGCAAAAATTTTCTCCCATTCTGTAGGTTGCCTGTTCACTCTGATGGTAGTTTCTTTTGCTGTGCAGAAGCTGTTTAGTTTAATTAGATCCCATTTGTCAATTTTGGCTTTTGTTGCCATTGCTTTTAGTGTTTTAGATATGAAGTCCTTGCCCACGCCTATGTCCTGAATGGTATTGCCTAGGTTTTCTTGTAGGATTTTAATGGTTTTAGGTCTAACATTTAAGTCTTTAATCCATCTTGAATTAATTTTTGTATAAGGTGTAAGGAAGGGATCCAGTTTCAGCTTTCTACATATGGCTAGCCAGTTTTCCCAGCACCATTTATTAAATAGGGAATCCTTTCCCCATTTCTTGTTTTTGTCAGGTTTGTCAAAGATCAGATAGTTGTACATATGCGGCATCATTTCTGAGGGCTCTGTTCTGTTCCATTGATCTATGTCTCTGTTGTGGTACCAGTACCATGCTGTTTTAGTTACTGTAGCCTTGTAGTATAGTTTGAAGTCAGATAGCGTGATGCCTCCAGCTTTGTTCTTTTGGCTTAGGATTGACTTGGGGATGCGGGCTCTTTTTTGGTTCCATATGAACTTTAAAGCAGTTTTTTCCAATTCTGTGAAGAAAGTCATTGGTAGCTTGATGGGGATGGCATTGAATCTATAAATTACCTTGGGCAGTATGGCCAAATTTTACTTATTTACCTGTCAGTAGCCTCTTAGGTAGGATCAATGTTTGTCTAACTCACCATTGTAACTCTAGCTCCCTGCTCTGTGCAACCTAAATATAATAAGAAATGTTCAATAAAAATTTGTTGAATAAATGAATAAAGGAACAAAGAGCTACTGGGTGTTTATACTAAACTAGAATATTCAGACAAGACCCAGGTGCCTGTTCCTATCAGTCATTCATCCTTCTTGGCTGTAGCCACCAACCAGTACCTGTTTTTCTATCAAGAGAAGATTCATTCTGTAATAGAACTCCTGTAACAGGACCCTGCCATGCTGTCAATGAGCATATCTGCAAACCCTCTGTTACTGCCATTAGGATTCACTCCCTCACACATGGATCATTAATTGTAAGACTGCATATTTTGTTGCAGAATTAATATAAGGTACTTACTGTGTATGGGTACCCAGCACAGTACGCTTTACAGTTGCATTGTTCCATAGATGTGTGCTGATAATTATAAACCCGGGGGACCTCCAGCAGCTCATCAAGATCTCTGCCAGTAGATCTTGCATGAAAGCCATTTTCCTCACCATATTGGTTATGCCTCTGACCAGTTCCAAGAGAAGGGCAAAAGTAGGGAGCTGAATGACTCTATCATCAGCACTGTCCACCTCTGTTCAGGGACTTCACTGCTGACTTCTGGGACACTTTCTGCCCTCAACTCACCCCTACCCCTACCCATTTGGAATCATAAAGTATCTAGGAAATAAAAAGTTGTTCTTATAGATAAAAATTAGGGACCTTTGAGAACCACAGTTGCATAAGTCTAGGATAGGGTAATTGAATTTCTCCACTGGAAATGTAGTTGAAGATTCTTTACCTGAAAAATTGTTCGTTTTAATGTAATAGGTCAGAGCACTGTAACTAAAAAAACTATGGTTAATGCTGTTTGCTGATTACTATTACCACTTTTCGGTCTGGTATTATAGACATATGCCTTCATCACCGTAAGACTAATTTATTTTTATTTTTAAAAAGCATTCTGGTTTGGAGGGATAACTTTGGCTTAGGATATAAAACAAGTCTCCTAAATCTTGGATTTCCATAGTTTGTGACTGCTGTGTCGCCTAGAATATGAAACAGGTGGCCATCTCATGCCATTCATTTTCTTCCGTAAAATGATCTCCCTATATGATATGGAAGTATTTTTCTAAGTGATATAAACACATTAAGAATGGAAGAGACTAAATATAATTACTTACTTTAAAATAGATAAAACATTTGTTTGTAGTGTGTATAATGTACACACTTGTATGTTTCACCCTTTCCAGAACAAATATATGGTCACAGAAAGCTTAATATGATCATATTAAGTTGATCCTGTTTCTAATCCTGCATTAATCACAGCAGGGTCACACCGAAATAATCTAGTAATTAGTCAACATAATAATAATAGTTCCTTTTTTTTTTTTGAGACAGGGTTTCACTCTTGTTGCCCAGGCTGGGTAATGGTGCTATCTCAGCTCATTGCAACCTCCACCTCCTAGGTTCAAGTGATTCTCCTGCCTAAGCCTCCCAAGTAGCTGGTATTATAGGCACCTGCCACCACGCCTGGCTAATTTTTGTATTTTTAGTAGAGACGGAGTTTCACCATGTTGACCAGGCTGGTCTCGAACTCCTGACCTCAAGTAATCCACCTGCCTCGGCCTCCCAAAGTGCTGGGATTACAGGTGTGAGCCACCACGCCTGGCCAATAGTTCCATTTATTGATTGCTTTTCACTTGCCTATAGCTGTGGTAGGTGCCTTATTTACATTCTCTCATTTAATCCTCATACAACCCTGGGAGATAAATAAGTACTCTAGTTCCTTTTTCCCACATGCAGAAACTAAGGCTCAACATGAAGCCACTTGGACAAGGTCTCACTGCTAGTAATTGACACAGCCAGGATTCAAACCCTGGTTTGACCCCAAAGCTTGTGTGTGTGTGCTTAACCCTTGCACTATTTTAATTGTGTCAAAGCTAGACAGAAATTTGTTAGTATCGTGATAAATGGACATATAATTTCTGCTTCTGGAAAGTTGCTAATGACAAATAGCCACAAAGGAAGCATTATGCTTTGTTTTCTAAGAGCTTTACTAGACTACTTGTTTAATGCAAATGCTATTCCCCTGAGATAGGCCAGCAGCTCTCAAACTTGTGGCACATCAGAATGACATCACAAGCTTGTAAACATGGAACTGCCCAGGGCCCCATTCCATACCAACCGAGTCAGAATCTGTTGGGGTGGGGCCCAGGCCTCTGATGTTTATTACACTCCCCGGGTGATTCTCTCTCTCTCTCACACACACACACACACACACATAAGTTTGAGAATCATTGAGGTCTGTGAGTGGTAGGGTTTTGTTGTTGTTGTTTTAGGAATTATAATTTTCAGGTTTGTCAGTTTAGTCAGGGCCTCACAGGAAGTTTGGGAATAGCAAAATTATAACTAACAAATTATAAATCATCTTGTCTAATTTTATAGTATAATTGTCAATTGGCAACATCTCCAGTATGACCTATTATAATGGAACTCATTGAATTTTTATTTTTTTCTCATTGAAAGATTCTGTATCCACAGAAATGAAAAAAAAATCCTAAAATGTATGTGGAATCACAGAAGACCCAAAATAGCCAAAGTTATACTAAGCAAAAAGAACAAAACTGGAGGAATCACATTATCTGACTTCAAATTATACTACAGAGCTGTAGTAATCAAAAGAGCATGATACTGGCATAAAAACAGACACATAGACCAATGGAACAGAATAGAGAACTCAGAAACAAATCCACATAACTACAGTGAACTCATTTTCAACAAAGGGGCCAATAACATACACTGGGAAAAGAGTCTCTTCAATAAATGGTGCTGGGAAAACTGGATATCCACATGCAGAAGAATGAAACTAGACCCATGTCTCTCACCGTGTAGCAGGACAAGCCACAGACAAAACTCCTCAGACACCGAGTTAAAGAAGGAAGAGGTTTATTCGGCCGGGAGCATTGGCAGGACTCCCGTCTCAAGAGCCGAGCTCCCTGAGTGAGCAATTCCTGTCCTTTTTAAGGGCTCACAAGTCTAAGGGGATCCGCATGAGAGGGTCGTGATCGATTGAGCAAGCAGCGGGTACGTGACAGGGGCTGCATGCACCGGTGGTCAGAGTGAAACAGAACAGACTAGGGAGTTTTACAGTGTCTTTCTACAATCTATAGATAACATCAGTTACTAGGTCAGGGGTCGAATTTTAACTATTAGGCTTAGGTCAGGCAGGCCTAGGCCTGGTTTTGGGTCTGGTTCCTTGGTTTCGGGTCTGGTTCCTAGGCACCAGGACACCTGCCTTTAGTTTTGCTTCTCTTTCCTTTTCTGAGTATAAAACAATATGAGAGGGTCTGTCTCTCTTCTCTCAACCATATACAAAAATCAAGTCAAAATGGATTAAATACTTAAACCTAAGACTTCAAACTATGAAACTACTACAAGAAAAGATTGGGGAGGCCAGGTACAGTGGCTCACGCCTGCAAACTTAGCACTTTGGAAGGTCAAGGTGGGCAGATCCCTTGAGCTCAGAAGTTCAAGACCAGCCTGAGCAATATGGCGAAACCCTGTCTCTACAAAAAATTCAAAAAATTAGCCGGATGTGGTGGCTTGCGCCTGTAGTCCCAAATACTCAGGAGGCTGAGGTGGGAGGATCGCTTGAGCCCAGGAGGTTGCAGTGAGCCGAGATCAAACCACTGCAATCCAACCTGGGTGACAGAGACCCTGTCTAAAAAATAAAAAAGAAAAAAAAACATTGAGGAAACTCTTTCAGATATTGGTCTGGGCAAAAATTTCTTAAGTAATACCCCACAAGCACCGGCAACCAAAGCAAAAATGGAATGGACAAATGGGATCACATCAAGTTAAAAAGCTTCTTCACAGCAAAGGAAGCAATCAGTAAAGTGAACAACCTAGAGATTGGGAGAAAATATTTGCAAATTACCCATCAGAAAAGGGATTAATAACCAGAATATAGGAGCTCAAACAACTCTATGGGGAAAAAAATTTAATAATCTGATTGGGCAAAAGATTTTAATAGACATTTCTCAAAAGAAGACATACAAATGGCAAACAGGCATATGAAAAAGAGCTCAACATCACTGATGATGACAGAAATGCAAGTCAAAACTACAATGAGAAATAATCTCACCCCAGTTAAAATGGCTTTTATCCAAAAGGCTAATAACAAATGCTGGCAAGTATGTAGAGAAAAGGGAACTCTTCTAACTGTTGGTGGGAGTGTAAATTAGTACAACCACTACGGAGGACAGTTTGGAGGTTCCCAAAAAATTAAAAATAGAGCTACCATACGACCCAGCAATCCCACCACTGGGTATATACCCCAAAGGAAGGAAATCAGTATATTGAGGAGATAATCTGCACTCCCATGTTTATTGCAGCTCTATTCATCATAATCAAGATTTGGAAGCAACCTAAGTGTCCAGCAACAGATGAATGGATAAAGAAAATGTGGTACTTACACACAATGGAGTACTATTCAGCCATAAAAAGAATCCTGTCATTTGCAACAACATGGATGTAACTGGGGGTCGTTATGTTAAGTGAAGTAAGCCAGGCACAGAAAGACAAACATCACATGTTCTCACTTACTTGTGGGATCTAAAAATCAACACCATTGAACTGATGGACATGGAGAAAAGAAGGATGGTTATTAGAGACCGGGAAGGGCAGTGAGGGACTGTAGGGGTGGTGGGAATGTTTAATGGGTACCAAAAATAAATAGAAATAATGAATAAGACATAGTATTTGATAGCACGAAACGGAGACTATAATCAATAATTCAATTGTACATTTAAAAATAACAAAGAGTGGCCGGGCGTGGTGGCTCACACCTGTAATCCCAGCACTTTGAGAGGCTGAGGCGGGTGGATCACCTGAGGTCAGGAGTTTGAGACCAGCCTGGCCAACATGGTGAAACCCCATTTCTACTAAAAATACAAAAAAATTAGCCAGGTGTGGTGGTGGGCGCCTTGTAATCCCAGCTACTCAGGAGGCTGAGGCAGGAGAATCGCTTGAATCTGGGAGGCCAAGGTTGCAGTGAGCTGAGATCACCCCTGCACTCCAGCCTGGGCAGCAGAGCGAGACTCCATCTCAAAAACAAAACAAAACAAAACAAAACAAGAAAACAAAGAGTATAATTGGAATGTTTGTAACACAAAGATAATGCTTAAAGGAATGGATACCCCATTTTTCATGATGTGATTATTATGCATTGCATGCCTGGATCAAAATATCTCACAACCTATAATATATATACCTAACCTATAAATATATATAGGTTAAATATATATACCCTAACCCTAACCCACAAAAATTAAAATAAAATTTTTTTAAAGACTGTGTATTAATGATAACAGCTAGCACTCTGTTTTGTATGTGTTTCATCTTTTTCTCTTGGCATGTGAGAAATGATAGTTGTTTTTCTGTAACCACTATTAATAAACTCTCAGTTTAAAACAACAACTGTTCAGACTCCAAATAAAGAACCACAAAATCCCAAGATTAAAGTGATCATGCACAGCCATATGTTACTTGAATTCTCTTTTACAGCATCTCACCAAGTGGCTAAGTGGCTTATTCCTGCCAGGAATTCCTGACCATCCCCTGGGAATGATCTATTCTGTCTGACTCAGAAAGCTCTTCCTTATAATAAGATTTAATCTATTTCTCTAGAGCTGCCATATATTAGTCCTTTTTTAAACCTTCTTATCAGAACTTCTTATCAAATCAGCCAAAACCTTTACTCAAGAAGATGACTCGATTGCAGTTTGCTGAAAGTTCACAGGATGCCCTCACTATCTGATGTAAGCTATGTTTATTCCATGACCAGGTCATCTGTCAGGCTATTTTCTGTACAGTTGGACATGTAATTATAGGATTTAGGCTGGGCGTGGTGGCTCATGCCTGTAATCCCAGCACTTTGGGAGGCTGAGGCAGGCGGATCACTTGAGGTCAGGGGTTCAAGACCAGCCTGGCCAACATGGTGAAAACCTGTCTCTACTAAAAATACAAAAAGTAGCCAGGCATGGGGGCGCACACCTGTAGTCCCAGCTACTTGGCAGGCTGAGGCAGCAGAATCACTTGAACACGGAGACGGAGGTTGCAGTGAGATGAGATCATGCCACTGCACTCCAGCCTGGGTGACAGAGCCAGACTCCATCTCAAAAAATAAAAATTATGGCACTTAAACTAAATTCATGATTCATATTGTTTCTTTATAAATTTTAGTAGTTCTTTATAGAGACATTTTTTCTTGGGTGTTGAAATATAGAGGCTCAAATGACAAAAAAAGGAATGTGATCTTGTATTCTGTCAAAGCATTCTAAGTGTTCCATTTATATTATAATTAGCATGTAGCAACAGATTTGAAGTTTAAGAAGTCGTTTGCTTTGTCTATGAGTTGTTCAGAACTTTCTAAAAACCCTGTGGTTCTTAATAGGTATCTTCTAAATGAAAAATATATTGTGATTCACTTGCTCCTTTGAAGCCAGAAAGAAAAAGAACATTTGGGCCGGGCACAGTGGCTCATGCTTTGGGAGGCCAAGGTGAGCTGATTGCCTGAGCTCAGGAGTTCGAGACCAGCCTGGGCAACACCGTGAAATCCTATCTCTACTAAAAAATTGGTCGAGCATGGCGGCGTGCGCCTGTAGTCCCAGCTACTTGGGAGGCTGAGGCAGGAGAATCACTTGAACCTGGGAGGTGGAGGTTGCAGTGAGCCGAGATTGCACCACTGCACTCCAGCCTGGGCGACAGGGAGAGACTCCATCTCCAAAAAAAAGAACATTTGGGTCCTCACTACCCGAGAACTCCTAACACTCCTTCCTCAAGGTATGTACACTTTTTTCACCACCCTTTTCCACAGACCAGAACTTGACTTAGAGCCCAAGAAAAGAGGGGCAAATGCATTGCTAACCAGCCGCCCAAATGATTGTCATTTAACCTTCAAAGCTCTGAATTCAATTAGAGTCAAATGCAGGCAGCAACTAAGATAACAAGCCAGGGGAGTATTGGGAAGGGGCATTTTCCTGGTAGGCTTCCTTGCTGAAGGCATATTTGGGTATAAGCCTGAATATTAGAGGAAAAGCCAGACCCTACTGTGACCATTCAGATAGACCAGCCAGGTTGAGCACTGAAAACCCTAATCACAGATGAAAATGACATGATATACTAGCATAAAGAGAATTTGCAGTTTGATTATAACTTATGATGAAAGTTATGAGGTATGCACCCAGGAGAGAGTCCCTTCTCCAATATCCTTTTGCCTGAGGTAGAATGAGAGGCCAGCATTTTCCTCTGTTTCTCTTGAGGCTTCCAGATTTGGTCCTGTCATGAATCTTCTTTTCTGAAACTGTAGTGATCTCTTTTTGTCACTCTCAGTCCATCTATCCAAGATATTTTGCCACCCCTTCTTTAGCATCTGGTTCTACCTAGTCTCCTACCCTCATTGATGACATCCAGATTCAAGTTAATTCTTTAGGTTTAAAACAAAATACAGAAAAGAAATATACATGAGTCACTTGTATTTATAAGAGAAGACTATGAACTTATAGACATGTGCTGACAACTAAAAAAGTATGCCTGTGGGAAATTATATATGTATACATCTGCTTTAGCAACAAGGGACTGAATGATTGATATTTGAACTGCAATAGTACCTGTGTTAAAGTCTGACTTTGGGAAAATTATAGGCAAAAATGTATCCATTTGTATCATTAAATTTTCTAGGGTTAACACCACACAAACTAACAGAGTACACGGTTTTTATAATTAAAAAAGAAGAAGAGGCAGGATGTGGTGGCTCCCACCTGTAATCCCAGCACTTTGGGAGGCCGAGGCAGGCGGATCACTTGAGGTCAGGAGTTCGAGAGCAGCCTGGCCAACATGGCGAAACCACATCTCTACTAAAAATACAAAAAATTAGCCAGGCGTGGTGGCGTGTGCTTGTAATCCCAGCTACTCTGGAGGCTGAGGCAGGAGAATTGCTTGAACCTTGGGGCAGAGGTTGCAGTGAGCCAAGATCGTGCCACTGTACTCCAGCCTGGGCAATGGAGCAAAACTCTGTTTCAAAACAACAACAACAACAAACAAACAAACCAAGTAAGAAAAGCAGCAATGGAAAATTATGACCAACTAACAACACTGCTGATCCAGTTTCAGACAGCATCCTGTCTGAAAATCACAGGAATTCCAACCATCTGCCTCCGCCCATTAATTGTGGGAGCTCAGCAATCTGCCAACTATTGTATGGCTGCCAGTCTTACAATTAGAGTCTTCAACAAACCAAGGCCAGCTTTCCCATTAGGCACAGTAAATACAGGGCCTAGCGCCAATGATACTTTCAGGGCTCCACAAAAATGTCTTAATTCCTTTTAAAATAAGAAATAAACAATAGTGAATATACAATAATGAATCTGCCTGTATTATATTTATCCTTATCTCAGTGCAGTAATAAAATATAATTTTTAATTTTTTATGGAGGAAAGTGATCTACAAAGGCAAAAGTGCTTAGGACCCCCCCCCCAAAATTGTGACATAGCCCTATGGTAAACTCTCATACTCTGCTAATTTAGCTCATGAATACCGAATTTACATCCTTAGTAACTCATAAGATATAGCATTGTTGTGAGCGAGAATAAAAAGAATGAGATCCTGTAGTGCTATGGGAAACTTTATGGAGCTGTTTGTTATACGATAAAAACTGAAAAAGAATTTATATTTTAGCATCTGGACTGGAGGATCCTCATAGCCCACCCAGGAACAAAAGGCCATACATAATCTCAGGTCTCCTCCTTTCCTACTTAAAGTGGCTCCATCCGCTAGTAGCATGAAGGAGCTTCTTAGAAATGCAGAACCTGTTTGGGCCAGGTGTGGTGGCTCATGCCTATAATCCCAGCACTTTGGGAGGCCAAGACGGACGGATCACCTGAGGTCAGGAATTTGAGACCAACCTGGCCAACATGGTGAAACCCCCTCTCTACTAAAAATACAAAAATTAGCCAGGCATAGTGGCACATGCCTGTAATCCCAGCCACTCGGGAGGCTGAGGCAGGAGAATAGCTTGAACCCAGGAGGCAGAAGTTGCAGTACACGCCATTGCACTCCGGCCTGGGCGACAAGAGTGAAACTCCATCTCAAAAAAAAAAAAAAAAAAAGAAATGCAGAACCTCAGGCCCTATCCAGGCCTTCCTAATTAAAGTGTACATTTTTTACTACATTTGCAGGTGATATGTATGTATGTGAAAATTGAGAGGCACTGTCAGTTTTAGAAGAATCTGTACCTAGGAAAATATCCTCCATTCTAAAGAAGAGGACTGGCCAGGTGCAGTGGCTTGCATCTGTAATCTCAACACTTTGGGAGGCCAAGGCAGGTGGATCACCTAAGGTCAGGAGTACAAGACCAGCCTGGCCAACGTGGTGAAACTCTGTCTCTACTAAAAATACAAAAATTAGCAGGGCATGGTGATGTGTGCCTATAATCCCAGCTACTGGAGGGGCTGAGGCAGGAGAATCACTTGAACCTGGGAGGCAGAGGTTGCAGTGAGCCAAGATCACACCACTTTACTCCAGCCTGGGCGAAAGAGCAAGACTCCATCTCAAAAAATAAAAATAAAAATAAAATTGAATTAAATAAAGGAGAGGACTGCTCCAAAAGCAATATCGATACAATATATTTTCTTGACCCCTTTGTAAGACTCGTAACAGAGGTGCCCCATTTACTCAGCCCACTCTGCTCAAGCCCTTGCTGGATGGAGCACATGAGCAACAGAGTGTGGGAACCAGCCAGTCACTTCAGCACCAGTGGGAACAAACTCTGTTCACTAGGATTTGCAACCATGTTCCACCCCTTGCTGGAGGGAGTGCATAGGTGACTGAGTGCAGGAACCAGCCCACTGCTTTAGTGCCGGCAGAAGTGAACTCTGTGCAGGCCCCACGGCAGTGTCCAGGTGGGAGTGCCTGTGACCCCCAAGGCCTTAGAGGGCATGTTACAATGCTCACTTAGCTCTGCCATCCACAAACAGCAGTGTGTTATCAGCTCAGTGGGCATTTTGCCTCATTGGGGTGGCTGCCCTCCACCAGCAAGGGCAAAGGGCCAGTGTGACAGCCTTTTTGGCTACCTGCACTTGGTACATACCGAATTCTTGTCCAGTGCCCGGGGGAATGAGGTCACACAGACAAATTGAAGGATGGTGAATGCAGAGAATTTTATTGAGCAACAAAAGCAGCTCTCAGCAGAGAGGAGAGCTGGAAAGGGATGGGAAGGGCAGGTTGCTCTCCCCTAAAGCCAAGTGACCTCTCTACCTCTCTCTTCTGAAGTTGCCTCTTTCCAACGTCCAGCCATCATCTTTGAAGTCAAGTTACCTCTCCCCGACATCAGCTTCTTCTCTTCTCTACTGGCTGAGTCTGGGGTCTTTATAGGCACAGTATGGCAGGTGGGGCAGGCAGTAGGTGGTTTTGGAAAAGGCAACATTAGATTAGTAAAAAGACATTATTCAGAAAGAACCAAGTGAGAGAGAGCGGGCACACAGGGATGGAAGTTCTCACTTTGGGCCATGGGTTTCAGGCTTTTGGGCTCAAAAGTGGGGTTTTGCCAGGGACCCGCGCCTGTCTGCCCAGAGTTTATCTGCCTCCTGCCTCTATCAATATGATTGAGTAAACAGACAAACAAATCCTTGACCAACAACTCTACCCACAGGACATGAGTAGTCCAGATCCCACAAGAAGCAGATAAATCTCCCAACAAATGCAGAAAAGGTAGTCATAAAAAGACAATAAGAAAACTACAAAATTCTTAGAAAAAAACATATGGGGAAAGCTTCATGACAATGGATTTAGAAATGATTTCATGCCAGGTGTGATGGCTCATACCTGTAATCTCAACACT
This sequence comes from Nomascus leucogenys, assembly GCF_006542625.1. NCBI lineage: Eukaryota > Metazoa > Chordata > Mammalia > Primates > Hylobatidae > Nomascus > Nomascus leucogenys. Next base: position 67,202,188 of record NC_044386.1, read on the forward strand.
TTGGGAGGCTGAGGCAGGCAGATCACTTGAGCTCAGGAGTTCAAGACTAGCCTGGCCAACATGATGAAGCCCCGTCTCTACTAAAAATATAAAATTTAGCCAGGCATTGTGGCCTGTGACTGTAATCTAGCTACTCAAAGGCTGAGGCAGGAGAATAGCTTGAACCTGGGAGGTGGAGGTTGCAGTGAGCTGAGATTGTACCACTGCACTCCAGCCTGGGCAACAGAGCGAGACTCCATCTCAACAACAACAACAACAGCAACAACAAAAAAAATTATTTCTTAGACATGACACATCAAGAAGAGCACAGATAACCAAAATAAAATAAAAACAAATAAAATGAACTACATCAAAATTAGAAATTTCTGTGCATTAAAGGGCACAATCAACAGAGTGAAAAAACAACCTACAGAATGGAAAAAAATATTTGCAAATCATACATTTGATATGAAGTTAATATTCAAAATATATACAATACTCCTATAATTCAACAACAAAAAGTCCTATTTAAAAATAGGCTAAAGGCTAGGCATGGTAGCTCACACCTGTAATTCCACCAGTTTGGGAGGCTGAGGCAGGAGGACTGCTTGAGCTCAGAATTTGAGACCAGCCTGGGCAACATTTTTTTTCTGTCTCCACAGAAAATAAACAATTAGCCAGGTGTGCTGGTACATGCCTGTAGTCCCAGCTACTTGGGAGGACAAGGTGGGTGGATTGCTTAAGCCCAGGAGATTGAGGCTATAGTGAGCCATGATTATGCCACTGCACTCCAGCCTGGGAAAGTGAGCAAGACCCTGTCTCAAAAAGAAAAAGAAACACAACAGAAAATAGTGTCAGTGAGGATGTGGAGAAACTTGTGTACTGTTGGTGGGAGTGTAAAATGAGGCAGCCACTATGGAAGACAGTATGACAGTTTTAACAAAAACCGAAAATGCAATTACTGTATTATCCAGCAATCCCACTTCTAGGTATATACCCAAAAGAAGTGAAGGAAAGCACTTGAACAGATATTTATATACCTATGTTCTTAGCAGCATCATTCACAATGGCCAAAAGGTGGAAGCAAACCAAGTGTCCATCGACAGATGAATGGATAAACAAAATATAGTACATACATTCAATGTAATTTATTCAGTCTTTAAAAAGAAAAAAATTCAGACACATGCTAGAACATGAATGAACATTGAGGTCATTATCCTGAGTGAAATAAGCTATTCACAAAAAGACACATGCTGTATGATTCCACTTGTATGAGTTATTTAAAGTAGCCAAATTCACTGGGCGTGGTGGCTCACACCTGTAATCCCAGCACTTTGGGAGTCTGAGGCAGGTAGATCACGAGGTCAGTAGTTTGAGACCAGCCTGGCCAATATGGTGAAACCCCATCTCTACTAAAAATATAAAAATTAGCCAGGAGTGGTGGTGTTCACCTGCAGTCCCAGCTACTCAGGAGGCTGAGGCAGAAGAATTGCTTGAACCTGGGAGGCAGAGGTTGCAGGGAGCCAAGATCATGCCACTGCACTCCAACCTAAGTGACAGAACAAGACTCCATCTCAAAAAAAAAAAAAAAAAAAAAAAAGTAGTCAAATTTACAGAAGCAGAAAGAATAGTGGTTACCAGAGGCTGTGGGGAAATGAGGAGTTTAATGGGTATAGTTTCAGTTTTGCAAGATAAAAAAGTTCTGGAGATTAGTTTTACAACAACGATAACTTAATACAACAGTGACATAACACTACTGAAATGTACACTTAAAAATAGTTGAGATGGTAGGCCGGGCGTGATAGCTCACGCCTGTAATCCCAGCACTTTGGGAGGTCAAGTTGGGGGGATCAAGAGGTCAGGAGATTGAGACCATCCTGGACAACATGGTGAAACTCTGTCTCTACTAAAAATACAAACATTAGCTGGGCGTGGTGGCAGGTGCTTGTAATCCCAGCTACTCGGGAGGCTGAGGCAGGAGAATCGCTTGAACCTGGGAGGCGGAGGTTGCAGTGAGCTGAGATCACGCCACTGCACTCCAGCCTGGCAACAGAGTGAGATACCATCTCCCTCACCAAAAAAATAAAATAAAAAATAGTTGAGATGGTAAAATTTTATCATCCACCCATTTGCACATTGATGATAGTAAATTTTTATTTATTTTTTTGAGACAAGGTCTTGGTCTGTTGCCCAGCTGGAGTGCAGTGGTGCACCCTCAGCTCACTACAATCTCTACCTTCTGGGTTCAAGTGATTCTCCTGCCTCAGCCTTGCAAGTAGCTGGGATTACAGGGGTGTGCCACCATGCCCAGCTAATTTTTGTACTTTCAGTGGAGACAAGGTTTCACCATGTTGGCCAGGCTAGTCTCGAACTCCTGAGCTCAGGCAATCCACCCGCCTTGGCCTCCCAAAGTACTGGGATTACAGACGTGAGTCACTGTGCCCAGCCCACAGTTTTTTTTTTGTTTTTTTTTTTTTTGTTTTTTAAGTAAAACCCTAATCGAGGCATGAAGGAGATCTAGTTTTTGCATTTATTATGTAGAGATATAAATAGAGCACTAATGCTTTATAAGGGCTGGCATGTGAGGCAGCAACACAGAGACTATACAATGAGGGCTTAGGATGTCGTGTGGAGCTGGAGTTTAACTACTGTGCTTAAGTTCTGTGACTGGTCTTAGAGCTAGTCCTTTAGCCTAGATCCCCGGTAGTGTATTGACCATCCCTATACCTGTACCACAGGCCATTTGAGAAGCGGGGTTCACCAGGCCAGCAGAGCCTAAAAGCACAAAGCATAGTCAGTGCAACATAACTCCTTCCCCCTAACGCTTTCACTTCTTAGTCAGTATTGTTCAATTATAGTAACTAACAATATTTACCATTTAGCATTCACAGAGCACTTTAGAATATCTCGGGATGTTTACAATTCTATAACATTTCTTAATATCAAAGATGATTGCCTCCTCTTCATGTTTATCAGTTATTTAGCATATCTTCACACTTTCACAATTTATTTTACTTGTGTTTTTCACAGAATTTGGTGGAAGGGATAAGAATTTAGAGTAAAACAAGGAAAGTGAAATCTTTCCATTATAATTTATTTCTGCAGGACACTGAGGCAAGTTAGGATTCATCTTGAACTCCCTCTGAGAATGATGGATGACCCATCCGATTTCAGAGGACTTCATAGGGAACTTCAGAAAGCCAAATCCACAGTCCTAGTGGATGACAAGCATTTAAAAATATTATGGGAATTGGCTCCAGTTTACTGGAGTGAAAAAGATTAGCTAGTCTACTTGAAGTAAATGAGATTTGAAAACTTAAAGCTCAAAAATCACTTAAAGTAAATGAGGTATTTGGAGATTAGAGCAGCTGAAGTTTCCCAAGCATTCTGCTAGTGTTACTCTATTTAAAAAAAACCACAAACCATTTATTTAAATATAAAAGAGAAGTGGCTAAAGGTATAATCCTCGTTACTTTGTAGTCATACCTTATAACTGACTACCTCTTACATGTAAATAGATAGCCAATGTGTGAAGAATAGTTTAAAAAGCACCATTACGGCGTTGCCGCTAGACCCCGGGGGGGGGGGGGGGGGGGGGGGGGAGGCTGGGCGGCGACGGACGCGCGCCTCAGGCGGCAGCCGCGCGAGAGGGACTTTGTGTTCCTCTAACCCTCCTCGGGGCGCTTCCTCCCGTGCCGCCCTTCCCCTCCTCCGCCGCGTCCTGGCGAGGCGCCTCTCATTCGGTGGGACCGACCCGGGGGGGATGGAGGGGGCACGCTCCTACAGCCCTCCTGGGACCCCGAAGAGACGTCCGCGTGCGACCTGAGACACCGCCCTCGTCGAGGGCTCATGGGCGCGTCCCCACGGGCGGGCAGCGGACGTGAGGGCGGCGAGCGGCGGGGCCGCGGCGTCCAGGAGGGCGCGAGCAGCGGCGGCTGCCGGAGGGACGATGAGCTGCGCGGGACGGGCGGGCCCTGCCCGGCTCGCCGCGCTCGCCCTGCTGACCTGCAGCCTGTGGTACATCAACGTGACGGTGCAGGAGCCCGGCCGCGGCGCCCCGCTCACGTTCCGCATCGACCGCGGGCGCTACGGGCTTAACTCCCCCAAGGCCGAGGTCCGCGGCCAGGTGCTGGCGCCGCTGCCCCTCCACGGAGTTGCTGATCATCTGGGCTGTGATCCACAAACCCGGTTCTTTGTCCCTCCTAATATCAAACAGTGGATTGCCTTGCTGCAGAGGGGAAACTGCACGTTTAAAGAGAAAATATCACGGGCCACTTTCCACAATGCAGTTGCTGTAGTCATCTACAATAATAAATCCAAAGAGGAGCCGGTTACCATGACTCGCCCAGGCACTGGAGATATTATTGCTGTCATGATAACAGAATTTAGGGGTAAGGATATTTTGAGTTATCTGGAGAAAAACATCTCTGTACAAATGACAATAAGTGTTGGAACTCGAATGCCACCGAAGAACTTCAGCCGTGGCTCTCTAGTCTTCGTGTCAATATCCTTTATTGTTTTGATGATTATTTCTTCAGCATGGCTCATATTCTACTTCATTCAGAAGATCAGGTACACAAATGCACGCGACAGGAACCAGCGTCGTCTTGGAGATGCAGCCAAGAAAGCCATCAGTAAATTGACAACCAGGACAGTAAAGAAGGGTGACAAGGAAACTGACCCAGACTTTGATCATTGTGCGGTCTGCATAGAGAGCTATAAGCAGAATGATGTCGTCCGAATTCTCCCCTGCAAGCATGTTTTCCACAAATCCTGCGTGGATCCCTGGCTTAGTGAACACTGTACCTGTCCTATGTGCAAACTTAATATATTGAAGGCCCTGGGAATTGTGCCGAATTTGCCATGTACTGATAACGTAGCATTCGATATGGAAAGGCTCACCAGAACCCAAGCTGTTAACCGAAGATCAGCCCTCGGCGACCTTGCCGGCGAAAACTCCCTCGGCCTTGAGCCACTTCGAACTTCGGGGATCTCGCCTCTTCCTCAGGACGGGGAGCTCACTCCGAGAACAGGAGAAATCAACATTGCAGTAACAAAAGAATGGTTTATTATTGCCAGTTTTGGCCTCCTCAGTGCCCTCACACTCTGCTACATGATCATCAGAGCCACAGCTAGCTTGACTGCTAATGAGGTAGAATGGTTTTGAAGAAGAAAAAACCTGCTTTCTGACTGATTTTGCCTTGAAGGAAAAAAGAACCTATTTTTGTGCATCATTTACCAATCATGCCACACAAGCATTTATTTTTAGTACATTTTATTTTTTCATAAAATTGCTAATGCCAAAGCTTTGTATTAAAAGAAATAATAAAAAGTCCAAAAAAAAATAAAATAAAAAGCACCATTACATCAGTGCTGACAAGCAGAATACTGAAAGAGAACAGGGAAAGGCCAAAACTATTCCCAGAGATGTTGCTTTAAATGATCATGAAAAGTCCAGATAGAGATGATAACTGTTTTTTGGCAGATTCCAATTTTAAGAGTTCAAAGTAAATTCTATTATATATTTTTAGCAAGTTTACTTCTCCCTTTATTTTGAAAAATACTTTATACTTTCCTGACTATAAAAATGTTGCCAAAAACAGAAACTTAAAAAGAATACTGGATAAAAAAGAAGTATTACCTGTAAACCCCAGAGTTAACTTTTGTTGGTATAATCGAACATTTATAAAAATTCCTAAAGCATGGGTTTTGAGATTTGTTTCTGTCCCTATCTTTGTTCACCCCCTTGTGGCCATGATACGAAGTCAAGAGCTAGGCAGCAAAAAAAGAAGAGGGAAAAAAGTGAACAGCTTGGATAGTAAACTGATCACTTCTCACCTTAACACTATTTGCAATAATTAACATATGTAGTTCTACTTGAAATACATATGGGTCAGGGTCTTGGCAGGAAAGAAAGGGAACACTCAAAAGGGGCGATTGTAAACTATCCCTTCATTAAAATTTTTGAAGTACGGGGAGCGTTAAGAGAAACTGCAAGGGGTGTGTTACTGATAGCTCCCAGTGGCTGAACCCAACTGGAAGCCAGAAGGAAATGGAACTGAATTTTTGCAGCCCTTAAAGGTCCACCCTTCCAGGTCACAAAGCAGGGTAAGAGTAGAAAGTGATCTGGCTGGGCCGGGTGCAGTGGCTCACACCTGTAATCCCAGCGCTTTGAGAGGTTGAGGCGGGTGGATCCCAAGGTCAAGAGATTGAGACCATCCTGGCTAACATGGTAAAATCCCGTCTCTACTAAAAATACAAAAATTACCTGGGTGTGGAGGCATGCACCTGTAGTCCCAACTACTTGGAAGGCTGAGGCAGGAGAATTGCTTGAACCCAGGAGGGGTTGCAGTGAGCAGAGATCACACCATTGCACTCCAGCCTGAGCGACAAGAGCGAGACTTCATCTAAAAAAAAAAGAAAGTTTCCATACAATATAATTTGTTCCATCTCTAGAAACCAATTCAGCAATGAGAACTGAAAGCCACCACTTGGAAGGTTTCAAGGATTTAGCTCTACCTAATGATGTCTAAAGCATTAGTTAAGGTAGAAAAAAATACACCCACACACACACATCCCCCCCTCTTTGTATTTAGTATCAGGAAACATGACTGACTAGATGGTATAGTCATCCTAGAGAAAGCACACAATAGCTGAAGCCACTGTAGAGGAGTAAGTTATGACATGGGTCTACAATATTGTTGAGTGAAAAAGCAGTTTACAGAAAAAAAATCTGATTTTTCAAGGGAGAGGGAACATATACAAGCACAGGAGAAAAGAGATAAGCAGATGACTGGAAAAATACAAAATTCCGATAGTGGTACCTTCTGAGTGGGAGAATTATCGGTAACATTTTCTAGTTTTGCCCAAAAATTTTCTAAATTTCTTAAAATAAGGTTTTGTTATCCATATTATAAAATATCCACCACCCCAGGAAACTTAACCTTCAGCACAAACGCTACAACATGTTCAAAGTTTGTTCGGTTTAAGAGACAATCTGTTTTGAAAGACATCTAAAATGATGACCAATATTTAAACCTATGCATTAATATTTTTCAATCATATGCTTTAAATTTTGTAATTTTGATAAGGTTAAGCTTTATATCCATCTTGAAAAAAGTTTTCTATTTGTCTTTAAAATATGACCTACAATATACCAGTTTTTGAACAATGAATGGTGCTCAAAAATTGCAATATAAATTCAGGCAGTGTTCCTTACATAGAATGTTTAAGTGCTTCTAACACTGCTCTTTTTCACCTGTTATGAAAACACAGAACAATTATCTAAGCATCTAATTATTCAGGTCCTTCGTTTCTCCTCTATTCTATTAATTTTATGGTAATTTAAAGGCCTGTGAAGATGAAGTTGTCTGTGACAGCTACCACAAAGGTTACTATAACTTTTATATTACTATTTAAATTTACTATAAGTGGACAAATTTCAAACAAGTTTATCACCACTACCATCCCCACCATAAAACTGTCTTAACCAAGGGCAACACATTTCAAAGTTAACCAAGACAACCTCTTTACTTGTCACTGCTTAAGAAAAGGATTTTTTGGTCTTATTTAGAAATAACTTTCTCTATCTATTTTTCTCCATAAACCCACCGAGACCAATGTATGGCTCTATCTCAAGCACCAGCAGGCAAAACTGCCTGCCAGAATGTTCAGTGTTTGTATCTTTCCAAATGTAGGACACAGCTATCTTTTGACATCACAATTTTTAAAAAATTGATGCACAAACTTCTTCTTGAAAGTTCAGCCAGGCATGGTGGCTCACACCTGTAATCCCAGCACTTTAGGAGGCCGAGGCAGGTGGATCACGAGGTCAGGAGTTCAAGACCAGCCTGGTCAAGATGGTGAAACCTGTTTCTACTAAAACTGCAAAAATTAGCGGGGTGGGGTGGCAGGTGCCTGTAATCCCAGCTACTCAGGAGGCTGAGGCAGGAGAATCGCTTGAACCTGAGTGGCGGAAGTTGCAGTGTGATGAGATCGCACCACTGCACTCCAGCCTGTGTGACAGAGTGAGACTCCATCTCAAAAAAAAAAAAGGAAAAGAAAATAAAGTTCAGACATACAGCAGTTGTAATTCTTCTGAAGGCTGATTATGGGATACATTACTTTCATACTTTGCTGTTCAATAAATGTGGGCTGGAGAATAAAGTAAACTGACAGAATTACCATATAAAATAAAATTCTAAGTGCTCTGACAACAAAAGAACCTTAAAATACACACACACACACACACACAAACACACACACACACACACACAGTTTTCCCTGCTAATCATTTTACAACTAAACAACCAAGTAACTAACGCAGAGCCCACAAAAGCAGAGTAAAAATTCTAACACTTGGTAAAATAAAAACACACATATACCCCTGTGATCTAAAAAAAATGCTTAAGTATTCAAAGACAGCAATTACAGCTACTGAGAACATCGTTGTAAACAAACTGAGGCAGAGAAAACAAAGGTGCTGATGAGGATTTGAACCACCTAACCTGCAGAAACCCACTGGGTGATTTCCTAGGTTCCAAGTTGGCATTATCTTTCAGAATGATCTTCTAGAAGAGGTCACATAACACTGTTACAAAGGATCTGGAGAAAGGGACCCTGGCTTCATCACTCCGGCTCTCCAGTCATGCTTCATATTTTTGTTTCTTACGTCTTTCACATGAAATCAATTTACAGACTTCCATCAAGCCCTTAGAGACCTTTTTGTACTATCCATGGCAAGTTCTGGATGTTATCTCTGCACTTTTGACAAATTCTTAGCAGTTAACTTACAGGGCAGTTAAGATTTTTGTTCAAGCACAACATAGCTAGAATAGGGTCATATACTCAATAAAACAAATATTTACCAAGCATTTATTGAGTGGAAGATAAAAAGCCCAAAGCATAATTACAAAATATTCTCCCCTGCTACCATAAAAGAATTTTTTTAAAGGCTTACAGAATATAGCAGAACATGACCAAAGCAAAAATAGCAAGGACTGAAGAGGGGAGGAAGGGAAAATATCAGCATGAACTCAATATGACCCAAAAGAGCCTTGATGGTCAGACACGTAAAGACGAGTTGGGTAGGGTTAAGCGGTGGAGGTCAGGGGCACAGGTCAGGGGCACATTCTACAAGGGAAAAACAGCTGATACAGAAGCCTGAAAGGAAAAGCGGGCAGAGCACCTGTACAGGACTCTTACCTGCAGCATCTACGATACAATGCGCCTTTCTAGAACACAGCAGTGCGCAGCCAGGCCCAGGGGAGAGGGATCACTCAAACAGCACCAGAGGCTGCATTCCAACTTTTCCTCCATCAAGGAGTCCGTTTTCATTGTTATTTTCTCCTTAAACACAAACTTAAAACCAATTGGCTGAACACGCGGGAGCAAGGAAAACCTGACTGAAGAATGAGGCTTAAAACTTAAGGGCCTTGGGTCCTGGCACGGTGGCTCACGCCTGGAATCCCAGCACTTTGGGAGGCAGCGGTGGGTCATTTGAGGTCAGGAGTTTGAGACCAGCCTGGCCAACACGGTGAAACCCCGTCTCTACTAAAAACACAAGTTAGCCAGGCGTGGTGGCAGGCGCCTGTAATCCCAGCTACTTGGGAGGCTGAGGCAGCAGAATCGCTTTATCCCGTGGACTGTCAAGAGACATAGGCTGCAATGAGCCGAGATCGCGCCACTGCACTCCAGCCTGGGTGACAGAGTGAGACTCCCTAAAAAAAAAACAAAACAAAAAAACAAAAAAACAAAAAAATTTTTTTTTTGAGAGAAGTCTCCCTCTTATCCCCCAAGTTTGAGTGCAACGGCTCGATCTCGACTCACTGCAACCTCCGCCTCCCGGGTTCAAACGATTCTCCTGCCTCTGCCTCCCAAATAGAGGGGATTAAGTCGCCTGCCAACACGCCCGGATAATTTTTGTATATTTTAGTGGAGACGGGGTTTCACCATGTTGGCCAGGCTGGTCTCTAACTCCTGACCTCAGGTGATCCGCCCGCCTCTGCCTCCCAAAGTGGGGGGATTACAGGCGTGAGCCACTGCACCCAGCCAAAACACCGAAAATCTTAAAGGTCTTTCCCCTTCCCTGCCTGGGCTCAAAAAACGCCGAGCCGCCCTGCACCGCCCTGTCGCGGTCTCCGGAGCAGGCTGGCCGACTGAGGGCGACCATGGGTCCCGAGAAGGCTCTGGCAGTCGCGGGCTCCCACCTCAGGGCGCGGCGACGGAGGCCTAGAGGGGCCAACAGCCCCCAAGCCTACCCCACGCGAGGAGTCGGAGAGACGCGCCCTCCGTTTCCTCCCACCCAAGCCTTCCGCAGTCCCGGGCCGGGGCCGGGCCAGTTGCAGGAGAAAGGGGCGGGGAACCGGGGCCTCTCTGGGGCAGGCTCCCCTTTGTCCTGGGACTCCGGGCGCCCCGTCTCTGCCCTCGCCCTGCCCCGCGAGGGGGCCGCCGGGCGCCTCACAGTCATGTTGCAGTGGAGCGTGAGCGGGGGCCGCGGTTCCTGGTTCTTGTGGAAGATAGACCCAGAAACTTCAGTTTGGCCTTGAACCCTGACACGGACATCTTCCACTCATCTACGGCGGGAGGGGCGCGGAAGGGGAGCCTGTCCGGAGCCGCTGTCACGGCCGCGACTACCCAGCAGGGCCGCCCAGCCGAGCTTTCGCGGCTCTGCCTCTAACGGCCGCCTGGACCCTTGTGGGAGCGCGGCTGGAAAATGGCAAGGGGGCAGGGAGGCCTTGGCGGGAGCTGTGTGGCGGCCTGGGGGGGCTGCTCCCTTTGTAACCGACTCCACCGACAGGAGGCGCGGCTCCTGTCAAGCCGCAGCTTAAAAGGGCAACATAACCACTGCCCCCACTACCGCCTGGGAAAGGGCTGCCCCTACTCCGCCCCTGTCACCCTCACCCCTCAACCAGGCGGGCCCTGCGCGCACCAGTTTCGGCGGGTGCACGAGTCCAGAGCGTGCGCGCGCTCCCGGCTGCCCCCTCCTCCCTTGACCCAGCATCTTTCTGCCGGACCCATCTGGTCACTTCTTCACACTCGTCGACTGGAGGCTCAGGGCGGCACGACCACCAATTCTGTGTGTGTGTGTGTGTGTGTGTGTGTGTGTGTGTCCCAAGGGAACAGAGCACTGCTGAGTTCAGGCAGATGATTAACTTGTGGATTGTCAGCAAAATACAGTCACCAGAAGGTTATGTGCTGATTTGTCTTTTGCGGTGACATCATGTTGCTCATGTTTTATGCTTTTCAGAGTTCATTAGTTTCTTTTTGTTCTCAGTTAATATCCAACTCAATAGATTGTGTAAGTAGAATACCCCCAAACTGAAAGTCACCTACATAAAATATAGTGAAAAATATGTCACCCATTTAAACTATAGTTGAAAATGTGTACACTTTAGTTTTGTGTAGCCGACACTGGATAATGGGTAAGGGCACAGGATCCCAGGGCTAGACTGCCTGGGTTCAAGTTCCAACTTAGCCACTTGCTGGCTGTGAAATACTTGACAGCTTTAAGCCCCAGTTTCTTTTTTTGTTTCAACTTGATCCCAAATGTGATAGTAAGTCTCAGTTTCTTGATCTGAAAAAGAGGAATTATTCAATGAGAGTCTAATGAAAACTTTAAAGTTTTTAAAGCCCCTACCTGGCTAAGGAAAGTCCTCAGCCTTAGCCGTTATTAGCTATGATTTTTATTGTGTTGGCTACACGTGCATTAATGAGGCAGGAAAATACTCAAGGATAACAACCAAGTGTCCAAATTATCTCATCAGACCGAGAGAGAGGTATATGTGTGCATGCTCATGTTTCAGCTCAGAGCCCTTTGTCTAGAAGGCTCTTGAACTCAGAGGTCCAGGCACTATCAACTTTGCAGTGGAGCCATCACTTTTGTTGATCAATGAAATTGACATAATGTTTTTTTTGTTTTTGTTTTTTTTTAAGCATCAACCATGTGCCTCAAGCTAACTGTCAAGAAGAGCGTGCTTCAGTTGGCTGGAATGAGCAATTCAACTTGTGGAGGAATGAGAAATGTTAGCATTGAGACAAGAAACATAAACCCCAGGGTAAGGTAGGAATCACTGAAAGTCAGGCAAAGGAACTAGCATCCAGTAATGAGTTAGGCTTTGCCGGGCTCTGGCCCTACAGATGGCTCTTTGGAGAGGAAAAAATTAAGCCAGGCCCGAGGGCACAGATCCTAAGGGAAAGCTGGCAGCTCTAGGCTGTCTATGGAAGAGAAGCAGAGGGTGGCACCTGGTTGAAAGAGGGGGCTGGGGACATAGCTTGAGCCTGTGTTTACAGATGGAGTCCCCTGATTCCTGCGACTGGGAAAAGAGATCGTGCCTGGATCAGGGGACCTCAAATCAGAACTTTTCCCACCCACACCCCTTCTTTTCAGGGTGTCTGTCACTGCAAACAACAGATACACTAGTTGGAAAGCTCAGCAGATTCTCACGGTGGTGCCTAGCAGGCCAGGCCTTAGCTGCCCTTTAACCTGTGACTGAGGATGATGCCACTGGCCTATAAGCACACATTGGAAAATCTTTACATCCATGGACACGCCATGCCCCACAGAGACAGCTGTGCAGGGTTCTTCAGGTTTGGGGTGCTGTGCTGGCAGTTGCCTTATAAATATGTAGGATTAAAATGGGATGCCCTGGAGCTTAGCTAACCTTTATCCTCCCCCCACTACCCAACCCAAAATGAAGGGGCTGCTAGTTTTGTTTGCTTTATGAAAGATGGATCTGTCATTGTTTTTAGAACGTTTGGAGAAAGATTTCTTGGGAGGAAGCTATAGTGAACCCCCAGAGATTTTCTCATTTACTGGCGCACCAGCTTTAGAGTCCTAGGTCTTCATCTTGGCTCAGCCACTCTCCAGCTGTGTGACCTTTGAGAAGTTGTTTGACTAAACTGAATCTCGTTGTCACCTATGAGTGGAGGTTGCTACATTGTTACTGTGTGGAGAACTTACCCCCAGGCACTCTTATGGGGTGGTGGTGAAGATTAAATGCAACAATAAGGGTAAAGGAGGAGGCTCGCTTGAAGCCAGGAGTTCAAGACTAGCCTGGGCAACAAAGCCAAACCTCATTTATTTAAAATGTTTATTTAAAGATGTTTATTTAAAAATTAGCTGGACTTGGTGACTTATGTCTGTAGTCCCAGCTACTTGGGAGGCTGAGGTGAGACCAGTTGAGCCCAGGAGTTTGAGGCTGCAGTGAGCCCTGATTGCACCACTGCACTCCAGCACAGGCAACAGAAAGAGACCCTATCTCAAATAAATGAATAAGTAAATAAATAAATAAATAAAATAATGCATGCAATTAGTACACTAGTACATGCTCAGGCACATGATAAATGCTCGCTAAATGGTAGCCCCAATAAACTTTGTAATGTTTTGGGAGAGGATGTCCTTTGGACTCAGCCCGGTGACAAAAGCATTTGAAAAGACTGATGTGTATGATGGCTATTTCCTACTGGTACAAGTCTGTACCTCCAGGGACCCAAGGCATTGGCTCGACTGGGTAACTTGTTCTGTTTACTCTTGTTTTGGGCAGCAACATTGCCCTAGGGCTAAGCAGGACTGCCACCCCAGACTCGACTGCCAACAGTATCCCCCTCCCCAAGCTAGCCATGGGAAAGCCACTTGCATCATAAGACTACAGGAAATCAAAGGGAAGAAAAAGCACAATTTAGTCAGCTACTCTCCAGTTGATGGGCAATAAGTTTTTGCTATTTTGAACAGAGTTGCATTCCTTGTCCACATCCCCTGTTTTATATAGGCAAGAATTTGTCTTGGATGTAGAGTAGAATTGCTGGGCTGGGAGGAGTGTAAATATTCAACCTTATGAGATGGAGCCAAACTGTTTTCCAAGGTGGTCATACCAGCATATGCTCCCAGCAGCAGGCAGCAGTTCCTTTTTTTTTTTTGAGACAGGGTCCGCCCAGGCTAACGTGCAGTGGCACGATCTCGGCTCATTGCAAGCTCTGTCACCTGGGTTCACCCCATTCTCTTGCTTCAACCTCCCAAGTAGCTGGGACTACAGGTGCCTGCCGCCACACCTGGCTAATTTTTTTAGTAGAGACGGGGTTTCACTGTGTTAGCCAGGATGGTCTCGATCTCCTGACCTCATGATCCACCCACTTCGGCCTCCCAAAGTGCTGGGATTACAGGTGTGAGCCACTGCGCCAGGCCCCAGCAGCAGTTCTTTTTTTTTTTTTTTGAGACGGAGTCTTGCTCTGTCCCCCAGGCTGGAGTGCAATGGCGTGATCTCGGCTCACTGCAAGCTCCGCCTCCCAGGTTCACGCCATTCTCCTGCCTCAGCCTCCGGGGTAGCTGGGACTACAGGCGCCCGCCAACACGCCCGGCTAATTTTTTGTATTTTTAGTAGAGATGGGGTTTCACCGTGTTAGCCAGGATGGTCTCGATCTCCTGACCTCGTGATCCGCCCGCCTTGGCCTCCCAGAGTGCTGGGATTACAGGCTTGAGCCACCGCGCCCGGCCCCAGCAGCAGTTCTTAAGAGATCTCAGGATCTCTATCTTCTGGTGATGTCACAAGCAGTCAAAAAGAATAAATACCAGCTATAAACAATAATAAGAATCTTAACAATATACTATTAAGGGAAAAAAAACAAATTCCAGAAGGATGCATACAGCATACTTTATATAACTTGGAAAAGGAAATGTATATATAGGCCGGGCATGGTGGCTCATGCCTGTAATCTCGGCACTTTGGGAGGCTGAGGCAGGAGGATTGCTTGAGGCCAGGAATTCAAGACCAGCCTGGACAACACAGCAAAACCCTGTCTCTACAGAAACTAGAAAAATTAGCTGGGTGTGGTGATGCAGGCTTGTAGTCCCAGCTACTCATGAGGCTGAGGTGGGAGGATCTCTTGAGTTTAGGTGTTCAAGGTTACAGTGAGCCATGGTTGCACCACTGCACTCCAGCCTGGGCAACAGAATGAGACCCTGTCTCTAAAGAAAAAAAAAAAGTAAATAAGTAAAATTTAACAACAAACTGTGGGCCGGCTGTGATGTCTCACACCCATAATCCCAGCAATTTGGGGGTCGAGATGGGCGGTTCAGGAGGTCCGGAGTTGAAGACCAGCCTGATCAACATGGTGAAATCACGTCTCTACTAAAAATACAAAACTTAGCCAGGCATGGTGGTGCACGCCTGTAATCCCAGCTACTCAGGAGGCTGAGGTAGGAGAATCGCTTGAACGTGGGAGACAGAGGACAGTGAGCTGAGATTGCATGACTGCACTCCAGCCTGGGTGACAGAGCAAGACTCTGTCTCCAAATAAAATAAAATAAAATAATTTCTTTAAAAGTTGGGTTTTTGAAAAGATACACCACATTGACAAACAAAAAGGAAGCATGACAACTGATACTGCAAAAACTCAGGCCAGGCGCGGTGGCTCAGGCCTGTAATCCTAGCACTTTGGGAGGCTGAGGCGGGGGGATCATGAGGTCAGGAGATCGAGACCATCCTGGCTAACACAGTGAAACCCCGTCTCTACTAAAAATAACAAAAATTAACCGGGCATGGTGGCAGATGCTTATAGTCCCAGCTACTCAGGAGGCTGAGGCAGGAGAATGGCATGAACCCCGGAGGCGGAGCTTGCAGTGAGCCAAGATCGCGCCACTGCACTCCAGCCTGGGAGACAGAGCGAGACTCCATCTCAAAAAACAAGCAAACAAACAAACAAAACCTCAAAGGATCACTAGTGGCTATTATCAGCAAGTATATGCGAAGAAATAGGAAAACCTACTAAAAATGGATAAATTTCCAGACACATCCAGACTACCCAGATTGAACCATGATAAAAGCCAAAACCTGAACAGACCAATAACAAATAGTGGGATCAAAGCGGTAGTAAAAATCTCCCAGCAAAGTAAAGCCTGGGACCTGATGATTCACTGCTGAATTCTAGCAAACATTTAAAGAAGAACTAATACCAACCTTACCCAAACGATTCCAAAAATAGAGAAGGAGAGAATACTTCCAAACTCTTTCTACAAGGCTAGTATCACCCTGATACCAAAACCAAAGATTCATCCAAAAAAGAAAACTACAGGCCAATATCACTGATGAATATTGATGCAAAAATCCTCAACAAAATATGAGCTAACTGAATTCCACAATGCATTAAAGTTGGGGTGCAGTGTCCCAGGTTCACTCAACCCTTCCCGTTTTCCTCTCTGTGTGTGTCTACTTTGCCGTGTTCCGTGGTGGCAGCGGCGGTGGCAATGTTGGTGCATGGGCCTCCCCGGACAAGGGGAAAGTGAGTATGCCCTTTTCTTGCCTCCTGCCAGGCGTCTGCAGCCTGGCACAAGCTCTGGCCAGGTCTCCAAGCAAGGGACCTGGAGATGTTCTTTTCCAATTTCTGGATTGGTAACTTGAGGCAAATTCTGGGCACTAGAGTCAGAACTAAGAGGAGACTGAATCAGGGGAGTCTGGGGTTCTGAGAGGCAGAGACCTGAAACCGTCTAGAGCATGTGGGGAGCTGGGTGCATGTTCAGGCCAGTTGCTTCTCTCTGTGCCTCAATGTTCCAGGTACCCTTGGAAGTGCTGAGATCCTAGGGATTCCTGAGCCTGGCTGCATGGCCTGGCCACCCTGATGCCCTTGTGTTCTCCATGACAGGACAGCAAGGCCGAGGAGAATGGCTCTGACAGCTTCATGCACTCCATGGACCCACAGCTGGAGCAGCAAATGGAAACCACGCAGAACCTGGTGGACTCCTACATGGCCATTGTCAACAAGACCGTGTGGGACCTCATGGTTGGTGTCACGCCCAAGACCATCATGCATGTCATGATCAAGAACATGCATGCACCACCTCATGGGAGCAGGGGGCTCCTGTGGCATTGGGGATGCAGGTGGCCATGTTGGCCAGGGGGAGATGCCGACCAGCCCTATGGGACCAGGTCCAGGGAGGGAGGCACGGTCCAGACCAGAGCTGTCTCATAGAAATATAACACGGTACTGAGGACAGCGGCCCATGCCTGTAATCCCAGCACTTTGGGTGGCCAAGGCAGGAGGATAGCTTGAGCCCAGGAGTTCGAGACCAGCCTTGGCAACATAGTGAGACCTGGTCTCTACACAAAAATTTAAAAAATAGCTGGGCTTGGTGGTGGCACGTGCCTATAGTCCTAGCTACTTGACAGGCTGACATTGGAGGGTCGCTTTGAGCCCAAGAGGTTGAGGCTGCAGTGAGCGGTGATCTCACCCACTGTACTCCAGCCTAGCGACAGAGCAAGATCCTATCTCCAAAAAATTTTTTTTTTAAAAAACTGAGTAGACAGGTGTGCTGGTGGCATGATAGGTCCTGGGTCCCCTCCCAGATCTGTGACCTTGGACAGGTGACTTTTCCTCTGGACCTCAGTGTCCCTATCTGAGTGAGAAAAGGGCGGTGGGGAGGCAGATCTTTGAGTCTAAGTGGTGTAGAAGCCGCGTGTGAAAAGCCATACTCGGGGCTCCAAGTCCAGCACACTGTCCCAGCACAGGCATCAGGTCCCAACCTCCTTCCTCTTTGCCCTCTCTCAGACCAAGGAGTTCATATTATCAGAGTTGCTGTCCAACCTGTACTTGCATGGCAACCAGAACACACTGATGGAGGAGTTGGCAGAGCAGGCACAGTGGCGTGATGAGATGCTGCGCATGCACCACGTGCTGAAGGAGGCACTCAGCATCATCGGTGACACCAACACAACCACCATCAGCGTGCACATGGCGGCCCGTGGGCAACTCCTGGCTGCAGGTGCAGAGCATCCTTGCCAGATGCAGGTACCAGGGCTGGCCCCCATGGCCCCAAAGCTCCCCAGCCCCCATGGCTGAGTCTGGGGGCTCTTGGAACAGGCTCCGTGCCCAAGCTGGCAGATGTGGGTGCTCTCTGGAGCCGTCAGGGAGCTCGTGGTTTATGGTGTAAGGGCTGAGAGCTTGGAGGGGGTTGTGTGTGGGGCTGTACTCTGAGGTGGCCAGAGGCCTAGGAATGTCATCCTGGGCATGCCGTACCTGTTGTGCTGTCTGAGCCATGCTGCCAGGGTGGGGCATCCAGCTCCCAGCCTGGATGCCTTGGAGTGCTGAGAGCCAAATCCACTGCAGAGTGGGGGTGACAGGGTCCCACCTCCTCTATCTGTCGGCAAAACAGTGGTGATCTAGGATAAAACCTCAAGAGTCCCATGCACACGGTCAACCCAAAACACACCTCACAGGCCAGGTAGGGGCACACAGCCCCCTTGCCTCCCTCCCAGGTACCATCATAGCTGCTAGCATGTGACTGAAGGCAGGGTCCCTGGGCCCCGCTGAAGCACTACCGCCAGCCAGCAGGCTCACGCACCTTGGCTTGTTGCTCCTAGAGGTCGGCCCTGCTATTCAGCCAAAGGGACCACAGTGCCTGCTGGCCCAGCTGAGCTCTGCCCAGCAAGCCCACCCACCTCCCTTGCCATGGTCTCCCTCTTCTTTTCCTAGGAGGAAGGAGCCAGCCTCACCTATGTGACCTGCAAGCCCCAACAAGCTGAGGCTCCCCTCTTAGACCTATAAGTCTGTAGCCAGTGGCTTCCGGCTGCCTGCCCTCCCTGCCTCCCCCAGGGTCCCTTCAGAGGGTCCTGGGCTTTCTGACCACCCAGAGGGGGCTCCGGCGATCACTCCAGCCATCCATCCCATTTAGCTTCATCATCCTTGTTCAAGCAGTGTTCCTTCTGTCAGGCCTGGTGGCTGTTGTGTTGGGCTCCCCAAGGTGAGAGGTGGCCCCGGACCAGTTGGTTGGAAGACAGCTTGGAAGACAGCTTGGAAGACAAGTTGGTTGGTGACCAGAGAAGAGGGAAGCCCAAGGGGGTTGAGCATTGGTCTGACCTGTGGGTGCACTGCCTGAGTGCAATGGAAGAGGCCAGCATGTGTGGGGTGAGGAGGGCCGCCGCATCCCCCAGGCACTACCTGTGAAGCTCCGGCTCCTCCCTCCATCTTCCTCCCCTTTCCCTTCCAGCCCCTCTTTTCCAGGAACCTTGCCACACCCGCACCTGCACCCTCCCCTCCCTGGCCCTCCCACAGCTGCTGTGGCACACCTGTGCTCTGCACTTGCCTCACCAGCTCTCTGCTCCCTTTTCTCTCTCCTGTTTTCTCTCTGCTTTCTCTTCAACTGCCAGCCGATCGGGTCAGGCAAGTCCATCCCATCCTGGGAGCCCCAGGCCCCCCTTCGATCTCTAAACAGATCCCTCCTCTTCTCGGAGGCCTCCCTTTCCAAGCCTGCCTGGGCGGCTGTTCTGTGACTTGGCAGTGGCTCCCCCAGCCCCAAAGCCAGCCCCCTTCATCTGTGACTTAGTAGTCTGTTGTGGTGGTGAGCTGACACATCCAGGTGTGACCGTCGTGAAAACTTGTGCCCCCCTCTGTGGTATGCCCCTGCATTGTTCTATAAATATCTATAAATACACACACACACACACACACACACACACACACCCCTACACCTACACGTGGCCGACCGCCTCGCCTCTAGTGCTGGGAATCAGTCACTGTGCTGTCCTTTTGGAGTCTTGTGGTCCAACAAGAGAAAGCTGTCACCTGACATTGCCTCTCCAAAGTGCACGACCTCCAGTGAGCCTCCCTGTCATGCCCAGCCTATGGAGAATCAGCCCCCGCTATCCCTTCCGCCCCCGCTCCAACCAAGCATGGGAGTGCTGTGCAGGCAGCTGTGTGGCCTGACAGTCTCTACCAGTCCTGCTGTCCCTTGGCTGAGAATCAAACCCATTTCTGGATGATGGGGAAGTGTGTCATCTGCTGGGTGTGTTCTCTGTGGAGCTCAGGGGAGGGGAAAGGCCAAGCCATTTTTAGTGTGCTGTTTGGAGGGGTGAAAAGGCCATACCTTTTCCAAGGGACACTTTTCCTGGAAAGCCCCTGGAACTCAGCTGGCTGTTATCCTGTGAAGCCGGCTCTGGCCACCAGGGGGCAGGGCCACGAACTCAGCCTGAAGGGAGCCTGCGGGGCAGCTGGCACTCTGGAGGGACAGACAGAACAGGCCACCAGGTGCAGACAGGAGAGGGAGGCCAGGAGATGGAAGGGAAGACTCCTGGGGTGGGTGGAAGTCAGTGCCCTGAGGTGCTGGTACCTGTCTTCCCGGCCACCACTAGATCAGGCTTCTGAGCCTGTTGACTGTCAGGACCGGACTGTGCCCCATAGGCGCCATGGCAGTCCCCGTGGAATCCTCCAGGCGCCACCAGGCAGCATACAGGTAACACGCCTGGAAGGTCCCCAACAGCCTAGCTGGACATGCTCAAGACACTCTGGGACTCCTTGTTTGGTGGCACAAACTCCAGGACCCAGTGAGGGAAACGGGAACACACCAGGCCGAGGAGTATGTCTAAATCCATTTATTCCAAAATAAAAAGCAAAATAAACAGGAGTCGCATCACCAGGGAGCCACGACCCCATCCCCGCCTCCTTCCTCTGTCCTATGCTAGCAATAAATAAGTTTCCCAGCCACAAATAATTATTAGAACCTCCTCCCATGTGCCAGCTCCAACCACCGCTAGGTATGATACAGGGGCAGCCCTACCCTCTGGAATATACAAAATGTTACACAGACACAGCATGTACACCGGGAAGGGGGGCCACCCCAGCAGCCCATGCCCTCGCTGGTCCACCGTTAGCCCCACTTTCCTGCCTCAGCTATCTCTCTGAATAAGAAGATGGGAGTCCCCCTGAGGGAAAAGTTGCTATGGTGAGAGTAAGGGGGCCATCAGGCCTCCTCCAAACAAACCAACTCCACCAGCCTCTGGCTCTTAAATAACAATCATCATCATCCAGAAATTTAGGGACTCAGCCCTGGTCAAGGTGGCAAAGGGTCTGTTTGTCTTTCCCCATTAGACAGAGGTCTTGTCCTGCTACCCGAATTGTAAAGGGGTGCCTGGGAAGGGGTGGTAGGGACATGGTGGCGGTGGAGACTCCAGCCCCACTTCTCCAGGCTTTGCTGACAGGGGCCTGCTTTTAATTTTTATTTTTATTCCGTGACTTTTTAAACAAATCCCATAACTTTTTTTTGTAACTTTTCGTAAAACTTTTTTCTACTTTTTTCCCACAAGTTTTTTTGCCACAACTTTTTTATATTTTTTATCCCATAACTTTTTCACCCCACAACTTTTTTAATCCCATAACTTTTTTATTTTGTGGGCATGCCAAGCATGCCCAGCATTTGCACAGTATCAATACCTTTAATACTATAGTTTTCAAGAAATGCAAAATAAAATTTTAAGGCAAAAACAACACTTTGAAACAATTTAATAATTTATTACATTACAGTAGCATCACATCAGCAGTCAATAATGCCACTCTAGGGAAAAATCTTTCAGTATTTCCATT
This sequence comes from Nomascus leucogenys, assembly GCF_006542625.1. Classification (NCBI taxonomy): domain Eukaryota; kingdom Metazoa; phylum Chordata; class Mammalia; order Primates; family Hylobatidae; genus Nomascus; species Nomascus leucogenys. The sequence continues at coordinate 67,223,512 of NC_044386.1, forward strand.
ACACATTCTGTTTACAAGAATTCATAAATTAGTAAAATTCATTCTAAGAAAACTTGGCAAATAAAGCTTTGGACTGGAATTGGCATTTCTTTCTCTGCTTTTCCTTCCCACCGTTTCTTTCTTTTGTACTACAGTATTCATATTTTAAAATGTTTTAACTTATTTCAGAACATTAAGATAGCAGTTACATTTTTTATTAGCTATATTATTTTAAAATGACTCTTCAAGATAAAGTTTTAGAGAAACTATATTATGGATAGGACTGATTTACATTTTCAAATTTTCTAAAATTCAGCTTTGGTTTTAGAGCTGATATTTTTTCATTTCTGGAAAATCTATCAGGTTTAATCAAATACTTTTAAAATAATTATTACATACTGCAATCTTCAAATCGGTGTTTTGATTTTCCTACAGAAATTAAAATGTATTCAGTGGAACTCACATTTTAAAATTTTATGTTTCTGATGAACTCTTAACCATCCAATGTTGCCTTCTAAGCAAACTGAGAGCTGCCTTACACTGAACGAGGAAGAGCACAAATACTCGGCTGAATGAGGTATCGCAAAAGACGGCATGCACTTTGAAGAAAGACTTAAGTTATTCTCATACAATTTCCATTCTTTTTAGCTTTTTCTTAAATATATGACAAATACCTATACAAAGAGTGGTATTTCAGTCAATATAGTAAATTTATTTTCCAGACTGACCTTCAGCTTAAATATGCCAGTGTGTGATTTAATCCATAGGCACCTGATGAACACATTATTGTCAGATTGGTTACAGATGCTAAACGCTAGCTGAAGGTCATTCCTAGTCACTGATATTCATCACGGTAAAAGTGAAGTGATTTCAAAGATAAAAGTACCTTTGAAATAATTTATCAATGTATTAGATAAACCCAGTTTCAGAATGATAAAAGAAAAAACGTTAGACCAAATAATGTGGCTAATTAACGGTGGTCCGATTTCTAGCCCGAGGGTTTAAAATGCTCTTAAAGTAATTGTCTTTAAACTGAACTCAAAGAATGCAAAAGCGGCAAGTTCAGAAAATAAAAGGCAAGAACAGGACTTTAAGTGCATTTTAAACCCACGGGCTAGAAATCGTACCACTGTTAATTAGCCACATTATTTGGTCCAACATTTTTTCTTTATCATTCTGAAACTGGGTTTATCTAATACATTGATACATTCATAAAATGTGGAAGAGTCAGTTGAAGTCACAAGGACCGAATATTTGCCCTCGTTCAGTGAATGCCGGCAAATCTGTTATTCCATTGGTTAAATCATATTGTTGCTCTCCTGTTAATGTCATAGAAGTATCAGGAGGATGCCAAACGCTAAATCTGGAGATGGTCTAGTAACTAGAAATCCCCACCCCAGGGAGCACACATACATATCTCCCTACCTCCTAATAATGTGATGTGTTCTGGAACACAGACATTAGAACTTCATGAAGTTTGAACTGTTGAGTCTTTCCCAAGCATCATCAAGTTATGATTTAGGCAATATATGACTGAAATGCATTCATTCATCACGCATAGGCACAGTCACATAAATATTGCACAAAACATGTCCCTAACTGAAACCGAGAGGTACAGAAACATATTTCACTCTTTGTAAAGAAGTTTGTGAGAAAATATAACTGTGTGACTGTATAGACACGTTTCCTGATAATACATCGACATTCACAAACAGTAGATTGCACTGCAGTTTGTAAACATTTTAAGTTTCATAAACTTCTCCTTGATTTTCAAAGATAGTATAATACTGTCTACTAAAATTCCTTTTTGTCTCAGCTAAGTACTCTCACACGTATTAGTTTATAATAATGTTTCTTATTATTTTTTAAAGTGTTTTCCATTCCAGGAAAAGAAGTAAATTCCTATGTCAGAGTAACCAAGGTGGTTGACGAATAGGTATTAGCCAGAGAGGTCTAGATGGTAAAATCAATCTTCAAGCCTCAAAGAAGCTCCGTGGACAGAGAGGAATGCCAGGCGTCACACAGCTTTCCTTCACTCTAATTCATTCTTGGCTAGAGCCTGTATGCCTGTTCCAGGGACATTTGAACTCGTAAAGGATTTCTTATGATCTTCACTAAATACATTAAGAAGAATGCCAACCAGTGCCCTTTTGTGTACTGAGGCATGTAGTCATGTGATTAAAACAGGTAACATGAACTCTGACTTTAAAACGTATTATAGATACAAATGCTGTAAGCTAGGAAAGGTTTTCCACATCCACAGTCAATGATGGGAGCCTTTCATTCCTCAGAAATCATCCCTTTTTAGGTCTTCGAAAAAGAGTACAACTGCTGCAGCTCATGATGCAGTATCTTCATGAGCCCAGAGCACATACAAATCCTAAGGGAATCACCATAATACAGCGCTAATTCTTGGCACCGGGACAGATGAAACACACTCTATCCTGCACATACCTGCCAGAGCAGGCCACTTTCCTCTTCTGTGAGAATTAAAAAGCTCCCCCAAAAGGTTATGACTCCCATCACCAACACAGAAAATGGAGGAAAGGCTGTTTCCAGTTCTCGGCCTTTGAACAACTCTAAATGTCAATACTCATAGTGGCATATTACAAAGTAATAAACAGTGCACACTTGGGGGCAAACCACATATTGAGCTAATGAAGAGCTCACTGTGATTAAGATTAGATCAAACACTAGCAGAACATAGGCAAATTTTATCTGAATTCTGTAATGAATATACATGCTGCAATGACATTACAAAAGCACGGCAGCCTATTCCAAACCAACGAGAAGAATTTTTTGCAAAGAGTGAGTCTTTGCGTGTTTGAACTCCCACCACATAAGGGCAAACTCGATATGCATGCTAATGACCTACAATTATGAAATTAAACAAGAAAAATACTAAAGGATGCCAGAGTGAACATCAGTGAAAGCCACAGAGACCCTCTCTTTTAACTTTTTACAAACAAACTTAAACTATAAATTAGAAACACAAATAATCATGAGTGGCTCTAACATTCAAATGAACTAAATGAATTGTGTCGGAGATTAACCCCATAACTTGGTTTCTTATTTAAAAATTTCTTGGCCAGCTCTTTGATGATGATGATGTTTATCTCCTTCTTCTCGGCAGCCAAGCCCAGCCAAAGAATGGAAGACAGCCATTGCTGCCCAAGCCTGGGTGCTCCTGGTGGTCCTGCACGATCGGCTGTGCAGTAGGGTTGTCACAGGGAGGACCCTCCCTGGCCTCTCCTTGCGCAGAGGTGGTGAGGCTCACCTCACAAAGATCTTTGGAGAGAGGGAGGCAGGGATCTGAGCACAGTGGGAGCCCCCTCTTCCTGCCTGCCCACCCCGCCTGAGGGCTCTACTCACCACCATGCTTGTCTGCAGCCCCAAGCTCCTGGGGGGCTGGGGCTCCTGGACCGGGCTCATCAGCAGGGTTCTGGGCAGCAGCCAGGAATTTTCTGTGCCCATTGTTGTCATTGCCACAGGACCCGATACCATCTGCTGCAGCTCCAGCAGCTTCACCTGGAGGGAGGGGTGCTCAGCTGTCATGCCACTGCCTGCGCCCACCCTCACACCCACCCCCACCCCCACCCGCACCCCCACAGAGATGTTGCACACCCTACCTTCATCTCCTCCCTGTCCTGGGCCAGCCTCATGATCTCCTCCTCCCAGTGCCGCATCTTTGGCATGGCCCCCTGGCTCTGTTAAAAGGTGATGGGTTTTCCTGCGGGAGGACAGGGCTCAGACACTGGGGCCTCTCTGACGGCCCTGCAGCTCCCCCTGCCATGCCCTGGCCTCCCACTCACTGATGGCATCTCTCTCGCCAGTACTGGATGGATCGTATTTCTTGTTTCTTCACCAGCTCACTCAGGTCTGCCTTCTCCTCCAGGTGGTCCATAAAGCTGATCTGGAGCCAAAATATTGTGGTCATATCTCGGCAGTGACCTGCCCTCAGGTGGCATTTTCAAGTCATGGAGAAGGCGGAGGGGAGTCCTGGCGTGGGCCAGCTTCTCCATGACTCCCTGCAGGGCCCGGTGGGTCTCCCCACTCACAGACTCGCCCCCAGTCCCTGGGGCTGGGACCGCTGCCTCTGGCTCCTTCTGGGCCGAGGCCACAGGTGAGCCAGGCGCTGGCAGCACACCCTCTGCTCTTTCACCTGCTCTTGTAACCATGCCTGCTCCTCCTGGGCAGTGGCTCCAGTCTTGAAAAATGCCACCTGAGAGCAAGACGTGAGCATTCTTGTAGGGGCATACACAGAAGAAATGGGGCAGAGAGGTGGAACGCAGCCCCTTCCCTTGGGGCCTCAGAGTGCACCTGTTGGTCACAGGTGAAATGGTGTCTGACCACTGGCTCTCGGCAGGGGTGAAGGTCCAGAGAAATCAGAAGGAAGGGAATCTAAGAGCATAAAGGGGTCTTGGAGGGACCACAGAGGAAGGTGGCAAAGTGGGTGCAGGGGGAGTCAGGCTCACCGTGGCCTCCCCGCTCTCCAGGTCCTCTGGGACGCTCGGCATGGGCCGAGGTTCTCCTCCATCTCCTGTCGGGGGTGGCCAGAGGGGTCCTCAGACAACCCAACAAGGGAGGTACCGTGGGCCCACCTCTACCTCTACCCTCACTGTGTAACCCTGAGCCAGCCCCTCCCCAGAGAGGAATGAGCTGCTGTTCTTTATTTTTACTTTTAAGAATCAAGATCTTGCTATTCCGCCCAGGCACACTCCCACTACTGGTCGATGTGGGAGTTCTGACCTGCTCCCTTTCTGACCTGGGCCAGTTCAGCCATCCTTAGGCAACTTGGTGGCCCCCTGCTCACAGGAGGTCACCACACTGATGCCAGACTTAGTGCAGGCACCCGGTCGGCATAGTGACCAGCTGTTCTAAAGGTCTCTTCCAACTCCTCAATCCTATGCTGCTAACAGTCCCCCCTTCCTCCTGGGGCTCTCTCCTCTTCCTCTGAGCGGTCTCCCGTACCTTCTCCAGGTAGAACCATGAGGCCCAACTGGGTTGTTAGCTGCTGGTTCTGCTTGCTGGCAGCTTCCAGGCGCTCCTACGGGGCCAGGAAAGAGTGAGAAGGGACGAAGTTTGCCCGGTCGTCCCCCTCACGGCCCCATCCTCAGCAGCTCCCTCCCCTGGGTCTCCTGCAACTTTTGGCGGGCCATCTTGGCTACCGCTTTGCCCCAAGCTTCCTGCTGCTGCAGCTGGTTCATTAGCTGGGTCTGCTGCAGTCACTGCCTGTGCAGCACCTCCTTCTCAGAGGTCAGCTGCTGATAGGTGGCCACCTGCTGCTGATAGGTGGCCACGTACTGCTGCAGGTGACCCAGGTAATGGTCTGGCTGCTCCTGCAGACTCTGAGCCTCTTGGCTCTTCAGCTCCACCTGCAGGAAGACCCTGGGTGTGTGGGCACGTGGTGGCTGGTTTCCAGATTCTGGGCCCATTAATAGGGTAGCGAGAGCACTGTGGGGGCTCTGTCGGCTGCCCAGACCCCTGTCCCCTTACTCCAGGCCTAAGTGACTGACTCGCTTTCCTAGAACCCCATGCCTCCTTCCCCAGCCTCAAATCTCATACTCTCTTCTCATTTAATCCTCAGCACCTCTGTAGGGAAAATGCTAACTTCCTTTTGAAGTTAAAGAAACAGAGACTTAGAGATGCAAAGTACCTGAATGGTGACCAGTGGAATGGAGGCTGGAATTCAGTTTTAATGTAAGGAGTCTTTTTGTTTTGTTTTGAGACAACAATGTCACTCTGTGGCCCAGGCTGGAGTGCAGTGGTGCAATCTCAGCTCACTGCAACCTCCACCTCCTGGGTTGAAGCAATTCTCGTGCCTCAGCCTCCTGAGTAGGTGGAATTACAGGCACGTGCACCATGCCCCGCTAATTTTTTTTTTTTTTTTTTGTAATTTTAGTAGAGATGAGGTTTTACCACATTGGCCAGGCTGATCTCAAACTCCCGACCTCAAGTGATTCTCCTGCCTCAGCCTCCCAAAGTGCTGGGATTATAGGCATGAGCCACTGCGCCTGGCATAAGGAGCCTGTTATACCACTGTCTCTTCCTCTGTGATTGGGGGGCTCCATGCCTCTAGCTAGGATGATGATGTCCAGACCTGGGAGGAGCCCAGGGCTACCCACCTCTAAAAGTCAGAGGGCAGGAAGCAAGAAACAGCCACAGGACTGCCCCGGGGGGTGCTGTGGTCACCAGCCCCCAGGCTGGAGCTGCCTCTGGCCTGGCACCTCCCCTCCCCAGAGGCTAGTGCCCGCCTCCCAGCCCTTCTTGGATGGGGTGGAGGTTTCCGTCTCCTTCATCTCGTCCAGCTTCTCCTGTAGCTCCTTTACTTGCTGCTCCAAATGCAGGGTGCTCTTGTTCTCATTGTTCAGGACAGAGAGAAGCAATCAGCAACCACCCACTGCAGCTGGAGACCCCAGAACTTGGTGTCTGCCTCCCATGGCACCAGGAAGGGTGGAGGAAGGTTAGAAAAATCATCCCCTCTCTCCCACAGCCACCTGGTTCACAGGTGCCTTTAGAAGTAACGTTTCACGTGAGGGCTACACTGCCCCGTTTTAGAGGTGGGGAAACAAAGGCTCGGAGGGCTAGGGAGGAGGGCAGGCTCCCCAGCTGGGGCAACGCACCAGCTCCTTGAAGACGCTCTGTGGCTTGGCCAGCTGCTGAAGCCTCTCCTGCTGTTCCTGGAGCCTCTCCTCCTGCTTCTGAAGCGTCTCTTCTTGGACCCGGTTCAGGAGACTTACGCGCTGATTCTTTTCGACCTGGGCCTGGAGCTCTCCTGCCACTCTCTCGAGTTCCTTCCTCAGGTGCTGCAGCTCCACCTCAGAGGGCACTGCTGCGGGCTCCGGGGGCAGGGGTTCAGCTGAGAAAGGAAGCAGACAATAAGGGCCTCCGGATTCTCAAAAAAAAAAAAAAAAAAAAAAAAAAAAAAAACCCTTCTCTTGGCGCACAGCTCCTCTCAGGCTCCTCAAACTTGGCCTCACTGCTAATGGTTCCTCGCACCCAGATGGTAGCCAATCTTCCAAGCCACTTTCAGAAAGAGAGCACTGTGGGTGGCTGACAATGGGCTCTCTTTGTTGATGGGGACACTGGGGCTAATGGAGATGACAAGACTTGCCGTCTCCTGGCACAGACCTCTTTCCCTCTGCCTCAAAGCCCTTCCATCCACCCACCTCCCTGAGGCATTCTAAGCCACCCGCACAGCCCTCTGATGCCAGTCCTGCTCCCAGGTCACGCCAGCCCCATCTTACCCGTCTGTTTTTGCAGTTCGGACAGCCTCTCCAGCTCCTCTACCCAATGCATATAATGATTATTTTCCTTCTTCAATTTGTCTACCTGGACAAAGCACAGGGGGAAAGGGCCTTGGAGAGAGGGGCTGGTGGCTGGGCAGGCTGCCATCTCCCTCTCTGCCCCCACCTCCAGAAAGCCCAGACCCATGACCACCTCTGGCTGTACTATTCCCATTTTACAGATGCCCAGAAAGATCCAGTGACCTATCTAAGGTGGGGGGTCTGAAGGGTCAGAACTCACTTCCTGCGACATTTTTGTCATCTTCTGCTGCCACCGGGCCTTCTCTCCTTTCATACACTGAGCATATTCGTCTCGCTCTGATAGGCCTTGTTTAAATGTCTCCTTCAACTGCAAGAATGGGCACAGAAGTTAGGAAGGGCTGTCACTGGTCCTCACCTGCTCCTGGCCACCTGGGGTCATCTTCCTTCCACATCCCTCCCTCTGAAAACCTCACCTGTGTCAGCTGTGCCTTGAGCAGTGCCTGGTCCCGTAGGGACTGCTGTAACATCCTCTCCATATGTGCTCTACTGTGGCTCAAGAACTGGATGGTGAAGGGTGAGAAGTTTCAATCTGGAGAGCCCGGGACATTCCACACAGTGCCCCTTAAAAGGGCCAGGGCTAGGCCCAATATACAACTAGGCCAGTAAAGATCAAGGCATTTCCAAGCCCGTGGTCTGGTTTTTAAAAGAACTCAGTAAAGTTGGAAAGGACAGGGAATGATATTTAATTTATAGCTGGCTAACAGAGGCCCAGAGAGATCAGAAAATATTGCTATTGTTATTACTGTTATTATTACCACTGTTTGAACCTTTATGGAGTGCTTCACCAGGTACCATGCTAGTGATCCCATTTAGTCCTCGCAACCACCATAGGAGACAGTTACTATGATTAGCTCTATTGTGTAGATGAAAAAACATGGAGTATTTGAGGTTAAGTGCTTGCCTAAGATCACTTAGGTAGAGCTGGGATTTAAACACCCAGGTCTATCCAATTCTCTAAGCCCATTTTTCTTGCTGGGGATGGGGGCACAGATAGGAAGAGGAAAATTAATCTTTTGTTCACTTTTTGAAAGGATGATACATTCGCATAGTCCAAAACTCAGAAGGTACAGAAGGGAAGTATCTCCCAGCCATCTTGTTGCTCTCTCCTGAATTTTTTATGAACACTTGCAGACACATTTTATGTCTATTATCATAATATGTACACAAACACGTACACACACACACATTTCCCCTCTCTACAGAAATGGTAACATACTAAAGGTACTCTTCTGTACCTTCACAGTACAAGTACCCAATACCCCACCTAGGACTTGCCCAAGACCACAGCCAGGTAAGGGTGGGGCAGGCACTTGGCCTCCAAGCTCTGTGTCCAGTGCTCGCTCCCCAGTGCCCCCCAACTCACCCACAGCAGCTGACTCAGCCCCATGCTGCCTCTAACAACCATAAACAAAAGCAGCGAGAAATGGCCATGCTGCCTTCTGGGCAGGACACTCCATCCTGCAGAAGGGACTTTTAGGCTCACTCCTCCATCTGTGAAGCTGGGCTCCCAGGGGACGGGGCAGGTGGTTGGACTCACCCCATCCAGCTTCTTATTCTGTGTGGCGGCGACAGCAGAGAGAACCCGCTCTAATTCTTCTTTACGCTGCAATGAACATTGCAGGCGGCCTGCCAGATCCTTGGACTGTTCTGTAATGAGAGTTGAGATGGGGCCCAAAGGACTCCCCCTGAAGACCTGTCAAAGTGCCAGGTTGAAGGATGACAGGGTGCCCAGATTCCCACCTTCAAAGTATCTGAGAGAACGTTTTGTGTGGAATATGTCCGTATGCAGTTGCTTTTTCTCTGTGTTTAATATCTTGATTTGAACCTTTGGGAGAAAAACCAAGCAAGTGCTGAAAGAGAAGGAAAGAAACATTCTCGGGAGGACAGGAGGAAACTTCACACCCTCCACTCACTTCTAGCCCCCTTTTGGCTTGCTGTCTCTTGTTGTTTTCTTTCTTTTCCTGTAGGAAGAGGAAGACAGAGCTCTTACCAGGGGGAGGCAGAGACGGCACAGCAAGAGACATGCCCCCAGAATGCCACCAATGCCCCAGGACAGGCCCACTCATGGGACCAGGTTATGAGAGGCCCTGTGGGGATGGGGTGGAATGTGAGGAGTGAGCCTTCTTCCCCAGGCTGGGAGTGGGTGAGATGAGACTGAGGCCTCTATGTCTGAGTGCCCCCCAAACCCAGCAGTCATGTCGCGAGGAAAGGAAATCATGTTACTTTTTCCAGCTGATGTTCCAGTTCTTTCTTCTGTTGTTTCTGTGGGGAGAGTCAAATTAAGGTGATGGAGTGTGGCCCCCTCAACTCTATTCCCCAGACCAGGAAGCAGTAGGCAGGGGCCAGGAATGGATTTTAAAGGCAAAGTTCTCAGACATAACGGGAACATGAACCGGTAAACTCTCCTCAAGCTCCCAAGGACAGAGAATTTGTGTCTTTGTTGGTTTTTGCCCACAGCCACAGAACTCAAAGTCTGAATCAGGACTCTCTTGAGAGGACACTAACATAAACCCCTAGAGATGGAGTTTGAGAAAGGCCCCTCCTTCTGGCAGCTTGTGATTTAGAAAAGTGCGTTCATTCAATAAATATTTACTGAGCACGTATGGGCCAGGTATGGTTCTTCACAGCAGATATAGGATGGAAAAGGACAGACAGGAGCCCTTGGCCCTGAGGTTTCCATTCTAGGGGGTCTTTAAATCTCGGACTCTCAGAGCTAACAGAGACCTTTGATACTCACTACCTCCTCTGGAAACACAAGCCCAAAAAGGAGAGGTGGCTTGTCCAGAATCGAAGATCAAATTGGGGACTGAGTCACAGCAGAAATACAGGGCCCCTGACAACCAGTCAGGCTAGCAATTCCCCGACAGGCAACAACCCCAGGGCGTGTGTAGCAAGGACTCGAGCAGGGGTGTCTGGAGAGGAGAGAGTCGGCAAAGAGGGCAGCAAAAGAAGAGCCACGCTGCATGCTCTGGGGTCCCTCCAGGTGAGGCCTGGGCACTCCAGCTCCCTATTTGCCCTTGGCACCAGGGGCCCCCAGCTCTTTCTTCAGGGCCCTAAGGGGAAACCCAGCCCAGGATTGGCAGCATGGAATCAGGGGACCCCACTGAACTCTTACCAAAGATTTGATGGTGTTCTTCAGTAGATTGATTTTTATGAACCTTGAATCCCGGACTACTGCCGGTTCTTGGCACAGGCTCTGAGGTGCATGCAGAGAGGAGGAGGTGGAGCAGGAGTTTGGGGAGAGGTAGAGAGAACAATCATTAGGGCTGGGGTGTGTGGGCTGTCTCAGCTGGCAGAGGGGCACCTAGTCCCCGCTGTGTATGGAGGTTGGAGGGCTGGCCTGCAGGGTCACTGCACCTTCACCCAGAGCCTCTTACCTCCAGATCCTTCAGGGTAGCCGATGATGTAGGGCCCTCCCTGTGGAAAGCTGTTGCTGACTACAAGAGATGAGAGTGCATATGGAGATGTTCTGTCCCCCTCAGTGTCTGAGCCCTCTGACTTCCTTTCTTCCCCATCAACTGGCAACATTTTCTTTTCTGCCTACTTGGACCTTTGTCCCATAACTCTGTGCCAACTTCTCTCATGGTTCTTATCTCCCCACCATCCCACCCGGGGGCCCTTTCAATGACTCCTGATGGCAAGTGACTGTTCTCATTGTCCTGGCTTCCCCTTGAGACTGGGGATGAGGAAAATCAAACAGCAATGCTGGGTGTCCTGGGTGTTTACGGCAGGCCATGTACTATGTACTAGGAATTAACATAAAAAGAACAATAACAAATCTCATTTAAACTTCACAAATGGAAGTCAAACAATACCACCTCTGTTATACAGATGTAAAAAGAGAGGCCCAAAGAGCTCAAGCAACTTGCCATAAATCATATCCCTCCCAGACAGAGAGGCAGGATTCAAACCCAGAATTCCTTTTTTTTTTTTTTTTTTTTTTTTGAGACAGGGTCTCACTCTGTCTCCCAGGCTGGAGTGCAGTGGCACAATCTTGGCTCACTGCAAGCTCTGCCTCCCAGATTCACGCCATTCTCCTGCCTCAGCCTCCCGAGCAGCTGGGACTACAGTCGCCCGCCACCATGCCTGGCAAATTTCTTTGTATTTTTTAGTAGAGACGGGGTTTCACCATGTTAGCCAGGATGGTCTCAATCTCCTGATCTCGTGATCTGCCTGCCTCGGTCTCCCAAAGTGCTGGGATTACAGGCGTGAGCCACCACACCCAGCCAAACCCAGAATTCTTAACCAGTACCCAACAGTTCATCCACAATCTTAACAATTACCCTCTACTGCCCCTTGGACCCCCTGTCCCCAGGAGCCTGGCCAGCCAAGACTCACATCCCCAGGTGACTGGCAACCACGAGAAGTGGCTGCCTCAGGGACACTGCCATTTGTTTTCCTGTTCCTCTTCGCTCCTGTTGGAACTCTAGGGCTGTTTTTCTGCCAATATGCTTTAAACTGTGGGAAAGAAGAGCAGTAACACTCATGAGAACTGTCAGCCCCTACAGCCACATCCTCCTTTACAGTTTTTACAAAATACTCTTATACACCATCTGATGTAATGACACCAACAACAGTACAAGGTGTTGTCACAATCATTTAGTGACTGAGAGGGATTGATATCATGGCTAGAAAAAAGAAAAAGGCGATACTGGGACTTTGAAACTGAGTCTTCTGACTCCAAGCTCTGGGGTTTTGCCAAGAATCAGCAGCTGCCAGGGACCAAAACCAGAGGCAGAGGTAGAAAAGTAAACATTAAGTAGGCAGGAACTGTATGCCGTGTGGTTTAGAGTCACATATCCTCACACGTCTGTTAGTGTGAAGAAGTGCACCAGTACCTCTCAAACTTTTATACCAATGTGTCCTCATGGCAGAAGGCAGCCTTTTTGTTAAATCTGGGAGTTTATCAGAAAGAGGACAAACCAAGCCTCATTTCAGAGAGAAGTCTGGTATACTCTTAGAAACCTATGTGACTGTCATCCCTAAGTACATTCATGTTTTTTCTCTAGATCTCAAGAGAATCAAGGGAAACTGATGCTTCTGAAAGATGTCCCACATTTATCCTGTGACACTCAAAGTACCCAAGGTTGAGATAATATCAGGAAGATTCAAACTGTCAAGTTCAGTTTCCCAAGATCTATTCCACAGAAGATGAGGAATTCTCACCTCAGAGACCACTGACTGAAGGGCAGTCTGGTCCCAGAACCATGGAGAATTAGAATATGAGGTGGAGAACTCAGAAAAAAAATGTTAAAATCTCTCTGGAAAGTAGACGCCTGGGAGAAAACCAAACCAAACCCATTCTCCCATCACAGCCCAGAGATACTGTCAACGTTTTGAGCTCACGGGGGAAGTGTAGGCTCTTCCCACCATCAATGTCTATGTTAAGGGAGTAAGGCAGCCTGAAACCTCTTGCTCCTAGGTCCCATAGTCTCCATTCCCCTTCCAGCTGGAAATTTCTGCTGGGACCAGAAGAAACCGAAATGGGGTGACAATGCTTAAGGGACTGGGTCATAAGACCAAGGCCAGTCTTTCAGTAATGACAGTTTGTAAGCAGACTGTGACATCACTACATTCCACTCCTCCTAGTGCGGGGGAGGGACAGCGCGATGTCTGAGTCACCGCTCCACCATGCGGGAGGGAAACACAGGGTTGTGACCCAGGTCCTTGGAGACGCCAGTGCAAAGAGCCCAGGGAGGTCGACCTTGAGGCAGCAGGAGGGCAGGGCAGAGTCTACAGCAGGGAGCCCCAGGAGTCACCAGCCCAAAGTCACCCAGGGATGACTGGCGAGGGCGGGGCCTGGTGCTGGGGAACCCAGGTCCTTTGAGACATGAGCCCAAAGAGCCCAGGGAGGTCCAACTTGGGGCGGCAAGAGGTGAGGGCTCAGTAATGGAATAGGGAGCCCCAGGAGTCACCCGCCCAAAGTCACCCTGGGGTGACTGGCGAGGGTAGGGACTGAGCTGTTTGATGAAGAGGCAGGGCTGACTGACAAGATTTTTGTAGGGGGAGGCCAGCAGCGCCGGGGTTGGGGGGCAAAGTTCGGTGTGCCTCAGGAGTAGTATGGACTCTGGCAGCGGTCTTGTCGTCGGAGGGGATCTGTGGCTGGGTTGGGGGGCCATGACCTGGTACGTCTTTACCTTTTTCTTGGCTGCAGCCAATTTGCTCTGTCGAGTTTCTTCTGCCATTGCGGGGTAGGGAGGGAGGCGGGGTTGGGGCCACGTCAGCAAAATCCCAGCGAGGACTGATCAACACGTCCAGTCACCTAGCAGGCAGCTGCGTAACTGAGCCAGAGGAGGCCGTAACCAGGGAACCAGTAGAATGCAGAATAGGGGCGTGGCCTTAATGCTCCAAGCCCATTGGTCAATGAGAAAGATGAAAGGGAAAGGGGGCGTGGCCAGGCAACTGTGTCCAGAGGGACCTGTGGCTCATCAGGAAAGCTGCCCATGAAACTGCTGTCCCCACCCACTCTGAGAGAGGGGAGGGGCCGGCTTTTGCTTTAAAAGCTTTAAAACTTTAAAAAACAGATGTGTGTATACTTTATATATATATATGTTTGTCTCTCTGTGTGTATCTATGTGTTCCTCCAGAGCTGTCTTCATTAACCAGCTTCTATGCAAGGTCTATGATTTTGGCCTATACTTTTCATCTTCAAATACAGTACAAAAATTACCAGTATTACCTGAACTGAGATACAGATCCTATAAAAGTGGGAAATCCATACATGCTTGATGATTAATGAAGCACACTATATTATCCAACATTCCAATAAGATAAAATAATCAGAATGCTTTTTTGGAAAAATGTTTCTCTTATTCTCCTACATTATTGTTAAGTTTTTTGTTTTTTTTTTTAAACAGGAAACATGGTTAATATCTGTAAAAACACAAAGCTTTTGGGCTGGGTGTGGTGGCTCACACCTGTAATCCCAGCACTTTGGGAGCCCGAGGCAGGTGGATCACCTGAGGTCAGGAGTTCGAGACCAGCCTGGCCTACATGGTGAAACCGCATCTCTACTAAAAATACAAAAACTAGCCAGGCGTGGTGGTGGGTGCCTGTAATCCCAGCTATTCGGGAGGCTGAGGCAGGAGAATCACTTGAACCCAGGAGATGGAGGTTGCAGTGAGCCAAATTCATGCCACTGCACTCCAGCCTGGGTGACAGAGCGAGACTCCATCTCAAAAGAAATAAAATAAAATACAAAGTAAATTTTAAAAGCTTTCAATTTAATAAGCACTCAAAGCTCTTTACCAATTTAAAACAAATACAAGGTCCACTTTTCTAGAATCACTTGGCTTCTCTAAGCCTTGCAAATGAAACTGAATTTCTCACTTGATACTTGGCTATGACTTGCAATCATGAAAAGCAAGAATTGTGTTATGTCACTGTGTACTGCTTGTTACCTGAATTTCACACGAGGCTGGGATCAAGGGTCGAATCTTTCATGATTTGCTCCATGAAATATGTGCGCTTCTTATCCCAGACCAAACTAAGCTTTTGTTTAGAGTTCTACAATTTACAGTTAGTAGACAAGAGTGGTTCTCAGTAATGTAGTCTCTGGG